>NC_143576.1:33511015-33826361 GCF_048544385.1 Mastigoproctus giganteus
GGTATAAAGGCCGCTTCCATAAAATTACCGCAACATGGGGCATACAGTTGTCCAAAACATTAATAAAGGATACAGCATTCATGATTCCATGCTTATAAAGACTTCTTTAATTCTATAAACTCTAGAAAGGGATGAATCAAGTTGGCCCACTTAATATCGATGATTCTACTGTTGATGATCCTGTTCAGATAGCTGAAACTGAACAAGTATTTTGCATCTACATTCACACATGAGTAATTTTGTAGGAAAGTGGAGGACAGAAGCTTATTAAACTCTAACAAGGAGCTAAATGATTTTGTAATAACTGAAAGCAAAGTGGAGGAAAAATTGTTGCATTTAAACATAAGAAAGGCACCTGGGGGTGGATGGGATCTATCCAATTATATTAAAGGAGGCGGCAAAGGAAGTAAGCAAACCCTTAGATATAATTATGAGAGCATCATTGAACTCAAGGGAGATCCTCATAGACTTGAGATGTGCAAATGTATCCCCAATTCTCAAAGGGTGACACGAGTAATTACAGACCTCTTAGTTTAACTTCTGTTCCCGGGAAAAAAATCACTGGTTAAAGAAGCATTGCAGGATCATCTGGACAAGACTGCAGTAATAATTCGGACACAGCATGGGTTTTTTTCAGGGGAAGTCTTGTCTGCCCAATCTGATTGGATACCATGATGTGGTCACAAAGGAACTGGATGCAAAAAATAATTTTGATATCATATACTTGGATTTCAGGAAAGCATTTGATACTGTTGCAGCCGACCGGGCTAGCCAGGTGGGTAAAGTGCCTACCTGGCAACCCAAAGGTCGCGGGTTCGAATCCCGCCTCGGGCTTGGATCAAAGTACTGCAAAAACCTTGGAAGGTGCATTATGGCCACAGAAGCCGATGCGCCAACAACTACCAAAAAAAAAAAAAAAAAAAAGATACTGTTGCACATGGAAGACTACTGTACAACTTGGAGAAGTGTGGAATTAAGGGCAAGTTGCTACAGTGAATAAAAGGATGATTGAATGGGAGAAGGCAGGGAGTGGTAATCAGTGGGCACTGTTCTTGGTGGACTAATGATATTAGTGGTTCGGTGTTGGGCCTATCGTTGTTTTGTTTATTTATCAATGATATTGATGAAGGTATGTAAAGCTTAATGTCGAAGTTTGCAGATGATACAAAGGTTGGCAGGGTTGTTAATAACAGTAATGGGAGCATGCTACTGCAGTAGCAACAGGACCTAGAAAAGTTGGGCAGATGGACTGAGAAGTGGCGACTGAAATTTAACATTGACAAATGCAATGTACTGCATATGGGTAGTAGTAACCCCAGAGAAATGTACCAACTGTGTGATTTACACCCAGGGTAATGAAGAAAGAAAGAGACCTGGGGATAATTGTGCAGTCGGATATGAAGTTTTCTGAGCAGTGCAGACAGGCTGCCAGAGCAGGTCATGGAAGTCTTGTCAACGATATACAGGAATTTTGCTAGTAGGAAAAAGGAGGTGATTATCCCTTTGTATAGGGCAATGGTCAGGCCACGCCTTGAATGCAGCATACAGGTCTGGAGGCCTCATTTTAGGAAGGATGTAGAGTTGCTAGAACGAGTGCATAGAAGGGCAACAAGATTGGTGAGGAGAGCGAAGGGGTCCTCTTACCAAGAAATTCTTAAGTTCTGCAAATTGCAACATTTAAAGACTAGACACCTGTGAGGTGATCTGATTGAGGTGTATAAGGCCTTGAATGTTTTGAGCAGGCTCAATGCTGATGGGATTTATGACCCCTCAGATTACGAATCTGAGGGGTCATAAATTCAAATTGAGGAAAGTCAATTGTCGAAAAGATGCGCGGAAATTTGGTTTTAGCCAGGCGGCTAGTTGATTGCTGAAACAAACTTCCATCTGTTGTTGTGGAAGTTGATAGCTTAAATAAATTCAAAGAATAACTAGAAAAAATTTTGGAGCAAATGGATGGGTAAAATGGGTAGGTTTTTTTTATGGGGCGGATGCTGTATAAACTTGCTTTCTTGCATCATATATATACCTCTACTAATGCTATCAGACTAGAAGAGCGTATGCTTTTCATTGATCTTCAGTTGAGCTTCGGTGTATATATTTTTTTTTTTTTTTTTGCTATGAAAAGCGTATGGGCTGAAGGTTCTTCCTTAAATTCATAGCATGCAGTGAATATTTTCACGTGTCGTGGAAATATTTACAGGTTTGTCTGTGGCCGCTAACTGCTCCTAACTCAGATTCTGCCGGTTTTATGAGGAGATTAGATTACCATCCGTTTAAAGACGTGTCAGTTCCTGTAAGTCAGCATTTTTCTTGGATAGAATGTTATCTTTGAGCCAGTTTCTTCTGCACGTTGCCAATTTCCGACTTCGGGAATACCCGACTTCTGGGCAATCACATGACAGACATTTTCCGCACATGAAATCCAATTGCCATTCTCCTTTGACATTTTTATTTTCGCGTACACGTTTGAAATGAATTTCGCTTTTCTAATTGAGGCTTAATGCCTTATACAGGGCATTTTCTTTGCTACGCTATTCGTCAATTTCTTGACATGGATCTCTAAAATATATGGCGGGAGAAAACTGAACATTCCCGAGAATTTAACTCCGTATATAGTAAATGCAAAGCAGTTATGAATGTTCGACCAACACTGCTCAGTTTTCTGAATCTTTGTAATGCTGTTTGTGTGAACTTGTCAGATAACACCGTATTCATATGAGGAACGTGAATATTTAGTTCGAATACTGGCAAACAAAATCTGTTAATTCTAGAACGGTTTTACGCAGAAATTCGGAGTAAGACACCATCGGATAAGTCCTTAATCATGCGTTTAGTGGAAGAAAGCAGGTTCTGTCGTAAACAAACATGATGGACGCAGGGTAATGACATTGGCCAACACGTTTGGCAAGACGTGCGATGTAAGCGCCTTGTTTTCTCCCTACATTTTTCAGTCGTAACACAGATTTGTCTCTAATCTGTCAAGAGAATGCACTACTCTGAATGGGTGCAGTAATTTCTTGTTTCACATCCTAGCGTCTGAGATTACACTTGCTTTACTGATTAAGCCTGGACTCGCACAACAATTGACTTTGGGTAGCTTATAGAGATTTGTCCGCATATAGAGAAATTCGGCATTTGGTACGAAAATATTCCCAACTTTGGGAGTATTTTCGTAGGACTCTGCAGCGTGCAAACGTGAATTGATATGCAGTATAGAAATTATTTGGGGAGGGGGACATTCATTTCAATCGATTTATGATGTTTCCCATTTTCAGGCTACTTGTGAAGATGTATAAAGAAAATGGCACTGCAATAAACCTAATGACACTGCTGTACAGAATGAGAAATTCGATGTACAAAGCGGCGACACAAAATGTTGATATTGCGCAACGAACATCGGCAGACATACATAGCATTTGTTCAAGTGTGCTTGAAATTTGGAGGTGACCTATTCCAACATACTGTACATTGTTACATGGATGCTGGTATATTATCTTGCAATTTTATTTCCTTAGCTGCTATTCATTGGTGAAAGTGCAAGGAGTTGAACTCATTCTGCATCAAAAAATAAGAAAAAAAAAGCTGACCCAATTAATTGAGTTGCATAGTAAACAAAACATCCTGTATAATCGATTAGTGTCCCTGAAAATGATTGTTCTTTATATTTAAACAATAGTAAAATCTTTTAATTTTCTCATTGACGTTTAGTTTGCGTAAACTATAGCTGCATATGCAACCTCTACTTCATTTTACTCTAGTGTAAAACTTTAAATTGTTCATGTGCATTTAATATCTTTACGTCAGAGCCTCCCACAAAGCACAGCTTTTAGCACTCCCATAACTAAAGAACAATAAAGGTCCCAGAGAGAATCTCTGAGTGTCTCCTTTAAGCCTAATGTATTCATGAGATTCAGTTCCACCTATTACTACTGTAAATTGTATTTCTTGGATACTCGGGTATCACAGATGAAAAGGATTTAGGATTCCATTGTTGTAATTAATGCTGTGCAACCCCTTGAACAGTCACTTTAAAAACAGTCTTTATTGCCATGGTTGTAAGCGGCGATTGTTAATCCTCCAACGAGGGTGAAAAGTTTTAGCAGTAAATTCCCCTAATCCTTAAATATGTATAACGTTGTTTTTTGTAAATTTCTGTAATTTTAAATTTCAAAACCATTTCACATTACTTAGAGGAAACCACAAAAAGACGGTTCTGTTTTTGTTTTTTGTTTTGTTTGTTATATATTAGGCAACTCGTGGTGAAGTTCTTCCAAAGTACAAGTTCGACCATTTATTACGTAGCAAACTTTGTTTGCTCAATGCTACGTTCAAACTGAAGCTATAACTTCTTGTGTTCATAACATTTAATTTAAAATCAGTGATATATTCTGTTCAATTTAAATATGTTCACTTAGAATCATTATGATGCTTTGTATTTGACGAGGAGCATAAATCAAAACAAAATTTTGTTGTACAGTTGATTGCCTCCAATTTTAGTGATTTTTACTGAGTGGGATGTTTCTTTGAAAGAGAGGATGAATCTTTTCAAAGGTGGAAGGATAAATCTCATTTTCGTATGCAAGCTTAGAACACACATGCAGGCACGCACACAACTCGTGCCATCGGAAAATAAGAAGCGTGAGAAATAAATTCAGTTTTACATTTTTCATTTGTTCATTCGTAAATAAGATGTAGGAAATTTGGTGCATGAACGAAGTAGTAAAATTCATTCCATCATCTTCTATTATATCGTGACTCTGTACTGCTGACAAATAAACCACTGCTGGTGGGGGTAAATCGATGACTTCGTGATGCTTTTGTGCTCGTTATCCCGAGATTTTATGTGAATGTTATGGTGCTAGTACAGCTAGAAACTTTCGGATGTGTTGCAGGCGACATTTTGCAAGAATTTCCTTAATGTCTTTTTTAATGGCCCTTTGCGTATCGGAAATAACTTCTCTTTTATTTTTACATGTCTTTTAGACTTTCACCTACAAGTTTGTTAGAAGAGTGGCTTTTGTTCCCTTAAGGGACAATATCAGCTGTGTCTGTAATGGAAGACATAACGATGTTCTTGTGTGAGAGATGATAATTTACGAACCTGGCTGTAATTGACTTTCACTGCAGATGAACGTATTCCACAAGAATGTTTGGGGATTGTTAGATGGTTAATGCTACTTTGTCATTTATGATGGTAGATATGAAAGTCGAATTTATGAATACTAAATTCAGAATTGCAGTTGAATCTTTACTTTCTGTGGCGACCTGTCACTGGAATTCTGACAGCGTTCTTGTTTCCCTTCGTGAAAACATTTCAGTTTAAGAGTACCTCCTTGCTGCATAAATTAATTTCAAGTGTGACATATTTGTGTACTTTTTCTTTTGTTTGAAACGAAAGCAATAATATTATATATAGAATTATGAAGTCAAAATATTTTTGTAACTGGGAATCTTTCTCGGATTACAAATACGGGGTGTTGCAATTAAAATGTTCCGGATTCTATCTCGCTTATTTTTAAGTTGAGATTTATTTGTTGATATTTGTCATCTGAACCTTTCTGTCATATTTGGACTGAAAGTTTTGGTATTAATCTTGAACTAAGTACTGCCATTTTAGATTTTACAATTTCGAAATTTAAATTTTGCCTAAATTTAATTTTTTTTTTTTTTTTTTTTTTCTGAATGGAAAAGTTGTTTCCCATCCTCGGTTTAATCTAAGAACATCATCATGATTTGTAGTTGAACGTTACTGATAACTGATCTTTGATAACAAACGGTCAAAATCATATTTAAGCAAGCACTGAAATACCTATTCTCGTTTCATTTATCCTTTTTTATTTCATGATAATTTATTGCGCATTTTTCCTCTCTTAAACTTCTATTTCATAAAATTTCTGCTTTCCACCCCCAGATTATTTTTTGAAATAATTTTTTGAATGTTATTTTTTTTTCTTTCTTTTTTTTTTTCATTATTTGCAAGAGGAGATGCGTCTAACTATGCGACACAACTAAACGCGCCTTTTGAAAAATGACCATCACTTACAACCCTTCTGTTATTTTTTTTTATTTATTATTATTATTTTTTTAATTTCCTTAATAAAATCAGTTTACATCCTTTTCAGAAGTGCATGATGATGTTTTTAGACTAAACCGAGGACTGGGAGTAACTTTCCCATTGAGAGAAAAAAGCATTTGACTCAGAAAAATTTTAAATTAGAAATTGTAAATCTAAACAAAAATTGTAAATCCGATTTAAACATAAAATTCAAATATTTCAAAAAATTTAAAAATATATCGAAATATGACAAAAGTTCGATGACAGATAACATAAACCTAAAAATCAGCAGGACTATGTTCAGCAAGTTACGTTTTCATCTCGCGGAGCAATTCTGAGTTTTTTTCATGTGATCTCTCTCACATCCTTCGCGTTAATGGAAAAATCGACAAGTTTTTATTTTTATGACTTCGTTCACCTAGCAATATTTTCTAGTTTCTGCTTTTACAAACAACAAGGATTTTGTCGACAAAAGTATCGTTCGTAAAAAGTTTTGTTTTCACTGGTGAGGGGTCACAGCTACATGAAAATAATTATGTATAGTGAAGATTTTGTTAAATCTGACCACATATAAATTTGATTTCGAAATCTTAAATTTTAACAAGTAACTCTCGATACTTGTTCCCACACACTAACCACTGGACCTCGTGGGTCTTGAATAAATTTCTCTTTATGCTCTGGACAGCCGAGATGAGAAGGGTTTACAACTTCACTGTAGTTGTTTTATTTGCCTGTGTTTTATACAACTAACAATGGACCATTCAGTTTTTATGGTAGTTAGCGAACTTAGGTAGGATTTGGGTGCGCATACTTTACTTTCGTATTACCACCGCCAGCCGTTAAAATAGCTTGCGGTCAGTTGGAAAAGAACTGCAATTTATGATAATGAAGTGTCAAGATGTATAAAATACGAAATGGTATCAGTGCTTCCATAGATTTCGCTGATTTTTTTGTATATATAGTCATTCTTTGTAATTATGGGACAGCCTTTACTATTTTTATTTTGTAAGTGTCAAATATTTTATTTTCACCAGAGGCGGTGCCTTTGGATATTTATAATCTGCTCGCGCGTTTCCATTTTTCATTTTTTCAGAGCGCTTCGCTGATCAGGACTATTTGCTTACTAGTAGCGTAGTGTCAGGACACATATGGTAGTTGAATTTCATCTGTCCACTCTTGAATTTCATCTGTCCACCTCCGTTGTTGCCTTCCAGATTTTCTTTTAGTTCCTCTTAGGAAAATCTGAAAGGCAACAACGGAGGTGGACAGATGAAATTCAAGAGTTTGTGGGTAGTAAATGGATGGCCATTGCACAAAACAGAAGGAATTGGAAAGTTGCTGGAAAGGCCTTCATCCTGCAGTGGATTGCAAATGGATGATGATGAGCGTAGTGTCGGGGGCTACTACCAATTAATCCAGACTCAAGACTTGAGGAGTTATTGAAACACCGTGTTCGTCCTTCGCCCGCTGGAGTGCGTTGTAGCTTTCTCTTGAAAAAATGGGGCATTGGTGGCAGAATTTCTCTTCTGTTCTTTCTTCATTTATTCTTCATCGGGTGATAACTTCATTTTATTCAATTTAATGTCTAACTTTTTATTTGTATGTGGTGGCTTTAGCCACAGGAAAAAGATATTTCGTCTCAGTGGCCTTCCAGAGTTTTCACTTCTGTGAGGGGATGGGGAATTCTTCCATTCATTTTAGTTTTTCAGTTTTGGAACCCCTAAACCTGCAGTGAAACACAATTTCATTGGTGTTTCGCGTTTTCGGTCTTTTTACTGTGTAAGCAGTCTTTATTTTACTACTTATATTTTTGCCACATTTCCTACCTGGGACGTGTCGACAAGAATATTTTTCTTATTTCACTCCCGACTTCTGAAAGAAAGGCCATTAAAGTGTAGTTTTCCATATACACACATGCATTCTAGAATAAACATTTCCTAACCTGTGGTCCACGGGACTTGACAATAAAACAGATTTTTTTTTTTTTTTCTGTAGACAACGATGATAACAGAAACAACAATAAAAAGAAATATTTAAAAAACGTAGTTGACAACAAATTTTATGTGAAGCACAAACTATGTACACTTCCAAAGCAAACGTCACTCGGAATATCACCTAACTCGATATTCCGTCACTCGGAATATCGGTTAGGTGAAACTGCGTGAATCCCTGAGGTGTAGCGTTGCACTACTGTTCCTGGCATTGTTTGCGTTTCAGTTCCTTATTACGTGCTATTACTGCTATGCATCCCACTGTAATACCGTTATAATTGTATAAATATCAGATAATGACGAAGTGAGTGTAAATTATTCCATTTTTATAAATTAGTGTATAGCAGCGATTTTCAGCCTTTTTCAACTCACTGCATACTGAACAAGATGCTAAAATTGTCAAGGCACACCATCAGTTTTTTTAAGGAGAGATTTTATCATTAAAAAAAAACGCGTATTAAGATTGTGTTTTAAAGTTCAATAGCTAAAATTCTAATCATTATTATTTTTTAAAATAATATTGATCTGGATTTCAAATGATTTATTTTTAAAATTTATGTTCATATTTGTTATTATTCCATTTATTGAAATAAAAAATATCATTGAAAAAGATACTATTTATAAAAAAAAATATCATTTATATAAAAATATCAGTAGGAAACCTGTGCTTGGTGAGATCTCATGATGTCGGATGGTTGATAAGCATACCCTCAAGTCCTCCTCCAATGTGTGAAGCCGCGACCTGTTCTTGCTCTTCATCGTGTTCATAGCAGAAAAGCCAGCCTCACACAGATACGATGTAGAGAAAAGAAGGAGTGCTTCAATCGCCTTCTTTGTGATAATGAGGTACTCCTGTCGAAGAGACAACCAGAATGAGGGCAAATCTGTTGATGAGTGCTTTTGTTTCAGTCTTCTGTCGTTTCTTATTTCCGTCAGCTCATCTTCTTCTGCAACAGTTAATTCTGCTGATTCCAACGCGCTTAACGCAAACTGATCTCTTACCCAGTCCAAGGAAAATACATCAAGTGACAGGAAATACTTTTCAATGTTTTTACTCAGCAGTGACAAACTTTGTAGAATTAAATCTACAAGATTTTTGTCCAGTCTGCAACTTTTTGTCAGCTCAAACATTTCAACTTTGTTCTCTTTTTTTTTTTTTTTATTATGGCTCCCCACAATGTTAATTTTTCCTTAAAAGAGTTAATTTTTTCAGTACAAGTAAGAATATTTCATTCTTTCCCTGCATACTCTTGTTAAAAGTGTTCAAGGCTTGGGAAATGTCAGCTAGGAAAGCAACTTTATTGCACCAGGTATCACACTAAGCAGGTCATTTAGCTCAGACTCTTCAGATGTAAAAAATTATTCCCTCAGTTCATATCATAGAACCTTGAAAGTACCCACCTCACTTCCGTGTGCAGTAGGAGTTGTGTGAGAGCAGCTTCCATGGCAGAACACAGTGCTGAAAACAACTTCAAT
Source organism: Mastigoproctus giganteus (assembly GCF_048544385.1). Lineage (NCBI taxonomy): Eukaryota > Metazoa > Arthropoda > Arachnida > Uropygi > Thelyphonidae > Mastigoproctus > Mastigoproctus giganteus. The sequence goes on from NC_143576.1 coordinate 33,520,541, forward strand.
TGTAATGGTCTACTCTTGATGTAGTAACCATTTTGATCGTCTCATCCAGTACTTTTTGGAACTCGGGTACTACTGATTTGAAAGGAGGGCCTCTCTGTGCAGGTAATAGTGTGTAAAAACAATACTAGGGTTCTTTTGCTTGGCCAGTGTGATGAATCCTTTCAGGCTTCCCGACATAGAGGGAGCACCATCGGTGAAGATGCTGATGCATGATTTCAATGACAAATCGTGAGAACTGAAACAACTGTGGACAACATCAAGGATGTCTTGGCCTTTTGTTGTTTCTGGAAGTGGTTTGCAAAATAAAAATTGTTCAATGAATTCTCCATTAAAAACAAACCCGCTGAATGCTAGCAGTTGAGCTTTTCCAGTGATGTCAGTTGACTCGTCCAACTGGATGGCAAAAAAAACGGCTTCTTTAATGTTAGCTATCACTTGTGACTCAACGTCTTGAGACATGTCTTGTATACGCCGACTAATAATGTTATCAGACACAGGGATTTTCAAAATCTCTTTTTCATATTCCTCGCCAAACATAATATTTACAATTGTACAGCATGCTGATAAAATTATTGACTCAGTAATTGTATATGATTTCATCTTTTTTTGCCACGATTTCGGCAACCGCATAGCTTGCTTCTTGAGCTTTGTCAGAAATAGTTGTGATTTTGGTCCATTGTTCAGCCTGACGTGTTTGATCAGCTATAAGCCTTTTAAAATATTCAATTGGTTTCTCACATTAATGTGAGTGCTTTTTGTGAAGATGTATTTTCAGCTTACTTGGAACCATAGTTTGGTTTGCCAGTTTCTCGCCACAAACAACACACTTAGGGCGTGGCTGCTCTTCTCCAGATGAAAAGAATCCTTAAAGATAAATAGTCTTAATTATACATGGCGCACGACAGTTTTAGAACTAATACTAACTGCACTATATGTTATACTACCAAAACTAGTGCCAGCTACACTTGATTCATTGTCATCATCTAACTTACGTTTTTTAATTAGAAATCTGTCCATCTCTAATAAGCACTAAAAAAATAAAAATCAACTAAATTCAGAAATAACAAAATAATTAAAACGAAATAGAAATAAACAAAAATGCATTAGTGCACACTGGTGGCTTGACAATGGTGAAAGGTTGTATGGTAAAAGTACATTGCAGAGTTATTTTGGGATCTGGAATAACAGGGACGGAAGTTCTTGTAATTTTACTATAATAACTTTTTTTTATTATTATTAAACTATTATTGTTTTCATTCTTATCGGCTTTTCATGAAAAATATACAGTACTTCTAAAATTTACCTCGACGATTTTTTTTTATTCCCCAATTTTTTTCTCGCTTCTTTTCTGCTTTCCCCCAAACTCCGCTGCATACCGGTTGAAAATCCGCTGGTTTATAGAATAAACTAATTAAATATCAGTAAGCATGTGTTGACATGTATTGGCTTATGTAGGATGGGTTCCTAAATGCTAGTTCAACTTTTCAATGATACACTATGAAGATATATAACTATGTAAATCAGCCAGTAGTAAATATGCTTGTGTAGTGTCTTATTTTGTTGTTATTGCTGCTATACTACGAGAAAGGCTGCTATCTGGTACCCGTCCATGCCACGAGGAGGCGGGCCACAATATACGTCCTGTCATTATTGATAATGACAAGATAAGAATTACTCATTCACTAAAAGAAATGGCAATTTCAGTAAATGCCAGCAGATACCGTACCACTGGAAGTACCAACAAAAAAAGAAAAGAAAAGAAATTCCGTCTCTGGGGAAAAAAAAAATAATAATAAAAAATAAGAGACCAGAGAATTGCGCCTGTGAAGAGAGAGAGGGAGAGGTGCCTAGAAAGGACATTCCTCAGATACGGAAAGAGGTACATTTAATCAGCAAGCTTAGTGTAGTATAGCCTTAGTGGAGTTCAATCAGAAGTCTCGTCGGGGATACAATCAGGAGGACGTAGCCAGGTAGACAGTGTTATATAATGAAATTTCTGGTAGACATAGCCAGAGATAATTCAGGAGACAAGGGGCAAAACAGAATACTCGGTCTGGTTGATGCCAGAATTAAATGGAGAAAAACATATACAGTAAACTATGGTAGGTTGCGTGTACGAATTCAAATAAATACATGAACGTTAATCAATGATAGGTTCCGTTTGAATATACCCCTAGGACTGTCTCGAGTAATTTTGGGATCAAAATAATAAATGTGTGGATAAAAAAATAATAATAATAACTAGGGGGCTTCCCCCCGCTCGCTTTGCCGCCCATCCCCACGCACACTTTTCTACGTAAAATGTAGAGGTATACGTAGTAAGTCAAATCTTTTTCTATGTAAAAGACACCTGTCGAAACGCACTGATCGATATCTAATCAGGAAATGACCTCTGTAATTATTTGCTTGCTTGTTGTTGTTGTTGTTTGTTATTTGGTTTTTAGGAGCATTAGCAACTAAGGCCATATTGCTCCAGGGATATGCGGTGGTCATTCCCTGACCTTTCCGCATCCTCCCTATTTGGTGGGCACGGGCTCGAACCCCAGTCTAATCAAGAAGCGTGTGCTACGCACTGCTGCCCCTGCCCACGGAGCCGCCGTAATTATTTTCCTGTGCATTTGTGGTGCGCGGAATTCTCAAGGTCCAATAAATATCAGTATGTAATTATTTACCTACGTTTACATAGGTCACTTAGGAAAGGGCCTTTTGCTTCGAGTTCCATAATGCATGAGAAATATTGTTGCACCCGAAAGAGCAGGACTAAAATATTTAACGAAATATTTACAAACTATACAAATAATTAAAATATGTACAAAATACTAAACTATTTCCAAATACTGTATACAATATTCATTAATATACAAAAAAACGTTACAATGGAACACCAAACGTTAGACAGTGAATCATGTGTGCACTAGGTTGTCGAACGTTATGGAGGCAGTTGTCAATAATTAATTGCATTTGTAGTGTAATTGCCTCGCCCTCTTCTCCCATTGGCTCGAATAAATATCACTAGGAGGAAAACTTTTTTTAATGTATAGAGAGATAATGTTTGGATACTGATTGGTATTTGGTTTATATCAAAACGGTTTTATTATTATAGTCGTTTATGAGAAGGTATGTATAATATCTTTATTGCAATCGGTGAAAAGAAGTGAAATTTTACGTGCGTTCCTGATGCAGAGCCCATAACAGCAAAAATGCTAGGGTTTAACATAAAGGAACTAAAACAGGAAAAAAAAAAAAAAAAAAAAGTTTTAAACAGGTGAAAACAGTTTTTTTTTTTTTTTTTTTACAATAGCAACAAACCGATCAAGGAAAAACGATGATAGTCACTCGGCTGAAGACGAGAGCTGCTCCCTGAAGATGCGTGGTCTGTAGGCTTTGTCCTCACTGAATTTCTTGTAATCAACATCCATCTCTTAGACGTTTTGAAGCATCTCCATTGGCAGGAATCTGTCGCCCTTCCTGAGCCTGCACGCCACGGACTGTAAAGAAGGGAGGGCCTTTAAGGGTTTCGGGGGAGATTCTGCAATTTAACATCTTCCAAAAACTTAGCGTATTGATTTCACCCGCTATCATTTTAATGGTGACGAGTAAGCTGAGGGTGAAGATCCGTTCTGAGACTTTTCTATAGTTTAGAAGTTTGGTCATTTCTGAAGTGTGTGTGAGGAGTGGAAGTGTGTGTTTGAAGAGCATCCACCAAAGCCAGAACTCATCAGATGAGATGGTTTTTAGCGTGGTTTTCGCTGCCGGCGCCCAGATTTCAGATCCGTAGGTGATGACTGGCTGAAGAAACCGGTAAATATATTGAAGGGTGTATTGAGGCTCTCTGACATGAAGGAGGTGTTGTTTAGCAAGCCATTGGATTGGCAGACCTTGTTGTGAATATCTGCGACATAGTCTTTAAAGCTGAGTTTAGGGTCAAAGATGACCCCGAGATCTCTGTGCTTGGTTACTGGAGGGATGGAGACTCCATGGATTTTCAGGTTTAGTTGAGTTGGGTGTGATTTGAGTGAGACCACCATTTGTGCAGATTTATTTGGGCTAATCTGAAGAGAGAACTGTGCTAAGTATGTAACAAGAGTTTTTAAGGCTGTTGATGATAGTTTCAGAAGCAGGCTCAGGTTGGTCTGTCTCATGGATCGGATAGAGGAGCTTCAAATCATCTGCGTAGCTGAGAAAATCCGTTTTCTGGCACAGGAATGGGTGGATGGCAGAAGTAAAGAGGAGCCCAGAAAGGACTCCGCCCTGGGGAACACGTACGCTGACTTTCTTAATGAAGAATTTTTTATTCACCGTCTGGCGAAGAACCCTGGTCGTAAGAAGCGACTTTAAGGATTCAAGGATATTTCCTTTAACCTGGTAACCCTCCTCACATAGTTGAAGGAGGGGCTGGACGTCAGTGCAATCGAAGGCAGACTGGATATCTAGATACACAATTGCCATCTCCGCCCTATCTTGTAGAGCCTCCAGAATGGTGTTAGTAGTTGCCAGTAGGTTGGTGATGGTGGACCTGCGTTTCAGTGCATAATGGATATATAGTGAATTACATGGGAGAACCTGGTTGGTTAAGATGGGAAGAAGGCACTTCTCCATAACTTTGAGGATAAATGACGCTTTCTTAATTGGCCTGAACTGTGATACTGAGGTGGCTCCATGTGTTTTTGGAATTGTCCGAACTATATATTGGCTCCAGGCTGTTGGGAAACTTTGAGTTGTGAGAATTGCATTTAGGATTTCTAGAATCCTAAATGAAATTCTGAAATTCTAAACAACTGAAATAATAACTGAGTTCAATTTGCCTCTCTAAATCAACGAAGGATGCTCTTCACTATATGTCGAATGTTTCTTCAAATTATATAAATAATATCAGAGTGTATTTAAATGTAAATTCATCTATAAGTTGTTTCATTACAAACAGTACATCTTCGCACCCACGACCAGCTGTTAATCCGTACTGCCTGAAGTACGGATGAAATTAAATTGGCCTCCGCAAGGAGTGAATTAATTCTTGGGACTAATTAAGCGTTCATGTAGTTTCCCTAAGAGCGAAAGCCAGGCAGTTAACCAATAAGATTTTGGATCATGTTTAGGTTTCCTGGTTTTGCTCTTTAGAAAGGCTGACTTCCAGATATTAGGAAAGGTATCTAATTCTAAGTATTTATTAAAAAAGAAGAGTATGATTTGATCGTAACTTACAAAGATCCAGTAGATTTAGTTGGGGTATTTGTCCTTTTTCATAACGTTACCTACAAATTCTAATGCTTCTGATGAGAAAGGAAAAGTTAAAATGGAGGTGACATCTGAAGTTTATTTGAAATTCTGATGTCAGCCTGCAAAGAGGCGTCAGAGGTCGGGTCATCCTGCGGGAAAAGTCTGTCAAGAATTTTATCGACTGTATTGTTTTAGTTTAAAGAGTCTTCACTGTTTGTGATAACTGCATGAAGGATATCTCCAGGATTTATTTTTTTGTTGCAAATTTTGTAAATCAAACTCCAGGTATCCTCTTTACCAGCAATTTTTCGAAATTTTTCGGATTGCAGCTTACTTTAAATTGTTTTAACATATAATTTTTTAGTGTTTTTAAATTCATCATGTAATCTTGAAAGTTTCGATGTTAAGATGTTATTGTTTCTTCTTGCACGATGAACTTGACGTCTTATTATTTTGAGTTCCGGTGACCACCAAGTTATGGTTTTGATCAAGAACTTTTGTTGGTGTAAAAATGGCTTTAAATCCAACTTATCCAAATTTCTAAAAAGAAGTTTCTGAAACCATCTTTCTTCTTCTTCTGAAATATTAAGTAATGATGCACTGAAGATTTTAAATCTTTTTATAATAGGAGAAGAATTGAACAAGCCAAGTATTGTTGATGCTTATCCTGAAACTTTAGGGAAGATAGCTGTACAGAAAATCACTGTCCCTCTTTCTGAAATATAGTTTGCTAAGAATTAATTAAATAGCCTTTGACATGGATCGACAATTAGTTTTTAAACTTAATAGTCAGAGATTTTCTCTTCAAGTAATTGAGTCAGCTAACAATACTAACAAAGCTCCGCTCGATTTGTTACGTTATGTTGAATTAGTGGAAAAGCAGAAAATATAGATGAAATTTTCATGAGCTGCCTTGAACGTTCTAGAAACATAGCCAGCAATGATATATTTTGGGTTGTTGTTGTTTGGTTTTTAGGAGCATTAGCAACTAAGGCCATATTGCTCCAGGATATGCGGTGGTCATTCCTTAACCTTTCCGCATCCTCCGTATTTGGTAGTGACGGGCTCGAACCCCGGTCTAATCAAGAAGCGTGTGCTACGCACTGCTGCTCCTTCCCACCTGGCTACGGAGGCGCCCAATATATTTTGGGACAAGGTTTATCGTAGAAAAACTATACTGGTGTGTGCAAAGACGAGCTGCTGCCATTATTGGGCATCGTCCAGAAATTGTCTCACATTGAAAATGGACCGGAAAAGATTTACAGGCAAGTTATTGTATTATCCTCAAGGCAACGTTATCTGCAAGGAAAATGAATTCCGCGTTAAATGAAGATATGATGAAAATAATTAAAAATTTCAAATTTTATAAAAAGAAACCCGCGTAACTCTCGATTATTTCGTGTAATTGCGTGAAGGAATGGATTCTTCTTAATTTCTCCTACATGCAAAAATTAGGTGGTTTCTCGAGGACAAGTTGTCGCAACAACTTGTCCTCGAGAAATGTTTATACATAAACATCCTTAGAGATGTTTATGTATTTTTGACAAGTAACAAATTCTGAATTGATTGCTATTTTCCCCCGATGTTGATTGGCTGGCAAATACATATTTGTGAGATATTTTTAACATATTAAATTATCTCAATTTAAGTTTGCAGAGGCCATATAATACAATTTTCGATGAAAAATTGAACCTTTTTAAAAAGAAAATCAGGCTATGGAATCAAAGAATAAAAGCCATAAAAATTCCTCCCGTCATTGACCGGATTCAAACCGAGGCCAGTTCGACTTGGTGTGGAGGATAGTAGTCGTAATCACTATGCTGTCCTTTTCTTTTTCTTAATAGATTTTTGAAGCCTGTGCTACTCTAAGGTAGCATGGAATTGTTAAGGATTGAGAAACCGAAAGAAACCTACCTACCAGAAGAAATTATTGATACAGACCAGAAATAATCACAAGAAATGAAAAAGGTTCTCGTTTATTTATTTTTTTTAACAGAATACTGTTGACGCTTCCACCGCTTCAGTAGTATGGATTAGTTGAGCGTTGGAATACAAGAAGAAATTCGACAGAGATCAGACGAAAAGAAAGTATGGGTTGCTGGGAAGTCTGCTCTGTAGTCTCTAATAGCAGAGTTAGGTTGAGAGTTGAGTTGAGAAGTCTACCATAAAACAACAGTAATATTCTTCATTTAATTTCATCTAGTGTTCTTGTTTCTCAACCCATCCAAAAAATACTGCAGCTTGTAAAATGAAAGCTGGAATATCTAGAGCCACACTATGTATCTTGAAGTTACGGATGATGTGTAAATAATTAGTCGGTTCTGTTTTAGTTTTAACTAAATTTCAATATCCGGAATTTATTCATATTAATCTTTATTAATATGTCTTGACCACACTTAATCCTCCTGCTTGGAGTAATTGAAGATGCTTCTGCATTGGCTCGCAAAATTTTGTTGACGTTTCTGTATTAAACGAACTACTGCTTAGAATACACTAACTTTCGGTGATTACTGTTGTAGTGGTTCGTTGTTTCCTTAGCTGTTTAAAAACATAAGATGCATCTGTTCTGCTTGCAGCTGCTGGGAGGGCATCATAAGGTTGTTTTCTGTAATTCAAGGGGGATCAGGGGAATTAATTTTACTGCTTTCTTCTGGGAAATCAACAAAATCTCTCTATCGCTCTTATGCGCACGCAGAGAGAGAGAGAGAAGAGAAGATACCTAATACGATAATATATTTAGCTCTACCATCATGTTATACGTCTTTCATATTCTATTATATTGCCATATAAATTTTATTTTATGATTTTTGTAGCATTTTTATATGAATATTGTATTGTCTAGCGTTGTAATCCAGGCTTGTTATGTGCGAACATTAATTTAAATAAATAACACGCATGAATATTTTAGGTATCCATTAATGTTGAATCAACACTAGAAAAAAAAGTTAAAAGAACTGAGACAAACGTTAACTTTATTGTGATTTCCTATTGTGAAACTAAAATTATAAACTAATTTATAGTTTATTCATAGCATTTGAAGTCGGTCATCCAGGGCGAAAATTACAGTTTTATTGTGAAGTCCTTCCTTACTCATAATGGATGCACGGCATATTTAATATGTTCTGTTTTGTTTGGTAGCTCTATATTCTCACTTCTTTTGAAATAAATATTCGTTTATAATCATGGGCTATCACATGAGAGAGAGAAAGAGAGAGATTTTTTGTTTTAATGTCATCAGAAAAGCTGAAGAATTTATACTTGTTTTGCTATATGTTCAAAATAGTATTCTTCAGTTTTATTTCAAAGGAACTTTCTAAGTGTGCTTAATATTTATTATTTGTTGACTTTTCAGAGTTTTATTAGTATAAGATAAATTATTTTTATGATTGGCAATTTGACATTTTTTAATTAAACAATTGATTGTTTTTTATTATCCGTGGTAATGTGCTTTCGAAATGTTTTATTAAAAGGAAAGAATTATAATGAAGTGGTTCAAAGCAAAGCTTGTTCTATGATTCTAGAATTTCAGATGAGTGCATTTTGTGTTGTTTCAAAAGAGTGCTAATCACGATATTCAAGTGTTTGATGAACGTGACTTAGCAGCTGTTTCGAGGTAATCTTTTGCTGTCCTATAGATGCAATTAGTACAGAAAGATCCCTTTGTTATAATACCACACTTATCCTTACACACTGAAAATATCAGAGGTGTTGTAAAGCCCTTTTTAATGATGTCTCATTTTGCCTTCCAGGCCGATGGACTAACGCTGGAACCTTCAAATGTTGCCAATTGTGTTTCCAAAGGAAAGTCGGAGGTAAGTGTCGGTTTCTTAATCATTAACTACTACACATAATGGTGGGATTGCTTCCAGTCAGGTACACGTCAGCTCTTTGAAGTACTAAGCGAAGAAAAGTTCGAACATAAAGAAAACTTCTATGTAGCTTTATTAGACTTTTTATATAATAGTATGTTTTGTATCTAAGGGACCGAATCCTTCAATAAATTAAGCATTATTTGCATGAGTATAACATACACTAATTAAATTACCGAAAATTATCACCGCATATGGTGATAATTTTGAAGAAGTTTTAGAAGTGTCAAAGAGCATTAATTTATTATATCACTCCATAGCACTAGTTACCGATACTGTAGAAAGAGCAATCCACCCATCATGATTTGTGGTTGAGATTCTTATCATTCTCCCTATCGGAAACGGAAATAAAACTTTCTTTAATAACTGTGGTAAAAAAACTGTATTTTCTTTAAAAATTCTTTTAGAAAAATTAAAGACTAACTGTTTTTTCACTCGTAGACTGCCTGTTTTTTTTATTTTTTTTTTTATTGAATTTAGTTGTCTTAGAAAACACGTATTTCTTTATGTTGGAAGAATTCTAAACTCAAACACGACTTCTTATCTGACCCAAACTACATGCCACTTATATTCTGTAAGAAACGCTTCAATTTCTCAATCCGACTCTCAGCCACCTTTTTACCTATTTGCGCACATTCAGATCTCTTCGGCCAAACATGAAATGATTTATTGTCCTAGGTTTCACTGACAACAGGAATTACTTCAGTGATCAAGCGTTCTGAGAAAAGGTACCTATTATCTTAAAAAGAATGTTTCTACCAAAATACAAAAATTTTAATGGGGAGAGAGAGAGAGAGAGAGAGAGAGGTAATATTGCCTTGCCTTCTGGGTTGCGATTATTTCATAAGTGGTCATTCGATGTCTTTTGCCCAAAATATACGCCCACGTAGCCATTTCATATTAGCCATTTGTAATGGCTGTATGAAAATGCCATCCAAAAGGCATACAATCAATATTTTTTCTTAATTTCACCCCATACCTTCGGCCTGACCTCCAGCGCCCAATTCATAATTTCTGAATTCTTAGACTTATTTATAGATACAACTTCAATATTTTCATTAAACTCTTTTTTTGGATATACCATATTCCTTATAGTTTTTAACCCATAACTGGTCTAGGAATTCTTTTTGTTCAATTTCCTTTTCCAAAAATAACTTCTAGGATATATTGTTCTTAAATTTGATATGCCAAATTGAATTCCAACCTGTTGAATTCGTGAGCAAACCCTGATCTTGCTTTTGTCATCATCTCCCTCCACCTCCACTAGAACACCACAATCTCTAATACTCCTAATGTTCTTCACTTTTACATTCTTTAGTAGCGGTCTCACTTCTTTTAATACAGTTCTTTTTACTTCTTCACTGGTTTTAAACCTACAGACTTGATCAAGGCAACTTTTGAACCCTTTTTCTTCTCCTTTGACCTTTCTTTCACTACACTGGCATAAGAAACCACATCCAGAGTTTTTTCTTGTAATCTTTCCTTCAACAATAGATTTTCCATATACACATCAACCGCTTTAATATCCAACACATCCCATAATTCAAGGATTATCTGCATCGCAACAGTTGGAATTTTGCTATGCGTATCGAACAAATATTCCTTCAGCCTACTTATTTCCTTTACATACTCGAATTCTTGGAATTGTGATCTTTCTTTACTGTGATCCGTTCTTTTCCTTTTTATTGATCCAACTGAACTTCTACTATCTGACCGAACTTTCTTAGCACTATTTCCAGCTCTCGACTTTCGCTTCTTTGATTTAGTGTTTTGTGAGCTCTCTGGCAGGCCAGAGAGAGATGATGACCCAGGACTTTGAGGGGGAAGTTCTTTGCAAAGTTTTTCCTGAGAAAATCTCTATCTCAGTTAATAAATCCTGTACTTCTGACAATATCTCCCTATCAATTTCTTCCCTTTCATCGTCTGTAATTTCTGAGGTCGCTTCTCGTAGCTCCTCTTCACTTATTGTTTCTTCAGGTTCAGTAGTTTCTTTCATCTTCATATACAATATATAATAAGACAATAAATTTAAAACAAATTTACAATTTCAAATACAAGGATCGAGAGCCCGCACAGCGTACTTCGAATGGAAACTAAAATGCTTCAAAAATCTATTTGAAACCATTAAAACCTCCCCACCTAAGTTTAATGGGTGAGGGTCCCAGGAGCCAAAAACTCGAGGGCACAGAAATAGGGTTTAAAAAAAAAAAAAAAAGAGTTACAGAGATTTTTTATGTAACTCAGTGCTATAAATGTCTGAATTATAGTCATATATCAAAATATTGTCAAAGGGATCTTGTATGTGGACACTATGCCAGGGCTGGGCATCTTATAAAGACTTTACATACAAAAGTGAGAATCCATCTTGTATTAATTGTAAGTTACGAAATAGGCAATGAACCATGCTGCCGTGGACAGGAATTGTCAAGATTTTAAGAGAGCAGTAGAGTTGTACAAACAAACTATGGCTGACAAACTATCTATTGTCCAAATAAATGCACAAAAAGCAAAAAGTGTAGCAGCACAGGCAACTTACGAAATGGAACAAAGAAATATTAATGTAACAGTGATACAGGAACCTTATGAGGTTGCCTGCAGTATAAGGGGATGTCCCACCAGTTATAGGAAGATCTCAGAAGGAGAACATCCAAAAGCTGCCATATTGATAAGGAATACAGAATTACCAAACTGACGCACTTATCAAGTCACAGCAAGTATGCTGTGAAATAATTGGTGAGCATGGGAAAGTGTATCTTGTCTCGGTGTACTATTCGCCCTCAGAGGAGATGGGGCCATATGTGGATCAATTGAGAAAATTTGTCATTTGTCGTTACCAAATGATATTATAATAGTTCTCGATTCAAATGCAAAGTCCACGCTCTGGGGCAATGTGATGAGAGAGGTGAGATTCTCGAAGACTTCCTCTCTGCTTCAGGGCTGGAGGTACTGAATGTGCAAGGACACATTCCACCACACATGGGGAGTCCTTTATAGATTTAACTGTGTACAGTTGCTGTTTATAATAGGATAGAAAGCTGGAGAGTAGTGGAAAATTTCCCAACAAGCGACCATAGAGCAATTCTTTTTGAATTAAGAAGCATTGATGTTGTAAGAGAGGATAAAAAGTTAAAACAGTTTGCAGTAAAAACTGCGAACTAGGGAATTTCGAACTAGGAAGATTCGACGTGGCCTTTTGTATCCAAACTGATGATGTAAACTGGGATGTATTGAGTGAAGTTCAATGTGTACAAAAATTGCAAAGTATGCAGAGGAATAAATTTAGGAAAAGACCTGTGAATTGGTGGAATAATAGTTTAAAAATACAAAGAAGAGAAGTAAGAGACATTAGAAAACAGTTTCAGTTCTATCTTCGGGAAGGTGATGTACTAATGAGTGATGTTTATAAAGTAGAATATAGGAGGTTAAGGAGAGAGTATGTAAAAGCCATTTGTCAGACTAAGGAAGCCTCTTGGAGGCAGTATGTAAAAGAATGAGGATCGAAAGACCCATGGAGTTTTATTTTTAAATTAATAACTGATAAAGTTAATTTTAATGATGTTTATCATACTGTGAGTTGTAGAAATATAAATACTTTAAACAGGCATGAATCCACGAACATGCTTCTGGAAGAGCTGTTTCCGGAGTTAGAAATTTAGTATTCTGAAGTACAGCGGAATATCGTCGCCGGCAATGCTTCGTATCAGTCTTGGAATGTAGAACAACTATTTCTGTATAACCGAAGTCTCAGGGGCGATTGCATGGGCCAAGGATGACCGATCGCCGGGCCTTGATTTAATTGAGGTATAAGTGATGAAAAGAGCCTTTCAATTAAGGCCAAATGTATTGATAGATATGTTTATTAAATGTTTGGAACGGGGTTCCTTTCCCCTGGTCTGAAGGAACTCGCTGTTAAGATTGATTAAAAAGGGTCCAAATAAAATGCCGAGTGAGCCTGGAACATACCGTCCAATTGCTTTGTTATCGGTAATAGAAAAACGTATGAACGGCTATGCATTAGCAGAGTCATTATTATGTATATAGAGAAAAATGTCTTCTGAAAGCCAATATGTTTATAGAAAAGGAAGATCTACAGAAATCTACCAGATGGTGAAGTACACTCAGGAATATTAAGGGCGGTATGCTCTAGGAGTATTTATCAATTTTCATGGTGCGTTCGACCCGCTATGGTGAGATGGAATCCTATCTAGAATAAGAGCCACTGAGTGTTCAAGTAAAATGTTTTCAGTATTTAGGTAGTATTTTTGTGAAAAGAAATGTTGTTAGAGGTTGTCCTCAGGGCTCGGTGATCCGTCCTCAGGCCTGGTGTATTGTGCTTGATGAGTTTTTAAAACAAAACTATGTCGGGGATGATGTGATAGCGTATGCCGACGATGTTCTGATATTGGTATATGGCAATGCACGGTCACAAATTGAGGAGCGTGCAGCTCAAATTTTTGGTGATTTGTTGGAATGGGCTGGAGTAAATGGACTTCAGATCTCAGAAGCTAAAACAGTGCAAATGCAGCTGAAAGGTCATTTGAGCATGAATAGGCATCCACTTTTAAGAGCATCAGGAATATCAATAAGATATGATGCTGTTGTTAAATACTTGGGAACAAAGAAAGGAGAGTGAATAAACTTTGTCCCACATACTAAATATTTAAAAGATCAAGTGCGTACTCTTTACGCCAAGTTAAGAAGAGTAATAAGAGTTGATTGAGGCATAAGGGGCCGAGCTCTAAATTTGCTGTACGATTGCTTATTTGTTCCTATTATAACTTATGCATCGATAGTATGGCTTCATAGGATAGCAAACTCTGTGATTAAAATATATATATAATGCAGGCTCAGAGATCCGCTCTCTTGTCTGTTACAAGAGTATGTCGAACGGTATCAACTGATGCTCTGCAGGTGGTGTCTAGAAAATCACCGCCTGATTTACAAATAGCGCTTGCAGTATTAATGTTTTATACAAGAAAATCGGTCTTGAATGCGAGTTCCTGTCCAGACTTAGAGAGGTTATATACAAGGCAGGATGTTAGAGAAGAAAAGAAAAGGATTCAAAGTGAATTAATACAAGTATGACAAAGGAGGTGGCAAACCTCAGAAAAGGGTCGTGTACAGTCGTGTACCCTGGGACAGCAGATTGTGCTAACAGGATTTTCATTACAACAAAAATTATTTACAGTACATCAATCTGTATAAATAATTTGCTTATGTCCCTCTGTCAGGAACGCTCTCTGAACTTGAATAACTCAAAGACTAAACAAGCTTTTGACCTGATATTTTGTAATAGATTTTATTTAGCATTAAAATTTGGGGTAGGGGGGAATAATCATAATAATAACAATTTGCAGTAAAATTTTCCGACCAATTTTCGAAAATTCCATTATTTTTAACAGTTTTGTTAGTTTTTGGCGAAAGATTTGCCACGAGTACACTAGAATAATTGTAATTCTGTATGTGCAGGATATGTACAAAAAAAAAAAAAAAATTATCGAATTGCATTTTTAGCCTTTTTTTTTTATTTTTGTAATTTTTAAAAATATTTTATTACCCAAGTCCATCCTACTGACACCTTAGCTAGCAGCGAAGGGAGCCGAGAGAGAGAGAGAGAGAGGGTTTTGTAATTACTTCGATATTGATTTCTACTTCCTCTCGAAAACAGTTCTGAAAAAGTACTCGCCATGAGTATTCTAGTTCGCATATAATGTATACAGGGGTGGGCCGTCCCGAAAGGGTACAGCACCTAGGCAAAAACGTTCAAGGGGCGCCTGAAAACATGAAACTTTCATACACATATGAAGAAAATTTTAAAGGGATTCCCCACCAATTTGGATTGCCACCCGGGCGCCAGATTGTTAAATTCTGAAAATATTCAATTAAAAACAAAAACACTGAGGGAATACAGATCCTATATTAAATATTACATGTGGGTTATGAACTTTTCAACGGTAGGGTAGTACAGTCTCTGCTGAATGAATAAAATAACATTGGGAAATTTTTTGCTTATTTTAAGCCTTTATGGCTTTCATTGCTATGGTAATAATTCTGCTTTGAGAGATTCGCTCATCCGTTTTCCAGTCTTATTCTCTCACAACTGTAATCTCCTTTAACTTGTAATTAGTTTGCCTTCCATTCTCTCACTTAAAGACCACTTTCTCATATGCCGATGGCTGGTATTGATCGAGTTATTTAAAACAACAATTGTTATTCGCGGACATATACCCTGTACAGTGGCTTTGTCATCTCGACAGGTTACAAATGATGGGATCGCATAAATCATGATTAAATGAAGCTGATGATTAGGGGCTGGTCACTGAATATGCTGATTGGGCTACTAGGATAACAAAAATTGGCACACATTCATGAGAAATAATGTATATGAAATAGCCTTAAGAAACATCGAATTAAGAACTGGCACAACATTCAGTAAGTTAGATACACAAAATATTAAGTCATTGATGTTTCAAGAATGATAATACAGCTTGTCAGCGCCAGAATGAGCGAGTCTCTCAATGGTTGGTTAATCATGCTGAAAATGAGAATTTGTATTATAAATCTTTGCTAAATGGTCAAAAATTTATGTATATCCAGGGTTGGTGTACATTTTGTTAATTCTTGATTCAATTATCAGTCCTTAACTACGCAGTTTCGTTAAAAACTTAATATGACATCTTAACGAGCATTAGTATTCCAGGCAACCCCCGTATAACACGGACGTTGCCTGTACTTCTACAACACCGTTTCGCTCTAACACGATTGATAAATTGCGGCAATCCTCGCACAACACGGTACTTATATAACACGGTTAGAGAATTGTGGCAACTTCGCATAACACGGTAATTTTGAGCTTTTGTGAGGGGAAAAACTCTGCTGTTATGTTGGATGTAATTTTTCAACATTTCCATTTTTTTTGTGAATCCCCCCTTTTGCCTCGCTAATCGTTATGCAAAAAAAAAAAAAAAAAAAAAAAAATGGAAATCCCCCTATTACGTTCTGTGCTATTGAACTTGTGAAAAAATCTAGATTTCAAAGTTTTATCTCTATTGGATAACGTGCCAGGCCATCCAAAAGATTTAAGTCATCCAAACGTTGTTTCTACCACCTAGTACAACTTCTTTAATTAGATCAAGGCATTATATCTACCTTTGCAACTCATTACATCAGAAAATTATTACAATGGATTTTGAAAAAAAATTGATTCCGAATTGAATTTATGGAAAATTGAAGTGATGGAGGCATGGAAACATTTTTCAATTGTGGACTGTATCGGAATCATAGTTTTATCGCCCAAAGAAGTAAAACGGTCAACATTAAATGCGTTTTGGAAAAGTGTATGGCCAGAGTCAGTTCATTCAGGAAATAAAGTCGAACCAACAGAAAACTTAATCCGTGCGATAGTGTGTTTAGGGTCTAACGGCACCAGGGGGTTCCCCCCTCCCCATCTCACCGAATACGGAGGATGCGGAAAGGTCAGAGAAGGACCATCGCACCCCGGAGCAATATGGCCTTGGTTGCTAATGCTCCTAAAACCCAGATAACAAACATCCCCCCATCTCCTCGTAGCATACATTGTCGTCTGGTACAGAACAGTGTAGAGGCCAGATTTAGCCACATTCACAGGCCTGGTGGGGCCCACCGTTTGCCACACTGTTCCCCTGGGAGGCAGGTCAGGTACACCAGTATTAGATATTTACTCTGGAAGGTCCTGCCACCTAGTTTCCTGAGATTTCAATGGCTAAGACCTACTAATCCGTGCGATAGTAGAACTTGCTAAGTCGGTATGAGGGGAAGGTTTGATGATATGACTATTGAAGCCCTCGTGGATAGCACAGTTGGTAGAATCGCTGTCATCCTCACACCGGATGGAAAAGACCTAAGTTTGAATCCTGTCGATGAGGGGAGGAATTTTTGTGTGTCTTTTTCACAATGTGGCTGAGTTAGTCGATCTCAGGCGAGGGTAGCATGGTTTTTCTCCCGGAAACTAGGGTTTTTCTTCCAGAAAAATAGAAAATCGACCTCAGAACACACAGAGAGCAACATAGCCTTACTCGCCGATGCTCTAAAAAAAAAATGATTACTGAAGACGTTCAAGAATTACTGGTGAAAATAGCATCGTAGGCGAATCAAATAAATTCAGAGGATGATAGCACAGATGAAAATTCTGAACATCCAAATTTTACACTAAATGGTTGTACGGAAAGGCATAAAGTTATCTGAGCAATTAGAAACTTATTTTTTGAATTCAGATCTTCGACTGAAAGGAACCCAAAGTTCAAAAGGGGGCTTCAAAAATGCTTAGTTCTATACCATGAAATTTACAAAGATCTATCAAGCAAAAGCAAACAAACCCAGATTAATGATTTTTTTTTAAAGAGAGCAGAAGATACACCAAATCTAGAATGGTGTATTTTTATTAGCTCTTGGAACGTAATCCCCCATTTTGTACTTGTACTGGTACTTAGTCCCGTATAACACGGTTTTGCACTACCGAGATTTTATAGGAACCGAACTATCGTGTTATACGAGGGTTACCTGTATAATAATTAACCACTTTTTATCTACTTTATTCAATGCATCTCTCTCTTTCTTTATATATATATATATATATATATACATAATAAATATAGATATGAGTTACACGGAAAGCCAAAAAGGAATAATAGCCGAAACATAAAAGAAACATTTTAAAGGAAGTGACCTGTAAAATAAAATAAAATAAAATAAAATAACAGTAGCTGGCATCAGATAATGGTGGATAAATTTTGACATAGTTCAAAAAAAGGGGAAATACAAAAATACTATTAAATCCGATGTCAGAGAAAATAAAAGTTGATACATGATCAGGTTTTTCATCAGGGGACTACACCTGACCAAGTATCAAAGAACTGCGTTTCCATACTTCCAAAGCTGTGTAAGAGTAGAAATTTGAAAATAAAGTAAAAATAATTGAAAAAGAAAAGCAAAATAACTCCTACAAAGTTTTGGCTTTCTGTATAAGTCATACCTATATCTTTATATTTATTATAATATGCATATACTACTGTACATTTGTATATACATCTGCATCCTTTGCTGCTGCTGCTTTGCGCGCTTTGGTGCATTTTGACACATTCAGTCTATTTTTATTTATCCTTTATTTCCACTGTTTTTAAACTTAGCACTATACTTGATATTTTACACACACACACACACTCTCTCTCTCTCTCTCTCTCTCTCTCTCTCTCTCTCTCTCTCTCTCTCTCTCTCTCTCTGGAGCGAGTTCTAAGGCTCGTAATGAAAAGAAATTTGCACAACAGGTACAATAAAGAATGCGCTCGCCATTTATTGGAGAAAAAAATTAGTTACAAAATTTGTCACTGTATGGCGCTTAACTATTGTCCGCAAAATGATTGCGAAATTTGAAGCGACAGGACATCTTGAGTGATGAAGCCCACTTCTGCTTAAATGGACAAGTGAATACACACAACTGTCTCATTTGGGCAACAGAAAACCCTCGAGTTATCCAAGAGGTCCCGTTGCATTCTCCAAAAGTGTGTATTCCAGGTGTGGATTTACAGCCACATTCATGATTGGACCATATTTTTTTGAACAGGTAACACCGACTGGATCCCTCACCTGTTCCGTCACTGGACAGCGATATTATGAAATGTTGGCAAATGTCGCAATACCAGAGCTGCAACAACGTGGGTGCCTTCAGGATACCATATTCATGCAAGATAGTGCGCCACTCCACATCCACCGTTGTGTCCAAAGATTGCTAAGGCAACACTTTACAGACGAACGGGTCATCAGCCGTTGTTTCCAGACATCTTGGCCACCCTGATCATCGGACCTCACCCCATGCGACTTCTGGTTGTGGGGTTTTTTTGAAGAACCAGGTGTATCGGGAAGGATGTCAAACTCTGGCAGATCTGAAGGACAACATTAGACGTCATGTGCTGGCTATTCCAGTTGACATGCTACGTTCTGCTGTAGAAAATGCTGTTATTCAATTGGAAACTGTTGTTGGCCAATATATATATATATATATATAGTATAGTATAGAATTGGACCAGCGTCTAGGATGAACCACCGAGTTAAATATCAGATTTTAACGTTTTTGCTGGCATCTAATGGCGAATTGTTGTACATTTTTACTAGTAGAGTCTGCCACGATATTTTCGTATTCATGGAGCAAGTAATGGAATTTGAAATTGAAAAGTGTGTTTTTGATGCTTTTTATCTTATTTAAGGGCTTTCAATTCTCGCGATATTTCTTGGCGATTTTTGAACCTTTATAATTGATTATTATCCATCAATAGATTCGAATTTCCTCGAATTAATGCAGATTAATTCGAGGAAATTCGAATGACGTAGAGTAGTCAAAAGATAATGCTTTATCTTTTGACTACTCTGCGTCAGAATGCTGAATACAAGATAGTGCTTTTTTGCCTAGAATGGAATGTTTGTCCAATGAAGGAATCATATTTTTAAAGATATACTGGTGTGCAAAATTTAAGGACCAGTCAGGTTTTCACCTGTAGCTTCTCATAGGAGTGGTCTGGATATGGGAAAAGCATATCAAAGGAACCTCGTGAGGTACAGAAATGATGAAGGAAACAAAACGGTACAGAGGGACTTTGTTTAAAAATGGCAACATAGCACTGGCTGCCATGATACAGATGCATCACTGCCAAAGATGGAACAAAGGGAAGAGGTGGTCCTCAGTAGGAGATATGGCCACCCCTAATGTCGATGCAGGCTTTGCACCGCCTGTCCATACTTAGAACAATGTTGTTGATACATTCTTTCAGTAACATCGCCCATTCCTCTGTCAGCGCTGGTGAACATTTCTAGGCATCTCCCCAGAGCGTCCCATACGTGTTCGATGGGATTTAGATCGGCCGAAACGGGCAGGCCAATCCATATGAACAATGTCCTCACTTTCCAAAAGCATATCAACAGCTGCAGTGCGATGGGGTGTGGCGTTATCATCCATAAACACGAACTCGGGGTCAATGGCACCTCGGAACAGACGCACATGGGGAAGGATTACATCGGTACAGTAGCGTTCACCGGTTACAGTACCGCCTTCCAGTATCTGGAGTTGTGTACGTCCATCCAAGATAACGCCTCCCCAGACGAGAACACCTCGACCGCCATATCGATCCCTTTCAGTGATGTTTGCGGGTGATACCGTGTGCCAACCTCTCGCCAGATTAGCTGACATCCAGAATCGCTGCTGAGACTGAATCTACTCTCATCAGTAAAGAGTACCTTAAGTAAATATTTTGTGGTTGTAACCTTTAGAAATAGTGTTGGTCCTTAAGTTTTGCACACCAATGTACTCTTTAACTGTTGTCAGTAAATTAATTCAAGATCACCATTTCTCTCCATCTATTGTACCCGGCAATCTAACAGAAGGATCTTCTCTCCAAGAATGCAGCTTTCTTCACATTGATGCTCAAAGTTCAAACATTGAACATTCCTGCTCAAACATTCCTCTGGTCCAAATCCAATGTAATGCACCTACTGGTCCAATCAAGGAGCCAGGTTCTTACATTCGACCACCTTTAAAATATTTATGCTGATTCATAAATTTTCAAAGACTTTTTTTACCAACGTGTTTCGAAATAATTAGCTTGAAAAATGAGTGGACCCGATTCCCCTACTAAATTAAATCACGTAAAGTGTTAAAAGCGATTTTCTAGAAAAATAATAGAATTAAGTTTATTATTACTATGGTTCTTTGGAGATTCTTAATCGTAAACTGAAATTCATTCAAGGAACTTCCAAGATCCTTCATAGAACTATATATAAATTACCACAATGGCACAGTAATTTTAATCTAATAAAATTTTATATTTTTATTATTTATCTATTTAGTAAAAGGCAGAATCATATAAATCATGACTTTGAAAACGGAATTGCTGAAAAAAATGGTATGAGAGAACTTCTTTTAGCTAAGTCTAGTCTTCTAACAACATTAAACCGCCCCCGAAGTGTATTGCATTATATAGACATCACCAGAGTGATTTTCCTTATGTATCACTAGCGCAGAGATTATCAGAGCACTTTTCTTTATGTACTAGTATTACTGCTAATGATAATAGCAGTGATACTCGTACATTGCTCTTCAGTTATTTTGACCGAGAGACTACTCCTTTGCGTATGTCTTGTGCTTCATTCTGTGCCTGTCTGGTGAATTCTCTTTGAAAGTTATGCTGCTACTATTTATAAGGATAATTTACCGATTCTGGTAATTACCATTCTGTGAGCTTAGCTGCTTTTCATTAGAAATTGCAGATCTCAGTGATCTAATTAGTGACATTAATCAAGTCCCTTCTTTATGAAGTTGTGTGTCTTTATTTCGCACGGAGTTTAGCCATAGCGTGTCACCAAGTATTAATCACTGGATGAGTTATGCTCGGCGTGGGTATTCATCCGCTGACTTAGCTATCTATACATTTTGCTCAGAATTCTTTATTGTCGTATTTGTTAGTGCTTACTGAAAAATATAATTAGTCAGTGACTTCTCTTCGGTTCATTTGCTTACAGTGGACGCCCATGCAGTTAAGGCCATGAGGCGTTAGTATGTCGTGTTTCAAAGTAAATTGCATTTATCATATGGTAATTTTTTTTTTTCTTTTCCGTTTGCTGGATAAACATCAATTTCTGGGACGGGGAGAACATCCTGGCCCAAAACCGACTAATTCAACCATA
This sequence comes from Mastigoproctus giganteus, assembly GCF_048544385.1. NCBI lineage: Eukaryota > Metazoa > Arthropoda > Arachnida > Uropygi > Thelyphonidae > Mastigoproctus > Mastigoproctus giganteus. The sequence continues at coordinate 33,542,335 of NC_143576.1, forward strand.
GGAATTGTGTGAAAATAAGCCACTACTGGATAGATTCGAACTCAGGCCTTTTCTAATTTTGAAACGATCATGCTGCGAGAGTAATTGGGTAAACACTAAGTCATCACTTTGGACTACTACAATAATGTTAAATCGGATCTTGTGATAGCTTTTACTACGCATTTTACTTTTGTATGACAACGAAAACTCCTTATATAAACAAAAAACGAACTTTCGTGAATGAATTTGAAGAAACTCTATATAAAACTGTACCTTTAATTTTAACAGTTTTTTTTTTTTTTTTTTTTTTTTTAATACAGTTGCATACCTCTATCAAAACTCATCACTCCTTCATTCAGTACTGCATTTAGCCGATCCCAGGCGAAGTGAGTAAGGTTTGTCATACCGTTTCCGGTGTTTCAGCCTGTACAACATGTAAATTGGTTCACGAACGTACGCACTTGTGCAGACATACACCACGATACAGCCTGAGCTGCTTGATTTTCCGGTGGTGGTGTTGAATAACAGCTTGCCGATTTCGTAGGTTTTTAAAGTTTGTTGGCATGTCGTGAGAAAGAGGCATAAATTGTACTGGGAGGGGGATGACAGGGCAAGGATGAAATTGTAATTCAGCATTCCATAGGCTTGATGTGAAAATATAATAGTCTGTGGATAGATTCTTTTGACGTGAGTGGTGCAGATGCTGGGAAGTAAGCCAGGGCAGTCATCATTCTCCAATAATAAAAGTTGTGGTAATTCCCATTCAAAAATGTCTAGTCAATCATTTGTTCCAGAAATGGACTACTCCAAGAGCATCGAGATAGAAAAGCTTTCCTGCATTAGATAAGAGATCGGAGTCTGCAGAAAGAAGACGCCTTGGAAAAATGCAAGTCAACCAGAACCATTATCAAACAGAGATACGGAGTTAAAAACTCGTAACACATCTATGTGGTTAGGTGGTAGATGACTTTCATCAACCGGTGAAATACCACCACTTTGCTTATTGGAGGCCTGAAGTGGTGAAACCCATGTTTAGTCTCTAGAGCAAAGTTTCCGGCATCCCCCTCTCCCCATACTTCTCCTTAAACCTATGCATGGTACTAAGTACTATAGGTTTTGATACCTTTCGTGTTTGGGATTTTCATAAAAAAAAAAAAAAAAAAAGATGTGTTCCCTCCCACCCCATCGCCCTATATGCCGCCCCTGTTTGGGCATCTGCGCCTGCAGATAATCTTAGGAGTTCCTGACTTGGAATATTGGATTCTGAGGTGACTAATCGTTACCTGGGAAAGCCGTTTACCCCCTCTACAAGCAAACCTGGATCCCCTGGCAACTGATATTAATTAAAATGAATATATCCACTCTATCAAAACTCATCACCAGAAAGATAGAAACTCAAGTTATTGCTGAGATAAACAACTTCGAAGATATTGTGCCTCCTTGTCGAACTCCTTTCTCAGTTTTAAATTTGCTACTGTCTTTGTACAATCGACTGTACAATCACTCTATTCTAAGACCACGCCCATTGCGCGGAGACAAGTGGTACCTAAATAATAGATTTTAGCCCAAAGGCCTTTTGCTTCGGGTTCCATAATGCATCAGGAATATTGTTGCATCCGAAAGAGCAGGACTGAAATATTTACAGACTTACAACTATTTACAAATATACAGTATTCATTAATATACAAAAAACGTTACAATGGAACATCAAATGTTAGACAGTGAAGCAAGTGCACTGGGTTGGGGAACGTTATTGGAGGCAGTTGTCAATAATTAATTGCATTTGTAGTGACGTGACTTCCTCGCCCTCTTCTCCCATAAACTCGAATAAATATCACTAGGAGGAAACTTTTTTAATGTATAGAGAGAGATAAGTTATTTATTAATAGATTATTTCAATAATTTAAGATATTGAGGAAATATTATATTTATCTGGATTTTTTTCGGGAAATGCTGGAATTCCAATGAGAGAGGTCCGCATTGTCAAAATTAGAGCATTCCTTTTGTCAAGGATATGAAGCTAATTTTATGTATTGTAGTTTAATGCTCTGTGCAACAAATAAATTTTTTCGCATTATGTTATTAGTGTTTTCTTTTCAGGAGATCAACAAAAATACAAAAGGAAAATACAAAAGGAAAAGAATGACTTCCTCCTGAAGAGAATAAAGCTGTCAAAAAAAGAATAATTTGAAATAGCATTAAACAGTTTGTAATAGCTTTTGTTTTTCGAAATTCATGGCTGATTGGCTACTCAAGCCCAGTTCCAATGGTAATCTACTTCATGCGGTTTACTGTATAGTACAACGGTGGGCAAATGCGGCTCTCAGAGCCGCATGCGGCTCTTCGTTGAGTTAGGTGCGGCTCCCATTGAAAATTTAAATCCGTTTTTTTTTTATTATTTCAGAATTTTTTTCAGTGAATCTTGTTAAATTATAAAAATATAACTAAGTAACTAATATTTTGTTATACGGATTTTATGTTGTGTTTATTTATGTCTAGATATCTTGCTATTTTTATTTTGATTATAAATAGCGCGCATTTACGCTGCTGGCGCCACCAGTGGACTTGTGCGTAAAAATTACGAGTGTAATTTTTCCGCGCCGTAAATTAATATAATTATTTTGTTTCAATTTCAGACTTTGGAATTAAATTTATTTAAATTGTTTGATAACATGACCTCAGAAAATATCAAAAAACGAAAATACGAACAAGAAAATAGAATATTTCAAGAAGAATGGGTAAAAAATTTTGCTTTTATTGACAATAATGGAAAGTCGTTGTGTCTTATTTGTAAAGTTACAATTGCAAACTACAAAGTAAGCAATTTACGTCGACATTATGAAGTAAGTCATCCCCACTTTTCAACTCAATATCCATTCAATTCAAAATTGCGAACAGAGAAACTTAAGTTATTGCAATCTGGTCTTCATAAGCAACAAGGACTCTTGTCTTCTTTTAGTCGCGAAGATGACAGAGCAAACGAAGCTAGTTTTTTGATATCTTGGATTTTGCTCGTGCCAAACGTCCATATGGAGAAGGAGAATTTATTAAAAGAAACTTGGAAGAAGTGGTTAAAGTTTTGGATCCAGATAATACAAAACTGCATAAATTGATCGCACAGGTTCCTATGCCACGCCGTACAACTGAGCGTTGTTTTGGTGCAATTAGTAAAAATGTTGAAAATAGTTTGATGTGTGATTTGAAAAATTGTACAGCATTTAGTTTAGCTCTCGACGAGTCTACAGACATTCGGGATGTTCCACAGTTGGCCGTTTTTGTCCGCTATGTATCTGCACACGTAAATGTGAAGGAAGAAATGTTAGACCTAGTAGCTCTTATTGAAACAACTCGCGGTATCGATGTTAGAAATGCGCTTGATAAAGTAATGGACAGGTTTGAATTGCCTCGTGATAAACTTGTAAGTGTTGCGACTGACGGAGCGCCTGCAATGGTAGGGAAAAACCAAGGTCTCATTGGTCTTTTAAACAACGATCCTAAAATTCCACGTTTCTTACCTCTTCACTGCATAATTCACCGCGAGCATCTCATAGCGAAGTACTTCAAATACGAAAATGTGTGGAAGATTGTTTTGCAGATTTTGAATTTAATTAGAACAAATGCCAAAACACATCGTCAATTTAAGAACTTTTTAGAAGAGCTGCAAGTGAATGACGAAACAGATGAATTGCCCAATGATTTATTCCTATGGTGTGTTGTAAGATGGCTGTAAAATTACAATGTTTTGGGCCGTTTTGTAGAACTCCTAAATCCTATCATAACATTTACAAAAGAAAAAGGTAAAAAATACCCAGAATTAGAAAATGAAACTTGGCTTTCTGACTCAATGTTCCCTACAGACATTATAGAACATTTGCAAACACTTAATTTGGCTTTACAAGGAAAGGAAAAAAATATTATTGATTTGTCACAAACTGTATTTAGTTTTGAAGCTAAACTTCGACTTTTTGTGTACCATCTTAAGAACAAAATATTTAATCATTTTCCACGAGTAAAAGCAAATATAATTAATATCAAAGAAGAAAAGTTAGACGAATACAAAGAAAAATTGGAAGAATTGCAAGCAGATTTCGAACATAGGCTTGAAGATTTGAAAAGTGTGAAATCTACATTTGCATATTTTGTGAACCCATTTATTTGTGATATTATTGAAGATGGATTTCCAATTTCTGAAATAATATTTGTTGAAAAAGCGGCTGGGCAATTGGAGTTATTAGAGATGAAAGAGGATCAGGCATTGCAAATGCAGCACAAATCTACTAATGTAATTGAATTTTGGAAACTCGTGCCAGAATCAAAATATCCACATTTAAAGAAGGCTGCTTGCCGTCTAATTTCAATTTTTGATACAACATATTGCTGTGAATCTTTGTACTCCACAATGAAGTTCGTGAAGTCGAAATATCTCAATCATCATCTCGCTGAATTGCTGCGAACGGCTGTAACAAATTTTACGCCAAATTTCAAAGATTTGACCAAAGGTCTTCGTTAAATGTTATACTTTTTATTAATGCATTTTTATTATTAAAATTTTGAAATAATTATTTTGTATTTTCTTTCTCTTAATTATATTTTCTTATATATGTATACTTTACATAGCACTTAAGGCTTGTGTAGAATATGTAATCATATTAATTAAATTAAATTAAATTTGAATTTGTGTATTTAATACTATGTAACTATGGTGTGGCTCTTTATAATATATGAAAAACCGGAATGCGGCTCTCATTGACTTCATGCGTGCCCACCCCTGGTATAGTAGATCTGTACAAGCGAGCGTTCATGGGCCAATCTGTATGTCGTGCTGGCTGAAAAATCAGAAGGGGATTTTTCAGCTCGCGCCACAAACTCACGGGGAAACTCTACTCGAATCCAGTCTCTGATGGGATTCGAACCTGAACCTCTCTAAATGAGTGAAAACTGGCGAAATCATGGTCGATGGCGAATCGTTTCCAATTGCTTACGATAATTATTCCAATGAATGAATAGGCTGGCATCGCCTTCAGCCAACCTGCACCACTTTATTAAGTAGCAGTTCTACTAATCAACCAATAACATCCATAACTTCATTTAAGATTAAGAAATAATAAATGATTGAAACAATCCATAAATTTCCCAACAGCTAGCAGGTCCAGACGGATTGCCTATATTTATTATCAAGTACATAGTATATTCATAACAGAAACTTAATCAGTATTTTCAACAGAATTCTAAAATCTAGAGAGAGAGGATAAATATTTACAACAGTTATTGGCGTTGTTGCCTCAGACGTATCCCTAAAAAAAGTCATCCTCGGATCCTCATACAAGGCTTGTTTCAAAACAGCCTTAACATAAGCGCACATACACTTATTCAGGGCAGATCCACGAAGCTAACAGATGTCCGATTCAGAATATACAAAGCACTGAGTAATAAATCCCAACTTTATATCATTGTCTTTGACATTTCCTCAATGTACGGTTTTTCTTTATCTGGTATAATCTACGTATTGGAAAGCTACTTTAAAATTACTCATAACCTTTCCCAAGCAAATTTGCCACGATAAATTCGATACCATTACCTTTTTTTTTTTTTTTTTTTATTTAGAAATTACTCATAAAGTTGATGTTCCATAAATTACGAACCTTAATTCGTAATTTATGGAATATTACTAATAACATATTTGTTTTTCGCTTCCATGAAATTTCATATTTTATGCTACATCTTTTTTTTTTTTTTTTTGGTAGATACAGAATATTTTCCTGCTCCTTTGTTTATCAGTATTAACGATTTAAATTAATGCTGCTGATATCCGAAAACTTAAGTTAATTGATATAATGTTTTCTAAATAGTTCTCTATAAAAACAGCAATTCAGTTTCAACCGTCTGTCTTCGTGTAGTAAGAACTTCTGGAAGCGAAAAGACAAGCTATGCGTCGCATTCTCTTTTGTCCGAAACTGTTGACGTTATAATGAATAGGGATTTGGTCTGGCCGTTAATTTGGTGAGATTAACGCCCACAGCACATGTCTCATGGGAATGCATCCTGTTAACTCCACGTATTTGGGTTCAGTCCACGCTCTGACATTCAGCTTGATAACAGTCTTAGGTACTGTTACTTTTGTTCCTTTCAGTAACCCAGTCCCTCCGAGATCTGCTGTTCATGAAATGACTGTTAGTTGTCGTCTTTCTTAATTATTTCCGTACCTATGGTTTAAGAAACACAAAATCACCATTTTCTTTTTCTAGTACAATTTGGTTGTTTCAAATGGCAATTATGTCTATAGAATCCAAAAATAAAGAGTGAGGAACGTTGCATCGGAAAAGTAACATACAGTATTTGAAACAACCAAAAAGAAAGAAGCAGTTTTGAATATGTCGGGTTATATAGCTGTCTGGGAGCAAATCCCAAGCCACCCATCATATTCTGAATAAGTCATCCGAACCGACTTGAAAGTAGAAAAGTTTTATTTATTTAATTGTAAGTCGTAAGACGCGCAGTCGTACGACTTTTAACTTGTGAATCCCAACGAGAAATTGAGTCCTGGTGGCTTAGATTGATGGTTCCAGTTTAAGCTTGTCATACTGGTATCATATACTGTGATGTTTTAAACCAAGGGCCGGCAGCCTTTCCCATTATGTGAGCTACTTTAAAAATGACCTCAGGAAATCGACCTGTTACAATTTTTTTTTTATAAGTAAATCTCTATTTTAAATAAAACCCTAGTTGGGTAATTGTTGTAAATGTTTATTATGCGAAGAACTTTACATAAATAGATATATAATAATTTGAAATAAGCTTAAAACCTAAATCAAGCAGGTAATTAATGAGATTTGTGGCACTGGTATTAAGTTTTTTTTTATTTCTGTGCACTGCTGTCAACCGCTTTCCGATCCCCTGTTTTTAAAGTATGGCGTGATAAAGTCCTAAAGTGGAAATTAGAAACTATACAAGTAAATAGCTATCCACTATGTAACAAAAAAAAAAGCTTGTTTTTATTTAATTAACTTTCACATTTTTGTGCAAGTTAATTAAATAAAATTAACTTGCACAAAATGGTGTAATCTATCCTTCTCTAGTGTGATGATTTTGGCAGTAATTGGAGGTTTTATGTTTTTGCGACATTTATCAGTACGTACCAATACTACGATATACAAGACCCTGTTTTATTCGTATATATATATTTATATATTATTTTTTTTATTGTTTACGGCATTGTTTTTAATGAAGTATTGTATAAAATACATAAAAAAATTTAAAAGCACAATTAAATTTTTTTTAAAAAAATTAAACATATTCGTCATATAACTAATTTTACAAACTTTTTGGTAAGTGGCTGTGTGGATACAGGACAAAGTTCCCAGGTTCATCTGTATTCTTTCTTGGATTTCTAACCAGGTGCAAAAAATTATCGCTTGTCACCATTGACAGGATTAGTGAAAATTAAATCCTTCCCAATCTTCAACAGAAAGCAGGAATATACCTGACAAAAACCGGACGAAATTGTATGCCCTAAAATGTTACAATCGACCGTATTACATTTTCAAATTTACACAGATCACTTAATCGACTGAAACAACTACAATCGCCACTTACAATGGAACGTGATTTCCCGCGCTGATTTCAAACTCTATATACCCCATTATTTTCTTAATTATATTAACAGATCATGGGCGAAGTCACCCATGCGTCGTAAAAATGCATATCAGATCAAATCTTTACATCCAGGCTGGATGTAAAGATTTGATCTAACATGCAGCCTGGAAAGCAAGGTGCCGGGAATTTCAGGATCTGGAGAGGGTTGTCCTCATGGAACAGTCAAATACATGGGCTGTGTTAAGGTGACTAAGAGTAAGAACAGGAGCATTTCTCTTCAATTTCGTAGCTGCGCGATATTTTGCTAGAAGAATGGTTATAATTAAACTAAAACGCCTTAAAGAACCCAATGTCGCTCCGTTCACTTGATGTTTTTCGAAAACAAAGGTGGCCTGATTCCATAACTGATCGAAGGTTCATATTTTTTTGGCCAGTGTTGCGTATAAAGGACATTATTTTTCATAAATAGATAAATTGTTAATAAAATTTATTAGTTACCTTTTTTTCTGAAAATATGTGACAACGGTTTAGTTATGTTTTATATACCGAATTAAAATAACTTGGTGACTTTTGATAGTTCAGCGCTTTGCGATCATGGTCCTAGCAGAGGCCTCAGTGTGGATGCTGCCAATGACACGAGGAATTTTCATGGGTCTTTTTTGAAGGGGTTTTAGGAGCGTCAGCGACATGATGTCATAATATATACATCATGAAAGAGAATGGGCCTGTGGCACTGGTTTTCATGGTTTGGAAGAAGAGAATACAGCAGAGCCAGTGGAAGTAGTAATTAAAATAAATTTAATAAGTTTTAATCATTAAAACTTATTAAATTTATTTTAATTACTGCTTCCACTGGCTCTGCTGTATTCTCTTCTTTTATATACAGTATATTATGCTGTATATGTTATGTCTGTAAATTGCATGTGTTCTATGGTCAATTTGCCTGTCTGCTGGACGTAAAACGCCAGAGTCCGGCGATTTTCCTAGAATGATTTTTTCAGGGAGAAAAACCATTCTAGCCTTTCACGTTGTGAAAAAGGCCCATAAAAATTCTTCATGCCATCAATAGAATTCGAACTGTTTCTCTCTCTCTCTCTCTGAAACTATGTAGTTATATATAAGGATATATGTAGTTAGACACAATATGCGGACGTTCATAAGCTTAGTTGCTTTGTCACTTAACTCTTTTTGATATGTCTTCTAATTTTCTTGTGAGCGGTAACTGCTCAAATTATACGCTGCTGTGGAGGAGAGGAATAACAATAAGCTATTTATAATTACTTTTGGGACGTCTACAATATTAATGAAATAGCACATTTTGGAAGTGTTTTTTTTTTTTTTTTTTTCTGGGTAAACATTGAAAAAGTGAAGGCTGAAGGCTCTTCCTCAGTGTAGTTGTGGCTAACATTTTTCCATCGTTCCTTACAAAACTGAGCAAATGCAAGCTGTTAGTACAGTGACATAGGAATATTTCCTCCTTTTTTTGTTTTGTTTTTTGCATGTTAATGACTTTCTAAATTTCAGATCATCAGGTATGATGTCTAACTTTTCCATCTGTAAACAGACCGTACTTTAACCTGTACATCTATTTCTTGAATTCATAAGATGTGATTTAATGCAGTTAATCATTAATTCGTATTGCATTTCCATAACAAAAACAGTCGTTTCCAAATCTCATTTAAATGCTGTGGTGGCTTATCTCCAACTAGCAAAGATCATGTTACAGCAGTAAGAATACGTAATGCAATGTGGAGTTATACTTTATCTTGTGTTAATATATAACAGAATTAGCATCTGATCCCAACTACGTAATCACTGAAGCCAATTTATAATTTAGTAACCGGCTCATCTAAAGTACTTCGCTTCTGCGAACAATAACCCTTTGCAGTACTGAATTACAATAAGATTTATTAAGAGAATTTTCTATTTAAATATGTACGTCAAGAGAGGCTGAATGCTTGATTAAAGAAATCTCAGCAATAATTATAGTCGCACTAAGTCGTTGTGAAATTAGGGATGGAGTTCCAAATGTTGCTGATTGACGATGCATTTTGTAATTAGTTGTAATTTTCATAAATTATAAGTAAGGATTAGCGTATTAATTCTAACTATTGTCATTAATTACAAATGATTCTTGGTTACCGTATGGATTTGTGCATGCCTTAAGCGTGTTACGTCTTGCTTGTTCCGCAAAGAAAGACATCCAGTTATTTGTAAGCCTGTAGCTGTATTTCAAGACTATTTACATTGGGCAGTCCAGCATTTTCTAACTTTTAATTTGTTATTAACAACCTTTATAGTATAAACTTCGAAAGAGAAGGAAATTACTGAAATTATTGAATGAAATATGCTGATACATATGTTCCTTTCTAATCGACAGCTACATCTATTTATAATTAGCTCATTAATTTCAAAATTACGGTTGGCTGACTTCTAATTTCCCAATGGTTTTCAGCAAATTATACCTTCATTCTATTGCTTCTGAAATTATTGTGAAACTACAATAAATCCTATATGTTAAATTTAGATTTTTTTTTTTTTAATGCCGACACCAATCACCGACATTTCTTAAATGTCGGTGATTGATGTTCCGATTGTAACGTTTTTTTGCAGTGGATCTCCGTGTTTAAGTTTCTAATGTATCTTTTTTTTTTTTTTTTTTTTTTATGCGTGTGTTTTAAGATGCGAATAAATCTGGCATGTAGAAAGCATAGTCCGGTAATTCTTGCCCTGTATATGATTTTTGATGGGTAAACATCTTTGGTGACACCTACTAAATTTCGGACGGTAGTAAAATCAGTTTGTCACGATTTTGCGACGCGGAAATGACGTCATTTCCGTTTCATAACAAAGAAAAACGGAGTCGGGAGAGGAGATCGCTTAAAGAATAATGGGAGGTGATCTTGGATGTGCTCAGAGCTGGCATAAACCAGCTGGTTAGGGAAAAACGTTTATGATTCGGGGCATACCACTTAGGTGGCTTTGGGTTAACCATTTCCACCCGTGGCAGAATCCTTTTGGTAACCGGACAAATGGATATCTTGCAAAATTTAAAGTAAAGTAAAGCATTTAAAGCAAAGGATCATGGGAGGTGATCTTGGATGTGCTCAGAGATGGCATGAACCAGCTAGTTGCAATAAAAACGTGGGAAAGGCAAAAAGAACAGAGTCGGGAGAGGAGATCCCGCAAATGATCATGGGAAGTGACCTTGGATGTGCTCAGATCTAGCATAAATCAGCTGGCTGCGGATAAACATTTATTATTATTTTTATTACCATCAGTTTATTTAACAAACACTCCTGTACAGAAATTATCTAGGAGGGTTGCTCATACATACATCCAACTAAACTTATTAGATTGTAACATAGAATAAAATATCAGAAAATACATAAAATAAATAAAATATAAAGGAAAAATTACATAGATTTCAAATCATACATTCATAGAATAATTTAAAAAATATTATACATACATAGAAAAATGACAGTCATTTACACCATTGGTCGGAAACCTGCGGCTATTTGAGCATCTAATTGTGGCTCTTTAACTTTTAGCCCACATGAAGCAAAGTTTGAAATGGAGTTAGAGCACTTAAAAATCAAGGACATGTGGAGTGCAAGACTAAAATGCTTTAAAACTGAAATTGAGGATTTGGAGAGGCAAAAGGCTGCACTTGCAATTCTACAAAAATGGATGCCGATAGATGAGCTGAAAAAGCAAGACCAAATTGTGTTCAATGCATGGTGTAGCTTACCGGACACGTATATACATTTGAAAATATATGCATTTGAACTTCTCTCAGTTTTTGGTTCGACGAATTTCTGCGGGAAAATATTTTTGAACATGAACTATATTAAAAATAAATCAAGAAACCGTCTGAACAATGCGAGTCTCTCAATATGCTTAAAGATGAAAATTACGGCATACTTCCCTGATGTTGAGAGACTCGCTCAAGAAGTTCAGCAGCAAAAGTCACATTAATTAGAAATATTATTAATAAATAATATTTCAAAAATAATTTTTTTTAATAAAACACCTTCCCAGTCTATTCCATTTCTTAAACTCCCCCCCCCTCCCCCCAGCTTGACCTGAGTGCTTCTCTTCGGATTCTCTCTCTCTCTTTTTTTTTTTTTTAATTAGATAAAAAATGGCTCTTCACTCAAAAAGGTTGCCGACCCCTGATTTACACTCTGAATTGATTCTGATTGCCATTCTGCTGAACAAAAAGGAATATCCTCAGTCCTGTAAGAGTCTTTTGAAGACACTATAAATTGTTAATTTCAGATTTTTATGAATTCAAGGGCACTTGATGTCTTTCTTGAATTATATTCTCCATTATATTTGTAGTTTCGTATACAGATCCACTGCAATGAGCTTCCTGTAAGTTTTCTCATGGCAGTACCTGTCCAGGTCTATTTTGAAGTCTCTAAAGAGCTCCAGAGTATTGGGCAGGAAACATCCACCTTAATCCGTCCGTGCTATGGAGAGCGCTACGGAGACAATGATGAGGGTAGTGGAGGCGGGGCCTGACCACAAGATTTTCAATTTGAGGAGCGTCTAAACTCCTAGTCAGAAGTGCTAGAGTGCAGATGTTACGTAATGTGAATCCACAGAGCTCTGTTGAAGTTTGCATACAGTATGGATTTTGAAATTGTGAAGGGCTTCCCAGCAATCCTATTCAACCACCGGAGCAATGAGTATTCCAGACTGAGAAATTTCCTGATATAAGTATTTTGGGCAGAGGACCAAATTGTTGAAGCATGTAAGAATACAGGAACGATATATTTTTGGATATATTGGGTCACTAGTTGCTGGTTTCGAATCCCAGTTATTTCCTGTCTTACAGCCCATATGGCAGCAAGAATTTTTGATCTCGTGTTCTGAAAGTGCCTTTGGAAGGTAAGGCCCTCATCCCACGTCACTCCTAGGTTGGTGTATGAGCTGACTTTCTTAACCTGTGCTCCATTAATAGATAGTTTGATTTGATTTTTTATCTTATTTGTTATTGTCAGTTATGCTGACTTGTCTGAGTTTAGCCATAAACCGATTTTACGTAGGTATGTCTCCAGTTCATCCAGCTTAGCGTTGGCATGGAAATTGACATGGGACACCAGAGATCTTGCGTTAGAGACAACAAAATATTTTGTATCGTTGGCATAAGAAATAAAATTCTGATTCTGGGCAAAGCCGAACAGCAAAGCCAATAAAACATCTCTCTGAGGGATAAAACACCTTTTCGGGCATCATGTTCACAGGAACGGAGCAACGCTCCGTTCCTGTGAACATGACGCCTGAAAAGTTCTAGTCCAACTTAAGGAATGTAGAGAATAATCCCCCCCATATCCAATTTTATTAGACACCTAAATTTAACTCTAAAGTCCAGCTATAGGACCGAAAGAAATAATCGGTCCATATTTATTAAACAGTTTAGACCTAAAAAAATCTAATTTTATGCCAATCCAAGTAATGGTTTCCATGCTGCCAGAAGTATGGTGTTTGTAGACAGCAGTCATGAGTGCTCATTGTTGAGACTGCACGGTCTGAACACTACGGTTCTGACAGTGGGGAAGATGTCCCACCTGCTTTACAAAATAGATATCGCCATCCTCAAGAATTATTAGCGAGTCGGACTAGGAGAGTTGGAAAAGAAGCTTCCTATATCTAAAATAAAGGTAATCCCTGTTGATTTATAATATAATAGAATAGCATTAGCATTAGTAGAGGCATTTGATGCAAGAAAGCAATCTTATGCAGCATCAGCCAAAAAAAAACCACTTCTACTTCACCCCTGTGTTCGTTCAAAATACCTGTCCAGCTGAGCCTTAAACTTATTTAGGCTATCAACTTCCACGACAAGGGATGGAAGTCTGTTCCACCAACTAACCACCCGCTGGCTAAAGGCAAATTTCCGCACGTCTATCCTACATCTGTCTATCCTCAATTTGAATTTATGCCCTCTCAGGTGATTATTCTGAGCGAGAGGAAGAATCCCATCAGCATTGAGCATGCTTAAACCATTCAAGGCTTTATACACCTCTATGAGATCACCTCGCTGGTGCCTAGTCTCCCGACACTGTAATTCGCAAAACTTAAGCCTTTCTTCGTAAGAGCACCCCTTTGTTCCATTCACTAATCTTGTTGCCCTCTCTGTACTCGTTCCAGCAGCTCTACATCCTTCTTGAAATGAGGCCTCCAGCCCTGTATACAGTACTCTAGGTGTGGCCTGACCATTGCCTTATACAAGGGAATAATCACCTCCTTATCCCTGCTAGAAAAATTCCTATATATCATTGACAATACACCATGAGCTACTCTTGCAGCCCGTCTGCACTGCTCAGAGAACTTCATATCTGCCTGCACAACCACCCCCAGGTCCCTTTCATTCTCTACCACTGTCAGTGTAGTACCACAGAGTTGATACGTTGCTCTGGGGTTGCTGTTTCCCATGTGTAGCACTTTACATTTGTCAATGTTAAACTTCATTTGCCACCTCTCAGCCCATCTGCTCAACCTTTCCAGATCCTGTTGCAGCAGCATAGTGTCCTTGACAACCCTGCCTACCTTTGTATCGTCTGCAAACTTCGACATTAAGCTTGATATACCATCATCAATATCATTTATGAATACAGAAAACAATAATGGACCCAACACTGAGCCCTGAGGGACTCCACTAATAACATTAGTCCACAACGAGCAGTGTCCATTGATTACCACTCTCTGTCTTCTCCCCCTCAGCCACCCCTTTATGCACAGCAGCAATTTGCCTCCAATGTCACACTGCTCCAATTTGTGCAGCAGCCTTCCATGTGCAACAGTATCAAAAGCCTTTCTAAGATCCAAGTATATAATATCAAAGTTATTCCCTGCATCCAGTTCCTTTGTGACTGCATCATAGTATCCAATCAGATTGGTCAGGCAAGACTTCCCCTTAACAAAACCATGCTGTGTACGATCTATAACTGAAGTCTTGTCTAAATGATCCTGCAGTGCTTCTTTAACTAGTGCCTCCATTAATTTTCCTGGAACAGAAGTTAAACTCACAGGTCTATAATTACTTGTGTCAGCCTTTAATCCTCCTTTGTGAATTGGGGTGACATTTGCACATCTCCAGTCTGTGGGTACCTCCCCTGAGTCCAAGGAAGCTCTCATAATTATGGCTAAGGGTTTGCTTACTTCCTCTGCTGCCTCCTTTAATATAACTGGATAGATCCCATCCACCCCGGGTGCCTTTCTTGTGTTTATCTTCAACAATTTCTCCTCCACTTTACTCTCAGTTATTACAAGATTCTCTAGCTTACTACTAGAGATGAATACACCTCTGGCTTTCCCCTCGCTAAATAACTGCTCATGTGTGAATGTCGATGCAAAATATTCATTTAGTTTGTTAGCTACCTGAGCAGGATCATCAACAGTTGACCCATCGATATCAAGTGGACCAATCTGATTCATCCCCTTCCTTCTAGAGTTTACATAAGTAAAGAACTCTTTGCTGTTTTTCTTTGCATCCCTTGCCAAAGATTTCTCGTAATCTGCCTTCGCCTGCCTAACCTCCTTTGTAACTTGGTTACAGATCAACTTGTATCTATCATAGGCTTCTGTGTCATGTGTTAATTTGTATGTATCCCATGCATGTTTCTTCTCTGCCATATGCCTCATCAGTTCATCTGACATCCATTTAGGCCTAAACCTTGAACAATATTTCTTAGTTGGTATGTAAAGCCTAATAGCTCCCAAGATAATCTCTTTGAATGCTTCCCATTTTGCATTTGCTGTTGGTAACATCATCAGTTGGTCCCACTGTATAGAATTTAAATACTGTCTCAGTCCATCGTAGTCGCCTTTACGAAAGCAATAACCCTTCCCTTTACCCCTAATGGTAGTTACCTCTTTGAGTAAATCCCACTTCAGCACACTGTGATCACTGCCACCTAGTGGTTCATTTATCTGCAGATTCTTAATGCATGAAGAATCACTGCTGATAATCAAATCAAGAGTATTCCTCCCTCTAGTTGCCTCCCGAACATGCTGATGTAGAAAACAATCATCCAATAAATCCACAAAAGCCTTGCTAGTGTGTGAGTGACCAGCCCCCAAATTCCAGTCAATATCTGGGAAATTAAAATCTCCCATTATAAGACTCTCTGTTTACTGGCCCACTCTATTTCCCTGTACAGTTTCTTATTGTACTCATCAGAGTCATTAGGCCTATAGCACACTCCTACTCTCAATTTTGATCTCCCACTGCTTATGTCACACCAAACTGACTCGACACTGCACTGTCCAGCGATGTCCACTGGCTTCACTTCCTGGGATTTTATGTATTTCTTAACTAATAGCATAACCCCTCCTCCCTTCCTATCCAGTCTATCCTTTCTGTAGACATTGTACTCCCCAAATTCCAGTTCTGCATTCCTTATATCTGTGTGACACCACGTCTCTGATATCCCAACAATATCTGCCTTTGATGTTTTGAGCAATACCTCAAATTCATCAAATTTATTTACTAAACTCCTAGCATTGGTGTACACGCAAGTATACATGCACCTATTTCTATTCTTAGCTACCCTAACACAACCCATGTGTTTACTTGTACCGCAATGACTCCCAGCAGTCTCTGAAATATCCTGCATCTTGTTTTTCAGGCTTCTGCTCATTCCAATAGAAGCAGTGCAAGAATCTCTTTTACCTCTGCCAGTGGCTACTGTTAATCTATTCGTCTTTGTCTCCCCCCAAGCTAGCAGTTTTCCGACCCAATGTTTTCCGATGGGAGCAATATAGGAATTATCGAGCACTTAATAGCTCTCAATTATCTAATCCACTACTAATATATTGTTTGTTGTAGCTGAAGCACTGGATATTATGCTTGCTGCCATGCACTGACTAAACAATATGGTGCACACACAGAAATGAGATGCTCTTGGTTAGTGCATAAAAGTCATTGCTGTTTTGTTCTCTCTCTCTCTCTCTCTCTCTCTCTCTCTCTCTTTTTTTTTATTTGTTATAAATCACATATTATTACTTCACTATTACAAATCATGTTTTACTATTTGTATCTGAAATGTAATACACTGTACATTAACTAACTTGTTGCTTTGTTTTTCAGTATGTGTTGTATATGTATTGCTTATTCAAGAACAGTTACTGAAATAAAATGTTTTATAGATTGTTAGAGATGCAAAATGTTTTACTTCAAAGACATTATTATTATTATCATGGTTTACCTATAAAATAAACAAACCTATAAATAAACAAACAGTACTGTTTACACTTAATTCTTTTAATTGATACTTTTATTATTTTTTTATAGCACTATGATTGCAAGAATCATATTCGTGTTATTCAGCCAATAGGGGATGGAAGCAAACTCTACATATGTGGCACAAATGCCCATAATCCTATGGATTGGGTTATATATGTAAGTAATTTTTTTCCATTAATAATGGTATATTTCTTTCTATTTTTGTTATATAGATATGTATGTTGACTCAACTGTCAAGGAAATGGGAACTATATTACGCAGTAAGGATAGGTGTAGGTTAAGAATACCTTCTTCCTCATAGCTACCTGCATTTTTACTGCAGTTGATCTTTTAATATGCTCCCCTTTTGTCCTCCCTTTGTGTACATAGGAGGTTGAGGATTACCTTTATGGTAGTGATTATTTCCCTGTGATATCAGCCCTTTGTAAAGGGAGACCATGCCACCCATCTATTATATCACAATGGAAGATCAATGATGCTGACTGGAATGCCTTCAAACATATGGCATCATTTAATATGTCTGAAGTCAGCAAGGAGCCAATTAATAAAGCAGTTGAAGTACATTAAAGAAGGTTTTGTCCAGGTAGCAATAATAGCAATTCCAAAGACATCGACCCGGTTTCCACTATTTCCAAAATTTTTGGTGGAATGCTGAATGCACAGCAAGCAAGAAAGGCTCAAAAAAAAAAGGTATGAGTAATATTTTGGTGTTATCCCACCACAGATAATCTAATTGCCTTCAAATGTGCACATGCACGTTACATTAGACTTCAGAGTCAGAAAGAATCGTGGATCCACTTCACATCTTCCATCACCCAGACTATGTCCCCTAAGCTTGTCTGGGATAAAGTTCAGAAAATGAAGGGCAAATACACATTGCATGCTATGTCCATCCTGGAACATAATGGATATGCAATTGCAGACCCAACTACAATTTCAAACACTAGGGGAGACATTTGCTAAAGTGTCTGCTGAAACAGCTTACCCCCTGAGTTTCTGGCTTTCAAACAAAATGGAGAAAAAAAGCATTTGAAGCTGTCCTCAAACAACTCTGAGGCATACAATCAGCCTCCTTTCACACAGTTGGAACTGAAAGCAGTACTATCTCAAATGCAGTTAAGTGCCATCGGCCAGATGACATCCATTATGAGATGATTAAACACATTTCGTCTGAATATATGGATCAGCTGCTCCTTCTGTACAACAGGATCTATCTTGAACATGAATTTCTGGACTCCTGGAATAAGGAAATCATGCTTGCCTTTCCCAAGCCAGGGAGAGATCCAGAAATTCTGACCAATTGCTGCCCAATTGCTCTGACAAGCTGTCTGTGGAAAATCCTGGGAAGGATGGTCAATGGCTGCCTCATGCGGTCCTTTAAAGCAGATGACTTTCTTTCCAGAATTCAGTGTGACTTCCGAAAAAACAGGTCAACACTGAACCATTTAATAAGATTGGATACATCTATCCAAGATGCTTTCCTCAAACAATGAGTACCTGGTATCAATATTATAAATAAATAAATAAATTTTTCCGTTTATACTCCGGGACGACCAAATGCTCAGAGGAATATTCTTTGATATGTAAAAAGCATATGACACGGCTTGGAAATTTGGAATTTTAAAAGATAACTATAACCTTGGTCTTATGAAAGGTCATATAGCCCTTTTTATTAAATTTTTTTTGTTAAACCGTACATTCCAAGTCCGAGTGGGATCTTCTCTCTTTCTCGACCTTTCTTCCAAGAAGAAGGCATTCCCCAAGGGTCAGTTCTTAATGTTAAACTTTTTGCTATCAAATTCTATTACTGAACAACTTCTTCCACCTGTAAACGTGCCCTCTTTGTTGATTACTTTAGCATCTTCTCACAGTCATGCAACATGAGGATTATCGAAAGGCAATTGCAAAATGCCGTTGACCATGTCAATTCTTGGGCAATGAGTAATGGTTTCGGGTTCTTCTCAGAAGACCATTTGCATACACTTTTGTCGCAAATGGAAGCAGAATTCAAGCTTGGACAAAACATCATTCCAATAGCACCAGAGACAAAATTCTTGGGGCTCATATTTGATAATAAGTTAACATTTTTATCATACATCCATCAACTATGGACAAAGTGCACAAGGGGGCTGATTCTCTTGTGCTCCATCTCCTCTAATAACTGGGGAGCAGGCTGCTGTATTTTACTCTACCTCTATCGTGCACTTGTCTGATCAAAATTAGATTATGGGTCCCAAGTGTATGCATCAGCTAGAAACAGTGTACTGCGGTGGTGAGACCCAATTCACCATCAAACCATCTGCACTGCTACTGGAGCATTTAGAACATACCCTGTCCAGAGTTTATATGTCGAAGCAAATGAACCACCTTTTTTGCTTCGATGAAAGCAGTTGTTGCTCAAATATACTTTTAAATTGAAATACCTGCCAGAAAACCCTACATGGACATCCATTTTCCAACCATGATGGGAAAATCACTATAACAGCAGTCAGACTGCCAACCACCCCTTTGGTATTAATGTCCGAGAGCTGCTCAAAGAACTGAACATCACAGTAGATATCACCCAGTCACCAAGGCAAACCCTTCCACCCTGGCATGCCCACTTTCCATCATGCAACTGGCCCCAGGTGGCAAGCGATTGTGACTGAGTGATTTCTCTGTGCTATTACTGAGATTTCCCAAAAGTAATTTATAGTTATTTATGTTCTTGACATTAATAAATCTATTCATTTAATAACAGCTCGTGTTACAAAAGCACTTGTACAGAGCAAGAAAGAAAAGGCACCTTTCTTTATTTCTCATAGTTTATTACTAACACTTACTACTTTTCACTTGGTTACACCAGGCACTGCTCCTGGACCATTCTGCCAAGGGCCAAAAGGAGCAAATATGGAACTTTATGTGTTTCCGCCTTTAGTACCGACAAGCTCTCGGCCAGGCACATAAACTGAACATGACATGTCACAACCCAACTCATGTCACAGAGGAATTGGTTTAAAACCAATTCCTCTGTGACACATTTTCCTGCATTTATCATAATGCACTCTCTTGCCGATCGGTCCCTCATTATGCTGTCTCCATTTCTTATCCAGAAACACCTGAAAAGTCTTGCAGGATCTCCTAAGACAGTCAAGAGATTGCAATCAGGGGACCTACTAGTGGAGACAATAAACCATGGACATTCGGAGAAACTGCTAAAACTTACAAACTTTTCTGGAATTCTACTAAAGATTTCTCCCCATGCAACCCTAAATACATCCAAAGGTGTTATATCCAGCTGGGATCTATTGAATGTCACAGAGGAGGAGATAATGCAAAGAGCTTCAAGATCAAAATGTCATTGCAGTGAAAAGGATTATGACTAAAAAAGACAATACGCTCATGCCTACAAGGAATATTATTCTCACTTTCAATACGCCAAATCTACCATCATCAATAAAAGCAGGCTATCTACTTTGCCGCATTAGACCCTACATTCATAATCCATTGAGATGTTTTAAGTGCCAAAAGTATTGCCACTCTCAAATGGCATGCAAAGGAAACCAAGTTTTCCCCATTTGTGGGTTCTCTGATCACACACAAAGTGATTGCTCAGCAAAAGAAATGACCTGCCCCAACTGTAAAGGCAACTATCCTGCTTATTCAAGGACATGCGACAAATGGAAAATTGAAAAGAAAATTACGAAATATAAGATTAGATAGTATGAATCAGAGCTGTACTGCTCAATATGTTCTACATTGATAATAATATTAGTAAAATAATAAGAGGAGTTTACCTCAATATAGTGCGTAGAACACTTCCGTATGATACCCTCCAGAAATTAAAACGGAAAAAATGAAAAAATCGACAACTTACCGGTACATTAGAGTAAAAAAAATTAATTAGATAGTATGAATCAGAGCTGTACTACTCTAATGTACCGGTAAGTTGTCGATTTTTTCATTTTTTCCATTTTAATTTCTGGAGGGTATCATACGGAAGTGTTCAACGCACTATATTGAAATATAAGATTGAAAATAAAGTAAGTTTTCAAGAAGCAAGGAAAGTAATTTCTCCCAGTATGACTAAGCATACATATGCCAGTATTGCGCAAAAATATCAATCAGTGGCCATCCAAACTGATGTTACAGTCCCTTCAAACATTTAAATCTCTGACTGGGCTCGGATTGTTCTCTCTCAGCAACAGTCCAATATCCCTAAGCAGTTGAACCAGGCAAGTAATACCGCACTTACAGTACCATCTCCTTCTCCTCTCCCAGTGATTGCTCCTACATTGAATAATCGAAGCTCACATTTAAAAAAAAATATCCAAGAAACATCTATGGATACAATTGACTCTTCCAGACAGGAAGAACCGATCTTAGAAATATATGCGGAAGAAATGTACATCGGTTGGCCATTCTTCTCAAAAAAAGACAAACCAAAGCCTAAACGTCACAAGCTAGTCACATTAAAAAAACAGTCAGATACAGCTTCTTCTACTAAACACCAGTAATGCCTTATATACTACAATGGAATTGTAGAATATAAGGCATTACTGGTGTTTAGTAGCAACCTTAATGATATTCAAGTCTTAATTAACCACTACTCTCCAGTTGGTTTCTGTCTACAGGAAGCCTATCTAACTCCTCAAATTTCCATTAACATAAAGAACTATGCCATCTTCCTATCGACAAGATCATAATACTTCAAATGCCACCTGTGGGGGTGTGGCCATCTTGGTCAGCTCAAAGATCCCGACCAAGCAAATTGTTTTGCAAACTGAAATTGAAGTTGTTGCTGCATGTTTGATAACCCAGATTGCATTAACACTAGTGTCAGTCTATCTCCCACCAAGTCATACCTTCTCTTACCAAGATCTTGAAAACCTACTAATGCAGTTACCTTTCCCTGTCTGTCTCTTGGGGGATTTCAAGGCTACCACCCCTTATGGGGATCGACAAAATTAGATACACATGGCTGCCTAATTGAAACCTTTCTGGATAAGCAAAACCTTACTGTTCTTAATACTGGTGCACCCACTCACATGCAATTACCAACTGGACAAACTTCTGCAATCGATCTATCAATATGTTCCCTGATTCTGTTTTCAATCATAGAATGGTCTGTTATGGATGAGCCCATGGGCAGTGACCATTTTCCAATTATTTGTGATCTGCTCACCGCACAACCACCATTAGCCAAACCCTGCAGGAAATGGAAGTTCTCTCAAGCAGATTGGGTCAAATTTCAATCAGTTGTCACCCTGGATGAGCAATATATATGAACACAGTCGATAGTTGAAGCCACAGATTATGGCTTCAATCTACTATCACAGCTAAATGTTCAATTCCATTGTTGAATCCCCAGTCCCGATGGCACCTTAACTATTGGGGAATGAAGACTGCACAAAAGCAAAGAAGTTAAAAAAATAAAGCATGGAATTTATTTTGTAGATCCCCAACCACAGCTAATCTTATCAACTACAGGAAGCTAAGGGCAAAAGCACGTCTCATTCAAAGGCAAGCCAAGAATTCTTGGATTGAGTTTGCATCTACCATAAACAGAAACACTAACTCCAGGTTAATATGGAAGAACATCAGGCAGATTTCTGAGAAATTTCCAACCACCCCTTCACCAATTCTTTCATGGAATGGGCAAGAACTCTCTGCTCCTGAGGACATAGCAAATGCCTTGGGCAAAACCTTTGCCCAAGTTTCAGCGGCATAAACTTATTCTCTGGATTTTATTTTCAGAAAATAAAAACCAAGACTGAACAATGAGCCATCAACTTTCAAACCTCAGTTTTCCTTCCGTATAAACAGCCTCTTCAATATCATGAACTTCTACACACCCTTAAAACAACACGCAACAGTGCCGCTGGGCCAGATGGAATATCTTATATCATGTTACAAAACCTTGGTGACAAAAATTTACAAATACTGCTGGTCTACTATAACCAAATATTTATGGAAAACATTTATCCCAGCTCTTGGCATAATGCCACAGTTCTTGCCTTTTTCAAACCTGGGAGAAGACCCAACCAGTCCGTACAATTACTGACCAATTTCCCTCTCCAGTTGCCTCGGTAAATTATTTGAAAAAATTATCCATAATAGACTTGTTTGGATCATCGAAACACAGCCCCTAATGAGTAATAATCAGCATGGCTTTCATAAGAACAGGTCCTCCTTTGATCTGATGATCAAGGCTGAGTCTGCAATTTGCAATGCCTTCGTAAAAAATGAACATCTTGTTATGGTTCCATAGACATAGAGAAGGCAATTGATACTACCTGGCGTCGTGGCATTCTCAGTGACTTCCATGCTCTTGGTCTATGAAGCAACCTTCCTATATTCATCAGGAACTTTCTCCAGAATTGTTCGTTTCAAGTTTGCTACCACAACTCGCTTTCTACGACATTTTTACAGGAAGGAGTGCCACAAGGCTCTGCACTGAGTGCAACCCTTTTTGCCCTTAAAATTGATTCCATCACAAAAGAACTTCCAATACAGTTGAGACCTATTTTTATGCAGATGATCTATCCATTTCTTGCCACTCTCAGAATATGAGATCCATTGAATGGAAATTGCAGATATCCTTGAATAAAGTCAAAAGGTGGGCAGGACTCAATGGCTATCGTCTATCACAGCAGAAAACTGTTGCAATCCACTTTTGTAATCAATGAAAAATGCATACAGATCCTGAACTTCAGATGTCAAACTTTACCATTCCAGTGATTAACAATATCAAATTCTTGGGATTTATCCTTGACAGAAAATTAAATTTCTTTGAGCACATTAAATCTGTGTGTACTTCCTGCCTCGAAAAACTGAACACACTAAGAGTTTTATCTGCTCTGTCTTGGGGAGCAAACCGTGCATCTTTGCTGCTTTTATATAGAGCATTGATCAGATCCCGACTGGATTATGGTGCTACACTGTATGATTCTGCTCGAAAGAGTACACCATGCTGGCTGGAACCTATACAGCATAGTGCATTGCAGATTGCACTTGGTGCTTTCAGGACATCTCCTACCCATAGTTTATATATTGAAGCTCACGAGCCCCCTCTTTACCTCTGCAGAAAAACATTACTACTTAAGTACACAGCTAAAATACAAAGTTGCTGTCCACATCCTATTGAGCCAGACCTGTTTAATCCTCCATTGCAAAATCTCTACAGAATAAAACCAAGTAAAATAAGACCAGCAGGCAGGCATACGCCTTATTGAATTAACACAGAGTTGGAATGATCCTAATGTCAACAGGTTACAAGTAATGAAATGCTCTCATCCACCTTGGACACCTCGATTAACTTGCGATACTTTTCTTCACAAGTGGGGAAAGAATCACCTACCGTCACTCAACGTGAAACAACTCCATGTAAGCCATATTCAGGAATATGCTAATTTATTGGCAATATATATACTGATGGCTCCAAATCACATTCAGCTGTTGGAGCAGCAGCAGCAGCAGTATTTCCCACTACAATCATTTCTGCTGCCCTTCTGCCTGAGTATAACAGCTTCTCTGCAGAACTTCATTCAATAAAATTAGCTTTAGAAAACCTGAATCTCTACCCATCTTTAAAATACATAGTATACACTGACTCTCTGAGCTGAATTACAGGAATACAAAACCTTTCTTACAAGGTTCATCCTATGTGAAAGATGCCTCTTATTAAAAATATTATCAGGAGGAATGCCATCAATCAGTGACCTTTTGAGCTCAATTACAGCAATACAAAACCTTTCTGACAAGGTTCATCCTATGTTTTTCATTATCTATTTAATCTATTTTTCATTTCACCTTTTAAAGAACACAAATGATCTGAATAATTCTTAAGATCATTCTCGGTGAGAGATTCATTGATTTCAGCTAACTCTTGCATACCATGAAATTGTTTTCTCATTAAATTTACTTTCAAATATTTCCAGTTTTTCAGTGAAGGCTTTTAATATGCATTGCAGTCTATCATCGTAATTAATTTCCCCTTGAAGTTGAAGTGAAGTGATACTTCATTAAATTTAAAACAATCCAAACCATATAGTTTAACCTATGTAAAAGAATCCTCACATGCTGTTCTTCATTATCAACACAGAATTTTCTGAAAAGGTGATTATATTTGCTATTTTATTAATGGTTTTAATAACTATACTGAGAGATTGATAAAGAACTGGACTAATATTTTTTGCAACCACATGATGCCGGTGCACAATGCAGTGTATTGAGAGAATTTCAGGACATACTTCCTTTAGATGAGTTATAAAACCTTTGTCTTCCAGCCATGGAGCTAGCACCATCAGTGGCACAGGATACCAAATTTTCCAATGGTACTTGTTTTTCATCATGCCATGTTTTTACAGCAGCAAAAGTAGATGCTCCAGTACAGTCAGTTTCTATAGATTTTACAAACATCTCTTCTTGCAATTTACAATCATCATCATCGAAATAACGAACGTATGCCATTAGAAGGGCCTACCAGTTTTTGCAATGATTTCTGCAATTTCATAAGACGCAATCATTCAATTGTCATTTGTTTTTGTGTTCTTAAATAAGGAAGTAACAGTGTTACGTTGCTCAAAATTATGTTTTAAATTTTTAAAATATTCGATATGTTTACCAACTTTATCGGGATGTTTCCATTTTAAGTTATCTAAAAGTCTTGATGGTTTCATAGCCCCATTTGAAAAGGAACTATTACACATAAGACACATAGGCCGTTTGAGTCAAATGGGCTTTAAATAAAACCATAAGCTAGATATTCATCCAGATACTGTCGACACTTTTTCTATTCAGAACTTGACATGATTGATGTTGGGTTGAATAACTACAAAGAATTAAATAATAAAATATAAACAATTTTTATTTAACTGTTATAGTCCATGTCACTCACGAAAGCACTGTGGATCAAAAATAAATAATTCCCACAAGGAAAGAATAAAACAACAGACTGAAACATTTCCTCTTCCCATCCAAGCTTCATATATTGACCAATGAAACAAAAGAATAAATAAATAAACCACACCCACAATGCCATGGAAAGGTGCAACCGCCAAGGATTGTGGAGATATTGCCTCTGAAAGTGTTTAGGCATTTAATCCTTATGAAAAGGTTGTTGAATTAAATCATGCCCACTATCTTCCTTTAATCAACATTTCTCACTCACTCCTAATATAATATACCTATATGTTAAAAATCAGTTGTCTCAAGAGAAAAGAAAACCCAATGAGAGAAATTAAATATTAAGGAATAAGATGTCATCGGGTAGGATTGAACTTTGGAGGGCCACAAACCATTGTAATAACCATGATTTTTTTGCGCCCAAAGACCAATTTTTCACCCCCATGAGGACGAGATTGCCCCCATTGAGAATTCCTGGTATATGATATAAACAGATTTGTGCATTACACAAGTGCATTACAGGCTCTGTCAATGATGAAATATGATCCTCATCCAGTTCTGTGCAGGGGTCAGCAGAAATTGCATTCTCTTATTGAATCTATATTTTACATCTGCTTCTGCTGGATCTCAGCCACATTGGGAAGATAGAAGCCACAAGTAGAAGGTAGATCTGGTAGATGCTGCAGCCAGACAGCACAATCCCAAAGAAATCACAGCCTGATGGTCCCATATACAGACTTCAGGCAAGTGATATGAAACATACTACATTCTCAATGGCAACAATCATGGCATGGACAGGGCACAAACAGTTATATCAGATTAGCCTATAATCTAAACATGGGAGTCTAGTCTGTGTAGGAACCATAGAGGAAGTTGTTCTTACTTGCCTCCACATAGGACATAGCCATCTTATATGTGTTTTTCTACTGAGGGTGGATTACCCTCCTATGTGCAAGGATTGTGACACCTTTTTAACAATTAAACATATTTTAACTGAATGTCCACATTTTAGACATGAATGGAGCATATCGTTTACCACTTTTAACCATCTGACTGAGCCCTGTACACTCAGTCATATACTATCTGACAATGCTGACAATGACCATGTGTCAGCTGTTATTTATTTTTTAAAAATTAATTAACTTGTTTCCTTCTATATAAAATATACTCTTTTATTATGTATACTTTTAACTGTATTTATATATTGCTTATTTTTTAGGATCTTTTTATATATGTATGGCAAACTCTTTCTTGACAAAGTGACCAATTTTAATGAGTCACCATAATCTTTTATCACCTCTCCATCTTTTACCAATTTTATTACTGTTTGTTATTAATTTACCATTGTTGGTGCATTATAGTCTAAGTTGCTGCGCCAGTAAACATTAAACAAACCAACCAACTGGTTAGAGACAATTGTAAGCCCATCATAAAGTGAAATAAGTAAGGTGCCGATTAACATGATCACAGGTTACTAGAATCAGTCACTTTAAAGAATTAAATTTCAAAAAAACTAATTCAAATCATTAAAATGCACTGCACTTTCATTGTTATAAGAATCAATTTTGAATGGCTTTTGTGATATTTTTTCTAAAGCACATTTCTGGAGGTCACAACCATAAAACAATAAAAACAATTTGCAGTTTCTGGTTTATTGGGCTTTTCTGTTAGTGCAGTTTATTATAAATGGGTAAACTAAATCTTGTTGCATTTGTGATAATACCAATAGCTGGAATTCTGTGGGTTTTTACATTTTTATGGTGAGACGTGTCTTGCCTTCACTGAAATCTTCTATCCTACCTATAAAAAAACATAAATATATTTTCAGAATCTTCTCTTCATTTCTGTTATTTAAGCTTCATAAACTTGTTACTCCGTATCTCACTTGCACATATCGTGAAAATTGTGTGTGTGCCATGTCCTTTGTTATTGATTGCTTACCTTTTTTATT
Source organism: Mastigoproctus giganteus (assembly GCF_048544385.1). NCBI lineage: Eukaryota > Metazoa > Arthropoda > Arachnida > Uropygi > Thelyphonidae > Mastigoproctus > Mastigoproctus giganteus. Next base: position 33,570,003 of record NC_143576.1, read on the forward strand.
GTTTTAAATTTTCAACCCAAAAAAAAAAAAAAAAAGTCAGTGAACAGAAATATCAGTTAGTTAGTATGTACATATTACAGTATAAATTAATTTTTATTTTATTAATTGGCAAGGTAATAAAGTGCAAATTTGTGCTTAATGTATCTTTACTTTTATAGCCTGTGGATAAATATTCCTCCTATTTTTGCTTATTAGAATTGCCATTTAATAGAATTAAAATTCAATTCACAAACTTGATCACAATAACTGGCACTTACTACATATAGTATAGTGAATGGTATTTTATTATGGAGAGTCCATCGTAACGTGATTTGATTGTACAGTGAACCAATCATAAAGTGGGGGTCCACTGTATTTTTAACTATCTGCATGAAACTTCACATAATTGGAGCAACCGCTTGATTGGACCAAAGTGCACTAGTTGCAATGTGTCCCAAATAATCAGAATTCACTGTACTGTATTATATTTCAGATACACTTGTCCAAGTGGCACATGTAATGATTTTTATTTGTAGATATATAAAAATGGAACTTGTTAAGAAAAGGTTTCCAATTCCTGTTTTTTATACGTTACTGCTTAGCAGTTTGTTTTTTAATAGGTTGTAGCATTTAAGAGGCCTTTTGTATCTGTCATATGTATATCATGCCAGACATTTTGGTTGTTTTCATTTAATAAGGTTTGGCAGACAGGAAAAGAAGAATGGAAATAACTTATCAGAAAATTGCTCTGATAGGAAATAAAATATGCTAACATTTAATTAGATGGGAAAGGCTCATTCTTTATTTAACCCTATATTAGTCACAGGAAAATGTAAAATTCCTCTGAGTCTGCAAAAATCAGCAAAAAAATAATTCAAAATTGAAATATATATATATATTTCAACCTTTCTGAACACAACTCTGAAAAATCCATGTTTTGTATTAAAAAACATAACTTTTATTAATTTTTGAAAGTTAAAATTCCCTTTAGACCTCTTGGAGACTGAATGTAAATATAAAAATCCCACCTTTCAACCTACACTTTGATTCAAGGAAAGTGCATTACTAACAATAGCACTTGCTGCATGAAACATGAAGTGCACACAGACAGTTTGATTTCACATGATGCATCAATGTCATGAAGCCAGTGAGCACTATTGACTGGAGGAAAAGCATGTGGCAGCAAAGCAAAATTACTATCAGTATCCCTTCATTACACGTGTCAATCAACACATGAATATAATTAGGTTTAACTTAATCATGAATTTTTACTAACTGTTTAACCCCAGGGGCTCACATCTGGTGAGTATGGACTTGGCACACCCAGGGTCCTGAGCTGGATATCATCATTCTTCTCTTTCTTGATGATTCCCTTCTACTTCTGACTCTTGTTTTCTCTCTCTCTCTCTCTCTCTCTCTCTCTTATGCTGCACCAGCCAAAAAAAAAAATTTTTTTTTTTTGGCTGGTGCACTATTGACTTTTTTTTTTTGGCTGGTGCAGCATAAGAGAGAGAGAGAGAGAGAGAGATTCAAGGAAGCCTCAGGCTTCCTTGCACCATATGAATTTCTAGAATTTTCTGCAAACCAATTTCTAGAATTTTCTGCAAACAATTCAAATAAACCATTTTCAACTGTGTTGACAGAATAGATGAAGCACAAAATGCTTCATATGAAATTTGTGAACTAATTTGAATTACATTTATTTTTATTGAGTTCAGGTACTATTCATAATTTTCAATTTTCAAAAATAAAATTGAACTTAGTACATGAATATGAAGGGTTGCATGAATTTATTATGTACAGGTAACTGTTTTTTTTTTTCTCTGGTTGTAAATGGAAATTTATTTTGCATTTAATTATAAATGCTAATGTGTTAATTTGAAAATAAAATAAATATTTAATTTATAGTCAAATCTCACTCATCTTGGTCCCACTGAGCACTTCCCTGGAATAGGAGAAGGAATAGCAAAATGTCCATTTGATCCTGATGATAATGCTACAGCAGCTTGGGTTGGTAAGTTTGCGAGTAGTTATACATATAAACTTTTAAATGATCAGTCTGTTTTTTGCTGAAATAATAATTTCAAAAGAGGTAACATTTTCAGTTAAGAGTGATATAATATTTTGTGATAATCAAAAAAAAAAAAAAGCAGAAATATATAAACAAATATTTTTACAGAGACATTGACTGGACCAACACTGTTATTATTTAAAATTTTTTTTTGGTTTAAAATTTTGCACGAATACAACAATAATGAGTATTGAGTTGGTAGTATAAAGATTTTTATAAATTTTAAAAATACAGTAGACTCTCGATTTTCCGAGATAGATGGTAAAAAACAAATCCCAGATAATCGATTTTCCAGTAAATCCAAAAATACAGAAGTCCCTGACATACATAAGAGATAAGTTCCAGGACTTCTTACTTCGTCGAGTTTTATGTAACTTGGGAATGGCTAATAACATATTGCTACTATATTATTATTGACAAATCTGAATTCAGCAAGATACTTGATTATTAGTTCAATTTTCTGATCCAAATCGATCGCTTTCCTTTTCTTGGTAGACTTACTAGTACCGCTGTCACTTATTCTCTTAGTCGGCACCATTGGTAATGGTCAAAATGAATTTTCTGTAAAGAACTTCACAGGGTTAAGGCAAAAACTCACTATTATCACCCCATGCAAGCTCACATTTTACTAAAGCACATTTCTGGAGGTCACTACCAAAAAACAATAAAAACAATTTGCACTTTCCATGTTATTGGGCTTTTCTGTTCATTCATTTAATTATAAACAATAGTAAACTCGTCTTATTGCATTTGCAAAAATACTGATAACTGCAAACATAACGAAACAGGCCTGATAACTGCACTGATAACTGCAATTCTGTGGATTCTTACGTTATGGTGTCCCCTTCACTGAAATCTTCAGTCACATAAAAAAAACCCATAAATAAATTGTAAGAATCTTCTCTTCTTTACTACTTTTTTGCTTGTTACGCCGTATCTCACTTGTGCAATTTGTGCAGGCCATGATCGTCATTATTGATTGCTTATTTTGTGTTATTTATTTTTTTTGTTTGTTTTAAATTTTACAACCCTTAAAAAAACAAAAAAAATTGAGTGAAAAAAATTTACATAAGTACAAAGTTGCATAAGTCAGGGACTAACTGTATCGAAAAATGTTCAACAACCTACATAAAAAATATGACGATAGGTAAAAAATTAAAAAACTTACCACATACTACTTGTGTGTCTGATACAATGCTTCCCTTTATTTTTTGCAATGTCCATATTAAATCCAATAGCATCCCTTTATTTTTTGTGATGTTGCGTATGGTTTGGTCACCAACATTATAATGGTTCATTATTAAAGATTTAACGGATGGACCATTTTCAAACTTTTGAATAATTTCAAGTTTTTGTTTAACTGAAAGCACAACCTCCTTTGCATTTATCCATCATTTTTCCGATTTCTAAACAAAAAAAAAAAATTATTTACAAAAAAAAAATTGACGTCCCTGACATAAATAACAAAACAAAAATTGTCTTTTTGTGGTGTGACAGAACACAACAATCACAATGCACTAAACATTTGGTCTCTCTTTTTTTTTTAGCGGAAGTTGCGAAGACAGCGGGGATTGCAAGATAATAGGTACATTAATCTATCTCCCAATGACGATTTATACTGCCGCTTCTTGTCTCTTATTTATGACTTGCAACTTAACCCCCCCCCCCCCAGCCTTTATCTTTATGCCAGCGAATGCCCCACACACAAAAACTTGATTATCCAAATTACCATTAGCCCATATTTTTGGCCTTCATTATGCAAGCGGAATCCCCCTCACATAATGATCATCAAAACGTATGATGGTGGATACATGTATCGCATATATATGGATCTGTCTGTATGTACGTGCATATAAAAGAGCGCTTGCGTTTTTTTTTTTTAGGTCCTAGCCACTGAAATCTCAGGAAATTAGGTGGCAGGACCTGCCAAAGTGAAACTAAAACTACTGGGTTCCTGGTCTGCCTCCACGGAATGAAGGTGGGGCAATGCTGGGCCTCAGCAGGGGTCCAGCAGCTAAACGACCAGATGAACAACAGTACATGACACTACACATATATAATATCCATATGCTTTGAAATCTCTGGCATTTCCAGCGAACTGGTACACCCACAATGAAAACTACACGGAGATGGGGGAAACCCCTAGTGTCGTCTGACACTAAATACACCTTACACCTTACGACTTGCAAAACATCTGTTTATACCTATTCTAGTTATTACTTGAATTTTATGATTTTTGGTTGGTTTTTTTTATTTGGAGTCTTGAAGTGTCCTGGTTAATCCGATCCCGGTAAATTGAGAGTCTGCTGTATATCTTTATGATCTGAGTTCTGTTTTTATTATCAGTTTAAAATGTTACACTTTATATTATTTGTATTGTATTTTTCAAGAAATATCATATAGTTATTCTGCTAGAATCATCAGCCATTTTCAATCCACTGAAGGCCTCTCCAGCAACTTTCCAGTTCCTGGAGGATGGTAACATCATTCCCAATATATCTTCTGTTAATGAGGATGAAGTTAATTTCATTAATTATTAATCCATTTGGGCTCTTCCATGTCCACTTTCTGTTCACCCTTTTCTTGAAAAAAGTGTTCATTACTGACATTCCTCAAAATTCTGCAAATTCCACAAGTCTTTCACCTCTTTCATTTCTTTCACTAAATCCAAAATTTGTATAGTTTCCCTTTCTGTGCTGTTTTGTCTCTTTCCAACATTGAAGTCATCCATAATGATAGCATAGTGGGTTTTATGCTCATCTAGAAGTCTCTCAATTTCGGTGTACATTTCTTCAATCTCTTCATCATCATGGCTTGACGTTGGTGCATAAATCATTATAACCTTTAGCATGTACCTCTACATTCCTCTGGAATATAATTAAGGAAACATAAAAAGGGATGTTTAATAGCAAAACTTGAAGTCATCCATAATGATAGCATAGTGGATTTTATGCTCATCTAGAAGTCTCTCAATTTCGGTGTACATTTCTTCAATCTCTTCATCATCATGGCTTGACGTTGGTGCATAAATCATTATAACCTTTAGCATGTACCTCTACATTCCTCTGGAATATAATTAGTATTAGTATTTAGTATTAGTATTAGTAACGGCCGTATGGTGCAAGAAAGCCTATGGCTTATGCTGCACCAGCCAAAAAAAAAAAAAAAAAAAATCCGAACAAAACAATGATAAAAACAAAAATTAAATAAATAAATAATAATAATTAATAAATAAATAAAAATAATAAAATGAAATTAAAAATTAAATAAAAAGGAAATTAATCCTATCATCCTATGCGCTTCCCTTACCCGAAAGTACTATCCAGATGACCTTTGAATTTCCCCAAACTGTCGGCCTCTACCACCCATGAAGGCAACTTATTCCAGTAATTTATAACTCGCTGGCTAAAATAAAACTTCCTGCAGTCCAATCTAAACATTTCCCCGCGTAACTTGAATTTATGTCCCCTAGTTCTAGCATCATTTATAATCTTGAAAATTTTGTCCTCATTCATTTTACTGATGCCTCTCAGAGCCTTAAACACCTCAATCAAATCTCCACTGAAATCTCAGGAAATTAGGTGGCAGGACCTGCCAAAGTGAAACTAAAACTACTGGGTTCCTGGTCTGCCTCCACGGAATGAAGGTGGGGCAATGCTGGGCCTCAGCAGGGGTCCAGCAGCTAAACGACCAGATGAACAACAGTACATGACACTACACATATATAATATCCATATGCTTTGAAATCTCTGGCATTTCCAGCGAACTGGTACACCCACAATGAAAACTACACGGAGATGGGGGAAACCCCTAGTGTCGTCTGACACTAAATACACCTTGCGTTTGTATTGGTGTCTAGTTTCCAAACTCTGCAACCCACATATTCGAAGTCTTTCTTCATAAGGACGCCCTTTTGCCGATCTCACCAGGCGAGTTACCCTTCTTTGCACCCTTTCAAGAAGCTCGATGTCTTTCTTTAGGTGCGGTCTCCATACTTGAACACAGTATTCCAAGTGTGGTTTAACATAGGCCTTATATAATGGGATTATCACGTCCCTATCTCTACTTGCAAAAGTTCGATAGATCATCGAAAGGACACCATGGGCCTTCCTTGCAACCTGTTTACAATGCTCAGAGAATTTCATGTCTGACCGTATCGTAACACCCAAGTCCCTTTCCTCCAGTACTGGGTTTAGTTGAACTCCACCAAGTGAATAAGTTTTTTTGGGATTACTGTTTCCCAGGTGTAATACCTTACACTTTGTTGGATTAAAGCACAGCTGCCATTTTTCTGACCATTCTTGAAGTCTAGGTCTCTCTGAAGAAGCTCAGCTTGACAGTGATCATTAACTACTCTACCAATTTTAACATCATCTGCAAATTTAGACATCACGCCCTCTATCCCTTCATCAATGTCGTTTATGAAAATTAAAAACAACAGTGGTCCTAATACTGATCCTTGGGGAACCCCACTTCTTACATCAACCCAATCTGAGGAATAGCCATTTATCACAACCCTCTGCCTCCTGCCCTGAAGCCATCCTTCTATCCATCTAAGGATTTTCCCAGTGATTCCAACCTGTTCCAGCTTATAAAGCAACCGCTCATGTGGGACTGAGTCAAAAGCTTTGCTGAAATCTAAATAAACAATGTCGAAATTATTCCCTAAATCCAGCTCGTGAGTGACCCTTTCGAAATAGCGAACCAGATTTGTTAAACATGATTTTCCCTTTACAAAACCATGCTGAGTATCCTTGAGAATTTCAATTCTATCCAAATGATCCTGAATTCCACCCTTGATCAATGCCTCCATGATTTTCCCTACTACTGAAGTCAGACTGACAGGTCGATAATTTCCCACTTCACTTTTAGAGCCACCCTTATGTATGGGAGATACATTTGCACTTTTCCAATCCAAGGGAATCTCCCCAGAGTCTAGTGATGCACGCATAACCAGCCTCAGTGGTTCAATGCACTCGCTTGCCGCCTCTCTCAAGATTATAGGGTATATTCCATCAACTCCAGGAGCCTTACTAGTCTGTAGGCTTGAAAGTTTTTTCATTAAATAATCTTGCGAAATTTCAATATCATTAATTACATATTTTTTAACTTCGCTCCCACAATTTCCCATTGCCACAAAAGGCTTTTCATTTGTAAATATCGATGCAATTAAGGAAACATAAAAAGGGATGTTTAATAGCAAAACCTAATGCTCTATTCGTTTCATGCAACTTCAGGGTAGAACCATATTTGGGTTCCCCAGCCACCTGCTTCAAACATATGGCAGTGAAAAGTGTCTGCTGTCTCTCAGAACTCCACGGGATAAACTGTGTGTGAACCAGCATACAGATTACACAGCAGCTGAAGTGTTAAGCATAAGACTACAGGTGGTTTTAGTAAATTACAGCCTGTCGATAAACCAAGTAGCTCTTTCAAAAACTGTCAACCACCTCATCATTAGCATTAGTAGTGACATACGATGCAAGAAAGCAAGCTTATGCAGCATCAGCCAAAAAAAAAAAAAAAAACTCCCATTTCACCCCTCCATTCGTCCCAAGTGCCTATCCAGCTAATCCTTAAATTTATTTAGGCTCTACAACTGTCTTTTCTCAGTTTGAATCTATGCCCCTTCAGGTTCTTAATCTGAGCAAGAGGAAGAAGAATCCCATCAGCATTCAGCTTGCTCATTCCATTCAAGGCCTTATACACCTCAATCAGATCACCTTGCAGGTGCTTACTCTCCAGGCGCTGCAATTTGCAGAACTTAAGCCTTTCTTGGTAAGAGCACCCCCTTGTTCCCCTCACCAATCTTGTAGTCCTTCTTTGTACCCATTCTAGCAATTAACATCGTTCCTAAAATGAGGCCTCCAGACCTGTACACAGTACTCTAGGTGTGTACTGACCATTGCCTTGTACAGTGGGATAATCACCTCTCTGTCCTTGCTAGCCAAATTCTTATATATCATTGACAAGACTCCATGACCTGCCCTGGCAGCCCATCTGCACTACTCAGTAAACTTCATATTTGACTGCACAATTACCACCAGGTCTTTTTTGCTTTCCACTTCCTTGAGTGTAGTACCACACAGTTGGTACATTTCTCTTGGGTTATTGCTGCCCATATGCAGTACTTTGCATTTGCCAATGTTAAACTTCAGTTGCCACTTCTCAGCCCATTTGCCAACCTAATCTAGATCCATTTGAGGTAGCATACTGTCTTTGCTGTCGTTAACAACCCTGCCAACCTTTGTATCATCTGCAAAAACTTGGACATTAATCCTGATATAACTTCATCAATATCATTGGTGAATACACAAAACAAAAATGGGCCCAGCACTGAACTCTGGGAAACTCCACAAAGAGCAGTGTCCATTGATTACCACTCTCTGTCGTCTTCCACTTAACCATCCCTTTATCCATTGTAGCAACTTACCTCCAATGCCATATCTCTCCAATTTGTGCAGCAGTCTTCCACGTGCAACATATCAAAAGCTTTCATGAAATCCAAGTATATGATATCAAAATTATTTTTGGCATTCAGTTCCTTTGTGCATATTATCTTAAGTGGGGGGGGATGCCAACCAGGCTTTTGAATTTTTTTTTAGAAAGCCTCCTGCTTTCTTTTTCTTTAAATTAAAATTTTTGGTTGGGGGGCATATGTACCCTCTGCCCACTGCTGAATATGCCCCTGCTATGTCTTAACTATTACTGCAGTCTTCTCTAGATGATCCTGCAATACTTCTTTAACCAGTGACTCCATTATTTTCCCCAGAACACAAGTTAAACTAACAGGTCTATATTTATTTGTGTCACCTTTTGAATCCCCCTTTGTGAATTGGTGATACATTTGTACACTTCCAGTCCATGGGGACCTCCCTTGAGTCCAAGGAAGCTCTCATAATTATGCTAAGGGTTAGCGTACTTCCATTGCTGCCTCCTTTAATATAACTGGATAGATCCCGTCCACCCCAGGTGCCTTCCTTATTTTTAACTTCAACAATTTCTCCTCCACTTTGCTCTCAGTTATTACAAAATCACTTAACTCCCTGTTAGAGTTTGATAAACTTCTAGCATTCCCCTCATTGAATAACTCCTCATGTATGAATGTAGATGCAAAATACTCATTCAGTTTATCAGCTACCTGAGCATGATCATCAATAGTCGAACCATCTATGTTAAGTGGTCCAACCTGATTCATCCCCTTCCTTCTAGAGTTTACATGAGTAAAGAACTCTTTGCTGTTTTTCTTTGCATTCTTTGCCAAAGATTTCTCATAATTTGTCTTCAGCTGCCTAACCTCCTTTGTGACTTGGTTACAGCAAGCTTATATCTGCCATAGGCTTCTGTGTCACCTGATAATTTATATGCATTCCATACATTTTTCTTCTCTGCCACAAGCCTCGTTAATTCATCTGACATCCATTTAGGCCTGAACCTTGAACAGTATTTCTTAGTTGGAATGAAAAGCCTAGTAGCCTCCAAAATTAAGTCCCTGAAGGCTTCCCATTTAGAATTCAACATTGGTAACATCATCAGTTGATCCCACTGTACAGAATTTAAAAACTGTCTGAGACCCCTGTAGTCACCTTTACAAAAGCAAAAGCCCTTCCCTTTAGCCTTGATGGTAGTTACCTCTGAGTAAATCCCACTTCAGCACACTGTGATCACTGCCACCTAGTGGTTCATTTATCTGCAGATTATTGATGCATGAAGAATCACTACTGATAATCAGATCAAGAGTATTACTCCCTCTAGTTGCTTCCCTAACATGCTGATGCAGAAAACAATCATCCAATAAATCCACAAAAATCTTGCTAGTGTGCGAGTGACCAATCCACAAGTTCCAGTCAATATCTGGAAAGTTAAAATCCCCCATTATAAGACATTCTGATTTACTGGCCCACTTTATTTCTCTGCACAATTGCTCATTATACTCATCAGATTCATTAGGCCTATAGCACACACCTACTCTCATTTTTCCTTTCTCAGTGCTTATGTCACACCAAACAGACTCAACGTTCCATTGTTCACCAACATCAGTTGGATTCACTTCCTTAGATTTTGTGTGTTTCTTAACTAACTGCATAACTCCTCCTCCCTTCCTGTCCTGTCTATCCTTTCTGTACACATTGTACTCCCCAATTTCCAATTCTGCACTGCTTATATCTGTGTGACACTACGTCTCTGATATTCCAACAATATCTGCCTTTGATGTTTTGACTAGCACTTCAAGCTCATCAAATTTATTAACTGTACTCCTAGCATTGGTGTACATGCAAGTATACATGCACTTGTGTCTACTCTTAGTTACCCTAACACAGCCCATGTATTTATTTGTTCCACTATGACTCCCAATAGTCCTGGAAATCTCCATTGCCTTGCTTTGCATGTTGCTGCTCATTCTAATAGAAGCAGTGCAAGAATCCCTTTTGCCTCTGCCTGCTGCCACTGTTTAGTCTTTTTAACCCCCCCCCCCAAGCTAGCAGTTTTCTGACCCATCTAACACTGCCTCAATAGCACCAGCAAATATTCTCATGAGCTGTCCTGGCAACCTGTGTGCACTACTCAAAGAACATATCCAACTGAATAGCCAACCCCCAAGATCTCTTTCTGTTTCCACTACCCTGAGTTTAGTACCACATAGTTAGTACATTAATCTGGGATTACTGCTACCCATATGCAGTACCTTGCATTTGTAAATGTTAAATTTCAGTTACCATTTCTCAGACAATCTCCCTAATTTTTGTAGATTTTGTTTCAATAGTATAACCTGCTTACCATCATTAATCACTCTAGACACATTTGGATTACAGATAGTGAGATGGTTCATTTAGTTGCAAAAAGACCTGTTCAGCTGTAAAGCCTAGTAGCTTATCTTGGAAGCTACTAGGCTTTACATACCAACTAAGAAATATTGTTCAAGGTTTAGGCCTAAATGGATGTCATGTGAACTGATGAGGCATATGCCAGAGAAGAAACATGCATGGGATAACATACAAATTAACACACGACACAGAAGCCTATGATAGATACAAGTTGATCTGTAACCAAGTTACAAAGGAGGTTAGGCAGGCGAAGGCAGATTACGAGAAATCTTTGGCAAGGGATGCAAAGAAAAACAGCAAAGAGTTCTTTACTTATGTAAACTCTAGAAGGAAGGGGATGAATCAGATTGGTCCACTTGATATCGATGGGTCAACTGTTGATGATCCTGCTCAGGTAGCTAACAAACTAAATGAATATTTTGCATCGACATTCACACATGAGCAGTTATTTAGCGAGGGGAAAGCCAGAGGTGTATTCAACTCTAGCAGTAAGCTAGAGAATCTTGTAATAACTGAGAGTAAAGTGGAGGAGAAATTGTTGAAGATAAACACAAGAAAGGCACCCAGGGTGGATGGGATCTATCCAGTTATATTAAAGGAGCCAGCAGAGGAAGTAAGCAAACCCTTAGCCATAATTATGAGAGCTTCCTTGGACTCAGGGGAGGTACCCACAGACTGGAGATGTGCAAATGTCATCCCAAATCACAAAGGAGGATCAAAGGTTGACACAAGTAATTATAGACCTGTGAGTTTAACTTCTGTTCCAGGAAAATTAATGGAGGCACTAGTTAAAGAAGCACTGCAGGATCATTTAGACAAGACTTCAGCTATAGCTCGGGCACAGCATGGTTTTGTTAAGGGGAAGTCTTGCCTGACCAATTTTATTGGATACTATGATGCAGTCACAAAGGAACTGGATGCAGGGAATAACTTTGATATTATATACTTGGATCTTAGAAAGGCTTTTGATACTGTTGCACATGGAAGACTGCTGCACAAATTGGAGCAGTGTCGCATTGGAGGCAAATTGCTGCTGTGGATAAAGGGGTGGCTGAGGGGGAGAAGACAAAGAGTGGTAATCAACGGACACTGCTCGTCGTGAACTAATGTTATTAGTGGAGTCCCTCAGGGCTCAGTGTTGGGTCCATTATTGTTTTCTGTATTCATAAATGATATTGATGAGGGTATACCAAGCTTAATGTCAAAGTTTGCAGACGATACAAAGGTAGGCAGGGTTGTCAAGGACACTACTGACACTATGCTGCTGCAACAGGATCTGGAAAGGTTGAGCAGATGGGCTGAGAGGTGGCAAATGAAGTTGACAAATGTAAAGTACTACACATGGGAAACAGCAACCCCAGAGCAACGTATCAACTCTGTGGTACTACACTGACAGTGGTAGAGAATGAAAGGGACCTGGGGGTGGTTGTGCAGGCAGATATGAAGTTCTCCGAGCAGTGCAGACGGGCTGCAAGAGTAGCTCATGGTGTATTGTCAATGATATATAGGAATTTTTCTAGCAAGGATAAGGAGGTGATTATTCCCTTGTATAAGGCAATGGTCAGGCCACACCTAGAGTACTGTATACAGGTCTGGAGGCCTCATTTCAAGAAGGATGTAGAGCTGCCGGAACGAGTACAGAGAAGGGCAACAAGATTAGTGAATGGAACAAAGGGGTGCTCTTACGAAGAAAGGCTTAAGTTTTGCAAATTACAGTGTCTGGAGACTAGGCACCAGCGAGGTGATCTCATAGAGGTGTATAAAGCCTTGAATGGTTTAAGCACGCTCAATGCTGATGGGATTCTTCCTCTCCCTCAAAATAATCACCTGAGAGGGCATAAATTCAAATTGAGGAAAGACAGGTGTAGGATAGGCGTGCGGAAATTTGCCTTTAGTCAGCGGGTGGTTGGTTGGTGGAACAGACTTCCATCCCTTGTCGTGGAAGTTGATAGCCTAAATAAGTTTAAGGCTCAGCTGGACAGGTATTTTGAACGAACAGAGGGGTGAAGTGGAAGTGGTTTTTTTTTTTTTTTTGGCTGATACTGCATAAGCTTGCTTTCTTGCATCAAATGCCTCTACTAATGCTAATGCTAATGCCTCTGCCTGCAGCCACTGTTTAGTCTGTGTATCCCCCCCCCCCAAGCTAGCAGTTTTCTGACCCACCTAAAACTACCTTAATAGCACCAGCAAATATTCTCATGAGCTGTCCTGGCAACCTGTGTGCACTACTCAGAGAACATATCCAACTGAATAGCCAACCACCAAGATCTCTTTCTGTTTCCACTACCCTGAGTTTAGTACCACATAGTTGGTACATTAATCTGGGATTACTGCTACCCATATGCAGTACCTTGCATTTGTAAATGTTAAATTTCAGTTACCATTTCTCAGTCAATCTCCCTAATTTTTGTAGATTTTGTTTCAATAGTATATCCTGATTACCATCATTAATCACTCTAGACACACACATTGGGATTACAGATAATGAGATGGTTGATTTAGTTGCAAAAAGACCTGTTCATCCAGTTGCTAATGCCTTCTTAATTCCATATACAGACTACAGGCCAGTAATTCAGTATTGCTGCCTGAGACAATGGAAAATTAACTGTTCCCAGTCTAGCAAGAACAAAGTGGGAGCAAACTGTGTGAGATAAAATCGTGGACTACAAGGTTAATTGTACAACAAGAGATAGCAAATACCAAAGAGGATGAGCAAAGAGGTAGTCCTATCTAGGCTATAGATAGGATATGTACATATATTACCCACTCTTATTTTTTCTGAGCAGAAGATCCATCACAGTGCCAAAATTCAAGCCTGTTTAAACTATTAAGCACATTCTTTTAGAATGGCAAAGCTTTGAAAGTTAACATCAGCAAGCATTTATAAACTTTTAAAGAATATATGAACCTATTATTCTCATGGAGTTATTTTGGGTTGACAGATCATATGCAGCGTTTTTTTTTTTTTTTTTTTTTTTTGCTTTTCTGCAAATGATAAATTGCTTTCATAAATGTTTAATACAATTATACAAAATCATAAAATTGTCCATATAAGGATAGATCTGATACTACAGATCCTAAATATCAAGTGACCTTCCGTCTTTTATAAATGGAATATTTTTAAATCTCGGATATGGCCTCTGCTGCCCATATGCTGTTAAATTCAAAACCAACCAGCAAACTCCAAACTAGAGTAGCACATCCCAGCCATAATGTCACATGCGCATAAAGGAAACTCAAAATGCATGGCATTTAATTAAACTTTTCTAAATTAAAAAGTAAAAACTTAAATTAAAACGTTCTAAATTGTTCATCTAAATTTAAAATTATCTGTCTTCTCTTTATCTTTGTAAACTTTTTAGAACAGTTATCTCCTGTTAAATGTTATCGCTTGTTGCAAATACAGTGCAGTATTTTCTCCCATATAAATATATCATTTATTATTATTATTTTTTTTTTCCTTCAGAACATGGGAACCCTGGTGGCTTGCCTGGTCTCTACAGTGGCACAGTAGCAGAGTTTACTAAAGCAGATACTGTGATCTTCCGTACCAATTTATACAATTTAACCACAGGCCAGAGTGTTCATCCATTTAAAAGGACCATCAAATACGACTCCAAGTGGCTGGACAGTAAGTTGGTAATTTTAATATTTACACCATTATATTTTACAGTAATTTCTTGGTTTACAAGCGTCCAGTTTATGAATTTTCAATCTTAGGAACAAAATTTTTGATGCTGGACATTAAATTTATGAATGCATATCTCAGTGTTATGGACTTTGCTATAACTTTACAAAGCATCACCTTTTGAAAGTAAAATGAGAAAGAATGAACTATTTTCGGCTTTATTTTTTGTATTGTATTTAACGTGCTTACAATTTAAAGTTTACTTACATGCAGTTAAATAGATCATGGGGTGGAACATTATGAGAAATATATATTTAAAAATTTAATTCTGATGAAGCACACTATTAAGGATATGCGGTGAAAGTAAAAATTACCTATAGTATCTCCTTTTAGATAAATGTGATTTCTGTTTAGAATAGTTTTAGCTTAGGGGAAAAATTATAGAATAGTTTAGCTTAGGAGAAATTGTGTGCTATTCTTTCCAAATTCATTTCTCATATTGATGTGTAAATAAGCAGCTTGTTGATAATTTTATTTCAGCTATACGGTAGAGCCCACTCATACGGTGGGTTAGGTTCCAGACCCTCGCCAAAAAGCAAAAATTGTCAAAACGTGGAACATAAGTCTTTTTTTTTTTTTTTTTTTATTGCGAATGCATATACCTAATAACATGTTTACCATATTATATGCTGTAAGCAGACTGAATCACTGACAATAAAATGGCACCTGACGCCCTTCTCAGACTCGGCTGCTGAGTGCATCATGCTGATAAACGGTGAAAAAGTGGAACAAGTGTCAAACATAATGAACATTGATATAATTGAAAACCACCATATTAGCGGAATTGTTGTTGTTGTTGGAGTGGGATTTATTGGCGCAAGGGCTGCTATGACCATATTGCGCCTGTTGCTTTGGGAGTGTTTGTCTATATAGGAAAGGAGACTATTCTAGAAGTGATTGTATGCGTTGATCATTTTTAGAAAAGTGAACAGTTCTGATAAGGTGGCATCATTTCGAGGTATGTGGCTTAGTTGCAGAGGTTTTTGTGAGCTAATTAAAGATCTGAAGCATGCGATTCTAGCTGAATGATAATGTGCACATTCAATGATAATATGTTTTACAGTAAGTATGGAACTACAATGCGGGCAAAGTGGAGGATCTTCTCCTAGCAGTAGAAATAGGTGTGTAAGATGTGTATGGCCAATTCGTGCTCTTGCCAGCACGACCTCTTCCTGCCTGTTTGATCGGGAACTGGATCTCCACAGCTGTGGATTGTGTTTCATTTCAAGAAGTTTGTTACCTGTTTGATTATGCCACATTTCAGACCACATCTCAGTACATATCCACCGTATGACTGGTTTATAATCAGAAAAAGGAACAGGGATGGAATCGAAGCAAGTGGGGTGTTTTGCTGTTTCATCTGCACGCTCATTTCCTGGAATTCCAACGTGGCTCGGTATCCAACAAAAAGTGACAGTCCGCTTATTTTTGTTGAGTTGGCATAACTGTGATCTGATTTGTGAGAGGAATGGATGCAAATGTTGTGATTTGTTCTGTAGGGCATTCACCGCACTTAAAGAGTCTGTATATATTATTACTTGGGTGTTTGGAACATCGTTAAGGAGTTTTAAAGCCATTTTGATTGCGTATAGTTCGGCCGTAAAAACACTGCATTCAAGTGGTAATTGGACAGAGACAGTGCATGTAGGACTCATTACTGCAGCTCCCACGGATACATCACTTTTGGAGCCGTCCGTGTATATCTGAAGACTGTGAGCATTGGTCAATGCGTGATTCACATGTAGTTGTCTAAGATTGTGGTTCGATAAGGAGTGTTTTCCGCACTGAAGAAAATAGTCGTCGCAATGAGGTATATACATTGCCCATGGTGCTTGTACTGCGTCCGTAGCTTGAAAGATATTTCCAAGATAGATGTTCCAATTTTGAGTTACCTCTTGTAGCCGAATAGAATAGAATAGAATCTTTAATTGCAGCAATGATAGACATACAATTAGTCCCGTCACGGCATGGTGGTGCCAGGGGTTAACAAAACATATTTACAAAAGAGATACACATGAGAAAAAAGATAAATCAGATTATTAACAAAGCACAGTTTTACATTTTCAGTTCGACGAGGATACCCTTCCTGTATTTTTTATTATTGACCACTTCTTGGAGGTCCCCGTCGATGGCTTGCAGTGAGGGCAGCATTTGCTTTGGCAGGAATCTGTCAGTTAGTACTAGCCGGTTACGGTTTGCTAGCAGCTGTGCTGAAGACCGGAGATAAGGGGAAGGAATGCGCCAAGAGCAGTGATCCCAGAAGTTCGGCTCTGTAATTTTACCGGTGGCCATCTTGATGGTGAACAGCAGCCTTCTTTCTGCGATGTAGGACTGGAGCCTGCGTAGTTGAAGAGCTTCTGCTAACTGCGTTGATCTGAGAGCTGGGGGAAGGTGGAGTTTGCTGTTGGCCCATTTTAGAAGCCAGAATACCAGCAGGTTTGTTTTCGTTGGGTTTATTTCTATATAAGTTTTCCCACTGAGGTTCAAAAAGATATGTCCAGATGGGATGAGACGGGTGACTACGTAATTTGACTGCATAACTAAGAAGCAATACTTTTCTCCTAAGATGTAGTGGAGGTTCATTGGCATCTATGTACATACTTTGCACTGGGGATGTCTTAAAGGCCCCTAAGGCAATCCTGAGAGCACTATGCTGGACCAGATTGAGCCAAGCCAATGCTGTCTTTCGTGCAGAATCATAAACTGGGGCTCCATAATCTAGACGAGATCTTATTAAGGTTCGATATAGATGTAGAAGAGTGAAGCAATCGGCTCCCCATGTCATGGAAGAGATAACTTTGAAGATATTAATCTTTTTCATGCACTGAGTTCGTATTTGTCGTGTATGTGCCTGAAAGGTAAGTTTGGTGTCAAGTATAAGGCCCAAGAACCGGATACTTTTGCTAAGTGGTATTTTTTAGGTTCCTAATGTTAGCTCTGGATCTGGATGGAGCTGACGCTTTTTGCAAAAATGGATAGCAGTTGTTTTTGTTGCAGAGAGACGATAGCCATTGCGGGATGCCCATGACTCTATTTTGTTTATCGAGAGCTGCAACTGCCGCTCAATGGAGCGCATGCTTTGTGAATGATAGGATATAGTAAGGTCATCTGCATATAAATAGGTGTCAACATTAGCCGGAATATTTTCTGTTGCATTATTTAGCCTAACTGCAAAGAGCGTTGCACTTAGAACTGATCCTTGTGGGACCCCTTCTTCTTGGACATATGTACGGGAGAGTGAATTGCAGTAACGCACTTGAAAGGTCCTGTTTTCTAGAAAACTCTGTATGATAAGGGGTAGCTGACCCCGGAGCCCTGTGGCATACAGATTTTGAAGTATGCCGTAGCGCCAGGTGGTATCAAAGGCTTTTTCAATATCCAAGCAAATCATGACTAGATGTTCTTTACAGATAAAAGCATTGCGTATGTTGGATTCTGCCTTGACCATAAGGTCTAGAGTTGACCGATTTTTCCGAAATCCGTACTGGTTCTTATTCATCACCGAATGAGATTCTAGATACCATACTAAACGGGCGTGGATCATTTTTTCTAGTGTCTTACCAAGGCAACTGCTGAGAGATATTGGCCGATAGTTTTGTGGATCTGATTGATCCTTTCCAGGTTTAGCAAAGGCTAGAACTATTGAGTGACACCAAGAAAGAGGAAAGTAGCCATCTGAGAATATCCGGTTGAAGTATATTAGTAATGAATTCAAAGCTTGTTTGTTTAAATGCTTAAGCATTATATAGTATATCCTATCAGGCCCTGGTGCACTACCACCCGACCTATTTAGACAGCTCTCTAGTTCAAATGGTGTAAAAGGTCGATTATATGGAGGAGATGCCCTTGTATTGAAGTTCAGGTTATGCTTTTCTGCTTTAGCTTTTAGCTGTTTAAAAGTAGACTCATATGCTGATGCTGCAGAGATTTGGAAAAAGCAATCTGCCAGGGCATTTGCAATTTCTGTTGGAGAGGAGAAGTCTTTACCTTTCCAGCTTATAATGGGCATTGATTCGGAGAACAGTTTACCATTCAGCTTTTTGATTTTATTCCAGATTTTTATAATCTCTGTATTTTTAGTAATAGTGGAAGCGAACCGGATCCAGGAGTCTTTTTTTGCTTTTTTCTGCACATAACGTGCCTTTGCTTTAAGTTTCTTAAAATTAATCAGGTTTTCAGTTGTTGGGTACTTGCGAAATCGATTCCATGCTTTATTCTTTTCTTTTTTAGCATCACGGCATGCATCATTCCACCAGATATTGGCATGTCTGCGAGGACCGGCTGTGATTTTTGGTATAGCACAGGTTGCAGCTGTTATTATCTGTGCAGTAATGTGATCGGTAACTTTATCTATGGACTGGCTTTTGATGACTTCATTATCAAAGGAAATTGAATCTGTGAACTTGTTCCAATCTGCTTTTGAAAATTTCCATTTTATGCGGCTGGCTATATGTGTGGTTCTGTTTGTTTGCAATTTGCAAATAATTGGGTAATGGTCACTGTTTAGTGGGTTACTTGAAACTATCCACTGAATGATTGGGAATAGTTTTGGGGAACATACTGATAAGTCTATGGCAGTAGATACTCCAGTGGGAAAATGAATATAAGTGTCAGCACCAGTGTTTAATAATGTGAGATTCTGGCTGTCAAGAACTGTTTCAATAAGTTTTCCTCGTTTGTCTATCTGGGGAGATCCCCACATTGAAATCTCCTAGTAGAATGAAAGGAGATGGAAGCTGCTTTATAAGGTCCTCCAGTTCTTTCGCAGTGAATTCTTTGTTTGGGGAAAGGTATACAGAGACAATGGTTAAAGTAAAATTTAAAACAATACGTACGGCTACGGCTTCTAATGTGGTCTGTAGGGAGATCTGTTTTGTAGGAACTTTGTTGTCAACTAGTATGACTACGCCTCCTCTGGTTGAGTTAGTATTGCTTCTCTCTTGTTGATAGATACTATAATTTTTAATTACTGGAGTCACCTGCGGGGTTAGATTGGTTTCTTGCAAGCAGAGCCTGATTGGACTGTGCTGTTTGATTAGGTCATAAATATCAAATATATTGCTTCGTAGACCTCTACAGTTCCACTGTATAATATTCTGCATTATTTATACAGTTTATATAGTTTTTGGGATTGGGTATGGTTCTGTCTGTTTTTTATATCCAACCTGCTTGTGTCGTTCTGGTTTCATCTTTTCTTTTCTTGGGAAGCTAGGATGCCCAAGGTCCATATCATCTTCTGCATGTAAATCTAATATTGTCTCATCATGCAGGGTACCAGCATCTGTGTCCATATTTCCTGAGCATGGTTGTTGTGCAATATTTGGGGATGATGCTTTCAATTTCACAGTTTCTGGTAGATTATCAGTTGCAGTTGGTGGGACTGTTAGAGGAGTATTGTTAGCACAAGTCACTTTACATTGTTCTGTAGGTGGCTGCTGTGGGAACGACAGCACTGATCGGGCCCAATCAGCAATTGAGATGGATGGAGGTACTGTGACTGCCGTTTGTGTTGCAGCTGACTGGTATTTTTTGGCTGCCGCAGCATAGGTAATTTTTGGCATACTGAGCATAACTTTTTTCCTAGCTTCCTGGTAGGTGATCTTTTGCTCAACTTTGTATTTCTGAATCTCTTTTCCTACCCTCCAGAGTTCACATGATTTTGAGTATGCTGGATGCTGGCCTTTACAATTTGGGCATTGTGGCGTTTCTGCATTGCAGTCCGTTTGTGCATGAGCTTTAGAACCACAGTTTGGGCAGGTGGCGTCTCCTCGACATACTGTTTGCGAGTGTCCAAATTTTTGACACTTGAAACATCTGATTGGGTTCGGAATGTAGGGACGTATTCGGCAATTAAGGTATCCGGCTTTGACACATGATGGTAAGGTTGGTGTACTAAATGTGAGGATAATATTCCTAGTGGGAACAAGTTCACCATCTTTTTTAATTATTATCCGCTTTGCTTGAACTACCTTTTGATCTTTTAGTTCTTCTACTATCTCATCTTCAGTGACATTCATCAGGTCCCACTCTGCTATTACTCCTTTGGAACTATTTAAAGTGGCGTGAGGGGTGACCTGTACTGGTATTCCACCGAAAGTTGATAATTTCAGTAGAGACTGAGAATGCTGGTGCTTATTTGTTCGACTAAAAGATCTCCAGATCGGAGTCTTTTCACCATTTTCGGTGAACCAGCCACACTTTCCAAACATTTCTGGATTAGAAATGGTGAAAGTGAACTCACAGGTTTGGCAGAAAGAGAATGTAATATGAGGAACGATGGATATTCCTGCTGATTCTCATTTTTGCGTAGTCTCTTAGATTGTGATTTGTCACGTTCGGGTTCATTTAAGTCATGACATGAGCGTCTAGGCTCAAGTACTGGAAAGTTGTCATAATCCATGGTTGCTCCTTTTAGCCCCAGAGGATAACTTTTCCTCCAGGTTACCGGCCCCGCCACGTGGAGGCAGGAGCGGTGCCACCAGTGACCAAGCGATTAGAGATTAGTGGTCAGTGTGTTATGTATGTTATTTCTGTATATAAGAAGAAGAAAGGTACCTTTCCTTTCTTTTTGAAAAGCTTACTTCTTTTTTCAGAAGAGCTGAAAATAAATAACTTAGCAAATGAACACTTGAAATTTCTTTGAAATCTATTAACTCTAGAAAAGGCGCTTTGAAATTCACTTTTAGATTCGCTTTGATCACTCGCTTGGCACTCGGGGCCATATTAGCGGAATGCCAAAAAGCTGTGGCCTACTGTATAAGTGTAGAGAATTACGTTTAGGTTAGCTACACTGCAGTTTGGTTAACCTCTTGGATGTTAACCAATTGTAAGCATGATCTAGGTAAGTGTTATTATTGTTTATTTCTATTTAAGTTATACAGTAATAACTATTCACTATACCGTACATGTCTCCAAAACTGTTGTACTCAAGTGATTTTTTCCTGAGCAAAAACATGTACATATATGCCACCAACATGTAGGTATAATACACTTCTACTGTACATTACAATAAAAATATTATTTTAAAATCAATTTTAAAAAAAGTTTTAAATTTTGTTGTTAGAACATATATATCATACATAAATCTCATGCCTAACCTCACTTGTAAACATGTTGTTCGTACATTTTTGAGAGTAAGCATTTTATTTTTTGAAATGCCTCCTTTTGTTATCTGTGGGAAAATCAATCCCAATTTACAAACTACTTCTTAGGAATGTGCGATGTTCATCATTCAAAAGAGTACTGCATAATCAGAATATCATGAAATAGCTGTCCTCCCTTGTACATGCAGCATATATTTTTAGTTTACTCAGAGAGTTATTATTACTATTTTCAGATTAAAGTTGTATTTTAAAAAAAATTACAAAATTAAGATTTATTTTTTCATAAATTACTAAATGTTTTGCTGTATTTTTTTTCCCTTTGCATTTGTCAATGTTACTTTGGTTATGAAGTTATGGTACTGTTAAACACTGTTTTAAATAAATAAAGTCATCCAATCTTGGAACACACAATTTTAATGCAGCAGTGGTGATGATGCAAGGTCTAAATATATGTTAGATAAATATATGTAATGTGTTACTTGCCAGTTTAGATTATTCTTCTACTCTCTGAATTCCTAAATGTACAAAGTTTTACTCGAGTAGTTTTGGTAGTAATATGTGTTGTTTATGTAGAGTTACTTGTCTTGATAGACGAGGCCAGTTGTGAGCTATAGTAGGCTTGTGAGAGCCCATTGTTATTTTTTTTTTTTTTGAAAATTTGCAAACCGATCATTGAGATCGGCAATGATAAATGATCGTTAAAACGATCATTTATTTTACAAGTGAAATCCCGAATGCAGTTATTGAGTATCCAGAGGCGAAACTATGGTGGGACGAGTGGGGCCCCATCCCCAGCATTTTAATGGCACAATCGATCAGTTATGTATTTTAAAATTGCTTCATTTTGATTTAATTATGGTTGATTTAATTATATCAACTGTAATTAAACGTTCATCCATCACCTTTCTTTGCCCACAGCACTGTCCACGATGAGATGTTATTCCGGAAATGGGGTATTCCCGATACACTATTGATACTGTTGAATGGGGATAGTGCAAATTTTGTACTGCCTCCGCAGCAGAGTGAGTCATGTGTCACGCACCTACTATGATCCCTCTTTCAAAGTCAGTTAACTCATGATGTTTATCCATACTGACATCGAATTACCGTCTGTGTGAATGCAATGTACCTATATACCTGCCAAGCAGTGGGTTCGTCCACCAGCGAGAGGGGTAACAGCATCATGTTGCCGAGGAACCAGGTATCCCATGAAATCTGTTCTTTCAGTGTAATACAAGGAAGCCAGAGGCTTCTACTACACCAGCAAAAATAAATAAATAAAAAGTATATAAGAAAATGTCAACTGGACAGTAGGTAA
Source organism: Mastigoproctus giganteus (assembly GCF_048544385.1). Taxonomy (NCBI): domain Eukaryota; kingdom Metazoa; phylum Arthropoda; class Arachnida; order Uropygi; family Thelyphonidae; genus Mastigoproctus; species Mastigoproctus giganteus. Next base: position 33,592,987 of record NC_143576.1, read on the forward strand.
CTACAGTAGACTCTGGATTTTCCAGGATAAATGGTAAGAAACAAATCCCGGATAATAGATTTCCCAGTTAATCCAAAAATAAAAAAGTCCCCGACATACATAAGAGATATGTTCCAGGACTTCTTACTTCGTTGAGTTTTACATAACTGGGAATGACTAATAACATATTGCTACTATATTAATATTGACAAATCTGAATTCCACGCGATACTTGTTAATGTTTGGCCATTTTCATACATCCTTATTAGTTTAATTTTCTGATCCAAATCGATGGCTTTCCTTTTTTTGGTAGATTTACTAGTAGCGCTGTCACTTATCATGGTGCCTCTTAGTCGGCACCATGATAATGGTCAAAATGAAATTTTCTGAAAAGAACTTCGCAGGGTTAAGGGGGAAACACACTGTTATCATCTCATGTGAACTCACATTTTACTAAAGCACATTTCTGGAGGTCATTGCCATTAAACAATTTGCACCATCTGGGTTACTGAGCTTTTCTGTTTATGCAATTCATTATAAACGGGTAGTAAACTCAATCTTATTGCATTTGCGATAATACCAATAGCTGGAATTGTGTGGGTTTTTACGTTATTATGGTGAATCGTGTGTCCCCTTCACTGAAATCTTCAATCCTATATAAACAAAACCATAAATAAATTGTAAGAATCTTCTCTTCTTTCCTATTTTTTTTGCTTGTTACTCTTACTTGTGCAATTTGTGCATGCTGTGATCGTCGTTATTGATTGCTTATTTTATTTATTTATTATTTTTGTATTTTTTTAAAATTTACAATCCTTAAAAAAAAAAAAAAAAAAATTTGAGTGAAAAAAAAATTTACGTAAATCCGTAGTTGCATAAGTCGAGGACTTACTGTATCGAAAAATATTCAGCAACCTACATAAAAAAATATGGCAATAGACAAAAAACTTATCACGTACTACTCGCGTGCCCAATACGATGCTTCCCTTTGCGATGTCGATTTTAAGTCTAATAGCTTTCCTATATTTTTTACGATGTCGGTTTTAAATCTAATAGCTTCCCTTTATTTTTTTACAATGTTGCGTATGGTTTGATCACCAACATTACATTATAATGATTCATTAGAGATTTAACAGATGCACCATTTTCAAACTTTGAATAATTTCAAGCTTTTGTTTAACTGAAAACGCAACTCTTTTGTGTTTACCCACCATTTTCGTGACTTCTAAAAAAAAAAAAAAAATTTACTATAAAAAAAAATTAACATCACTGACATAAAAAACGAAACAAAATTTGTCCTTTTGCACTGCAACAGAACACAACAATCGACGTGACGCACTAAAGATTTGGTTTCTTTTTTTTTTTTTCTGTTTTTTGAGCGGCAGGCGTGAAAACGGCGGGGATTGCAAGATAATAGGTACACTATTCTCCCAATGATGACTTATAATGCCGCTTGTCGCTTATTTACGACTTGCAAAATATCTGTTTATACCTATTCCAGTTATTACTTGAATTTTTGATTTCTGGTTGATTTTTTTTAATTTGGAGTCTTGAAATGTCCCGGTTAATTCGCTTCCCGGTTAATGGAGAGTCTTCTGTATTCAGTTTACATTTGAATTCCTTCAAACTCATCCTCAACTGGATGCAGAGGCAACTTGTTCCATTAATCAACAGCTCTCTAGCTTAAAGAAAATTTCTTACAATCTAGTCTGGAATTCTTTATAGCAGTGAATATTCCACTTTCATTTCATTGTACTAACCCCTCTCAGAGCCTTATAAGCCTCAAGCAGGTCCCTTCTAAGGTGTCTGAAGGCCAAGCTCTGTAACACACATAATTGAAGTCTTTCCCAAGAATAGGGCTCCCTTTTGCTAATCTTGCCATGCGAGTTGCCCATCTTTGGACCTTCAAGGGTCTAACAACAATGGGCAACTCTCATGGTGCAACTTGCTTTGTTCAGATTAGGTCTCCATATGTGGACACTATTAATAAGCATATAAAATATAAGGCAGTATTGTATCCAGTCAATATGGGTGGCCAGTGCAATTTTCAATTAGTTTAAGCACTGGGAAAACAAAAATGAGTAGGAGTGTGCTATAGGCCTAATGACTTTGATGAGAATAATGAACAGTTATACACACAGATAGAGTGGACCAGTAAGTCAGAATGTCATAAGACATTCTGAATTACTGGTTCACTCCTAATGAGGGATTTTAACTTTCCAGATATTGACTTGATTTGTGGGTTGGTTACTATATAGTTGCAAGACTTATGGATATATTGGATGATTGTTTTTCTACAAGAGTATGTTAGAGAGGCAATGAGAGAAAACAGTACTCTTGATCAGATTATTAGCAGCAGTGAGTTTTCATTCATTAAGAATCTGCAGATAATGAAACCATTAGCCAGAAGTGATCACAGTGTACTGATGTGGAATTTACTTAAAGAAACAATTGCTGTCAAAGGCAAGGAAAGGGCTTTTGTAAAGAGGACAACAGCATTGTCAGACAGTTTCTAAATTCTGTTTGGTGAGATCAGCTGATGATACTACCAACAGCAAACTCTAAATGATAGATATTTTGCATCTGCTTTTACACATGGGGAATTCTTTTGTGAATGGGGATGCTGGAAGTGTATCAAATTCTAACAAGGAGCTAAATGATTTTGTCATAGCTGAGGAGAAAATGAAATTGTTGAGGCTAAATGTAAATAGGGCACCTGGGATGGATGGGATCAATCTCATTATATTATGGGAGGCAGCAAAAGGGATTAGCATAACCATAACTATGAGAGCATTGTTGGATTAAGGAGGAGGACCCTATGGATTGGTGATGTTCATATGCATTCCCAAATCTCAAAAGGTAGGGGGGTCAGAGGTTTGAAGTGATTAATTACAGACCTATTAGATTGACTTCTGTTCCATGGAGCGTAGAGTCACTGGTTAAAGAAGTAATGCAGAACTATCTGCTCAGAAATGCAGTTATACTGCAGTCATAGCATGGCTTTAGGAGGCAGTCTTGTCTGACCAATCTTATTGGATACTATGATGCTGTAACAAAGGAACTAGATGCAAAATATAATTCTGACATCATATACTTAGATTTCTGAAAAGCTTTTGATACTGTTTCTCATAAAAGACTGCACTACAAATTAGAGTAATGTAGCAATAGGGGCATGTTTCTACTATAGACAGGAAAATATAATATAGATAATAAAGCACTTAAACCTATGTTTGTATAAGTATGTTTAATCGTGTCAAACATTTTATGGTATTTTTTTTACCACTTCTTCAGTGACAGCTGTCTTTGCAATATCCCCATCACAAAAGGTCACTTTGGTCCAAACAATAAGTTCTTCAGGTAATACACAAAAGCTTCATTTTAATACATAGTAAACTCATGAAGATTTCCAACAAATTTTGCAATACAGCGTCATTACTATAGCATGTTGTATTGTTGACAAGTTGCCTAGCTTTGCACATTCAAATATAGTAATACTTCCCAACTAGAGAAGACTGTTGTTACTTATTCTCAGTTTAGTGCCATCATCCAGACAGCACTGTTTCAGGAATTTTTGTTCTCTCTTCAGTGGGTGGGTGGGTGGGTAGGCACTGTTAGAGCAGACAAGCCGAAAGTGAAATATTTTCACAATATGAAGGATGCTAAAGGTGTGCAAATTTAACATGAGGATTCTGCAACATGAGATGTTATAGTAACGATGCCATTTTGCAAACTTTGCTCTTTGTGAGTTTACTGCATATTAAAATGATGGCTTAGTGTATATATTAATAAGTTATGTATTAATATAATATTAATATATACTGTATATATTAATATATATTAATAAATTAATATTAATAACCCATTATATATTAATAAATTCTCACAGTTGGTGACCTAAGGCCGCCTCCGTAGCCAGGTGGGCAGGAGCAGCAGTGCGTAGCACACGCTTCTTGATTAGACCAGGGTTCGAACCCATGACCACCAAATACGGAGGATGCGGAAAGGTCAGGGAATGACCACCACATATCCCTGGAGCAATATGGCCTTAGTTGCTAATGCTCCTAAAAAACCAAATAACAAACATTGGTGACCTAAAAAGATCATAAATGCATCACCTTAAATTATTAAACGATGGACTATGCTACACTCTTATTTTATTAAAAATTACTATGTGAATTTTATGTTGAAATTTCTGTTATGTATATTTTTCTCTAAAAAAAAAAAACTTTTATCTCTAGAACCACACTTCGTGGGATCTTATGACATTGGTGATTATGTCTATTTCTTCTTTCGAGAAAGTGCTGTGGAATACATAAACTGTGGGAAGAATATATATTCTAGAGTAGCAAGGGTTTGCAAGGTAAATATTAACTTAACAGTATATCCAGTAAGATAAATTTGTCATCATTTTACTTTATTTTTGCACAGTAGTATATCATATGTGGATAAATAATTTTTTTACTAGATGCATGCTGTATGACCAGGACCAAAATATTCAGACACCTCTCCACCTATGTGCATATTAAATCTGGTGGGTATGCCTGTGCAGTAAGATAAGCAAAATGTTAGAAGCCGGTATAGGTTTTAGATTGCAACTTAGTAAAAAAGGAAAAAATAAATAAATAAATAAAAAAAGTACGAAGTAAAAAAGGGAAAAAAAAAAAACATATCAGTACCATTTGCAACTTTAAGTGGTACATTATGAGCTGTGAGCATGGGTGCCGGTAGGATATTTTGCAAGGTGGTGCATGTGGAAATAAATTTTTTGTTCACCAAATTTTTGAATACATGCAATATCTTATGTTTCAATAAATTAATGAAAGTGTTAACTTGGAAATCCAAAGGTGGTGTACTTGCACCATGCTGCTGGCACCCATGGCTGTGAGTGAACTTTTCTTATTGGATACTTGCTAATCCTGACAAGTATAGGTTTAATTCAGCAATGAAGTGACATTTTGCTGAGATAGGGTGCATAATAATTGTAATCAGCACTGTGTGCTGGTGACAGTCTCATGCAACAGTTGAAACCAATTGCTAGTGCTGATTTCCAGTAAATGTAGTGATGGTGCAAGTCTTTTGGCTAACTTGAGTCATCAATTCACTTCATAATAAGTCAACTTTGAACATATCAGCAGTGGCCAGTGAGTGAGAAATTTAACTGAACCATTGATTCCAGTCATTGGATGTTCAAGATATTCAGTACCAAATCTGCTTGAGAGAAATTAAAGTAACTTTAAGTAAATGAATTATTCTATGTAGTGAATAAATTAAATTATGGGAGAGACTCTCTCTCTCTCTCTCTCTACTAGCATTGCTACCCCTTGTGGAGGGATAGCAATGCTAGTAAACTCCAGAACCCATTCAGATCTATTCCTCTGCAAACAGCTTTATAAGCAATCGCTGCCTAATTTATTGTTCGGGATAGCAATAACAGTTGTTTCTGTATACCTTTCACCCAATCATGCATGCACTTTTGCTGATTTGGATGATTTTGTTACTCAGCTGCCATCACCTTTTTGAACCTTGGGTGATTAGAATCACCCCTTATGGAGTTCCTTACATCTTCATAAGGTGCCTCCGTAGCCAGGTGGGAAGGAGCAGCAGTGCGTAGCACACGCTCTTGATTAGACCAGGGTTCAAGCCTGTCACCACCAAATATGAAGGATGCGGAAAGGTCAGGGAATGACCACCGCATATCCCGGAGCAATATGGCTTTAGTTGCTAATGCTCCTAAATACCAAATAACAAACAAACATCTTCATAAGAGAGGTCAGTTAATTGAAAAATTTCTTGAAAGGCACAACTTAACATTAAACAATGGCAGTTACACATGTGTGCATCTCTCCTCAAGGTCAACATCTTCAATTGACCTTTCAATATGCTCACCAAACTTGTTTCCACTTACTGACAACCTTCGTAACCAGTAAAATGCACACTTTTGACTAACTCTCCCCCTCAAACTGAAATAAAGAGTCTGCAAGTTTGACAAAGCTAACTGGATGAAATATCAAAAACTGGCACATTTAGATATTCAGACCATTGAGTCTCTCGCCATTGACTCTGTGGTAAGTTACATCACTCAGAAAATAATGGCAGCTGCAGAAACTGCCATATGAAGATCTGCTCCCATCCAAAAATATGGTGGAATGAAGCCTGTAGCAGTGCCAAAAATGAAAAGAATAAATGCTGGAATTTATTTTGCAAACACCCAACCACTGATAATCTGATACAGTTTAAAAAAGCAAGAGCTGAAACTTGTCATATACAACAATTAAGTAAAAAAGAGACATGTTCCTGATATGCCTCCACTATAAATAGTTAAAGTCAGAAGAATTAATGGGAAAAAAATCTTCTCAAAATCGCCAGTGCATTAGGTCAAACGTTTCAAACACTCTCAGCTGTAACTGCCTATGAGCTAACCTTTCAGTCACATAAAGTATAAGCAGAAAAATATAATCTGAATTTTAATACTACATGCCAACTTCCATATAATGTACTCTCTACCATGACCAAGTTACGCAGTGCAGTCTTATGATCAAAGAATAGTGCTGCTCGCCCTGATGGAATCTATTATGCCATGTTAAATAATTTAAGTAAAGAGTCTTTCTGCTCTTCTAAAACTATATAATAGAATCTTTCATTAGGCAGTAATCCTAATAAAACATTCTATATAATAGAATCTTTCATTAGGAATGCTGCCTTACTAGCTGATGTCATTCCATTGTATTAGCATTCCCAAAACCAGGAAAGGACCATTCTGATCATTACCGACCTATTGCTCTAACTAGCTGTTTAGGAAAAACAGTAGAAAAAATAATTAATGCCAGGCTGACATGGTTCCTAGAGATGGAAAACATCCTAAGTCAAAATCAATATGGCTTTCGAAGAAGTAGATCAACATTTGACCTCGTAGTCAAAGCTGAAGTAAATGTTTGAAATGCATATCTTAAGAACAAACACTTACTGATGATATGTCTTGACATTGTAAAAGCTTTTGACACAACCTGGTGATATGGGATTCTTCATGACGCCTATGAATCCAGTCTTGGGGGTCATCTTCCAAAATTTATCTGGAACATTTTGAGCAGTAGATCCTTTCAGGTACATTTTCACTCTGTTCTCTCCCAAATATTTGTGCAAGAAGGAGGAGCCCCCCCCCCCCAGGGTTCTGTGCTTAGTCCCCTGATCCATCAGGATCAATTCAGTTACCAAATGCATTCCTGACATAGTCGAATCATGCCTTGTACACCAATGATCTTGCAATCTCATGCCACTATCAACACATGCATGTAATTGAAAGACAACTTCGAGGCACAATTAACAAACTTGTTCAGTGGGCAAAAAATAATGGTTATCAACTCTCAAAGCAAAAGACAACAGCAATTCTTTTTTGCAGTAAACAGAATTTACATCCTGATCCAGACTTGCAGCCCAACTCTCATCCAATTACTTTCAACATAATATTAGATTTCTTGGACTAATTCTGGATAAAAAAATTAGTTTTTTGGAGCATATTAAGCATATCTAAGGAAGATATTAAGCATATCTAATTCAGCTTCCTTAGACAGGTTGTCTAAGGAAGCTGAATCTACTTGGGGCAATTTCTGCAATGTCATGGGGTGCAGATCGGTGCATGCTGCTACTCCTGTATCATTCATTAATTAGATCTAGACTAGACTCTGGGTCTTCTTTATATGCCCCAGCCAGACAAAGAAAGTGTATTAAAATGGCTTGATCCTGTATATCACAATGCTCTCTGAATTGCACTAGGAGCTTTTTGTACATCGCCAGTTCAGAGTCTCTAAACAGAAATATACAAACCACCCCTACTTCTTTGTCAGCATACTCTGCTATTAAACTATGCAGCTAAAATCAGAAGTTTCCCATATTATCCTATATGGCAATATCTGTTCACACCAAAATGGGATAATTTGTATAAAATAAACCTATGCATAATAGACAGTGCGGAATTAGGTTACAAAGCTTAAACGCATGTTGGGGACTAAATATGGATAGCATAATTCTATATGAAAGCATGGCTACACTGCCATGGTAAATACCCTTGGCACACGTTGATAAACATTTTCTACAATGGAGAAAAAAAGCATTTCCAAATTTCAGTATTAAGCAGATCCATGCAGCTCACTCTTTTCAGTTCTTTAATTTTACCCAAATTTACACAGACTGCTCCAAGACAGACGGTAAAGTTGGTGCAGCTGTAGTTCTAATGAAAAAGTTGTACCTGCTAGATTGCAGATTGGGCTTACCCACCCAACTCATAGTTACCTACTTGCTCAGGATGATCCTCCATATGCAGCAACTGTCAAGGCGCCTCCGTAGTCAGGTGGGAAGGAGCAGCAGTGCATAGCTTCTTGATTAGACTGGGGTTTGAGCCCATCACCACCAAATACGGAGGATGCAGAAAGGTCAGGGAATGACCACCGCATATCCCAGAACAATATGGCCTTAGTTGCTAATGCTCCTAAAAACTAAGTAACAAACAAACAAGCAACTGTCAAACTCAACTCACAGTAAAACACTTTATCACTGAATGCTCATTATACTTGATAATAGATACACTTGACAGCAGATAGCTTTCTCATTCTATCCGTTCCTCTAATAAACTTACTTTACAGAAGATCCTTGGAAACCAATGAGATATTAATGATCTTTTTACTTTCCTGAAAACAACAAACAAATACCATCTGATCTGAACCCACTTGTTTAGTATACCAAACCTGTACCCACTAATATTGTAATAGGTGCATTTTAGCCTTAGTAGCCCTTGCGCCAGTAAATCAAACAAACAACTAGAATAAACAATTAGTTGAAGACTTCACTTAAACCATATAATATATGCCATGTACTATATGGTTTAAGTAGGATTATAAGAAATGATGTGCAATCATTTATTCCAATTTCAAATAAGATTGACAAATAATGAATGTCTTCCCCAATGACTAAAAATTAACTTGAATAATAATGAATAATTAACTTAATGAATAATTAAATAAGGAATTTTAGCTAAGGTAATGAAAGCCAACACGAGAACCATGGGAAACTTCGAGAAAACTTACTAGGCAAACTAGTTTCCCGCTACCGCAGTTTCTCCCTTCCACTTCACCCCTCCGTTCGTTTGAAATACTTGTCCAGCTGAGCCTTAAATTTATTTAGGCTATCAACTTCCACAACAAGGGATGGAAGTCCGTTCCACCAACCAACTACCCGCTGGCTAAAGGCAAATTTCCGCACATCTATCCTACATCCGTCCTTCCTCAATTTGAATTTATGCCCTCCTCAGGTGATTATTCTAAGCAAGAGGCAGTATCCCTTCAGCATTGAGCATGCTCAAACCATTCAAGGCTTTGTACACCTCTATCAGATCACCTCACCAGTGCCTAGTCTCCAGACACTGTAATTTGCAAAACTTAAGCCTTTCTTCGTAAGAGAAACCCTTCGTTCCGTTCACTAACCTTGTTGCCCTTCTCTGTACTCGTTCCAGCAGCTCTACATCCTTCTTGAAATGAGGCCTCCAGACCTGTATACAGTACTCAAGGTGCGGCCTGACCATTGCCTTATACAAGGGAATAATCACCTCCCTATCCCTGCTAGAAAAATTCCTGTATATCATTGATAAGACACCATGAGCTACTCTTGCAGCCCATCTGCACTGCTCAGAGAACTTCATATCTGCCTGCACAATTACCCCCAGGTCCTTTTCACTCTCTACCACTGTCAGTGTAGTACCACAGAGTTGATACGATGCTCTGGGGTTGCTGTTTCCCATATGTAGTACTTTACATTTGTCAATGTTAAACTTCATTTGCCACCTCAGCCCATCTGTTCAACCTTTCCAGATCCTGTTGCACCAGCATAGCATCAGTAGCGTCCTTAACAACCCTGCCAACCTTTGTATCGTCTGCAAACTTGGACATTAAGCTTGATATACCATCATCAATATTATTTATAAATACAGAAAACAACAATGGACCCAACACTGAGACCTGAGGGACTCCACTAATAACATTAGTCCACGATGGGCAGTGTCTATTAATTACCACTCTCTGTCTTCTACTAATCAATAACTATGTATTGATTAGTTTTTTCTCATTATTAAAAGCAGATTATTGCAGTTCATCAGTGTAATGCCTTCGCGGCCTTACAGGTTCCTGCTGTTTTTTTCCCAATAGAAAACAAACTTCTACTACCACTACCGATAAAATGCACCATCTGTAGAAGGCTTTTCCTATTTTAAAATAGCAGGAAAGGGGGGGTGTAAACACCCTAAGACTGAGGCAGTCTGGAGGATATGCAAGTAAATCTCAGCTGTGATGAGATTTACTTACAGATACACCTGTAAGTAAATACAGTTACACTCATGAACTCTAATAATCTGCTTTTAATAATGAGAAAAAACTAATCAATACATTGTTATCCACTTCTACTGCCACTACCGAAAACATGCGCCATCTGTTTACTGAGAATGCAGTAGCAGGAAACAAGTTTTCCTGAAGTTTTCCCATGGTTCTTGTGTTGGCTTCCTTTACCTTCTCCAAAATTTTTTATTCAAATAAAAATATACTGGAATAATGTCCAATTCTGTGATTAGTGCCATGTATACTGCTTGCATATGCAAGTAGGAGGAAGTTTCATACTTTACCTCTCCCATCTATCACTTGAAGTTATTCTCATTATCATGGGTGTTTATTTAAAAGAATTACTTCATAAATTAAACTACAATAGAACACTATATAATCAGTGTACATTGTATTCATAAAAGTTTTAATGCCCCTTAATGGTTTTTTTTTTTTTTAATTTAAATATTTGTGATTTTTATATACCTTATATTAAGTCACTGGCTCTGTCATCAAATCTGCCGATTGCTTTTTCAGTCACTTCTAATAGATATAGAAGGCTGAAATTTTGTACATATTCCTAATTCATGTGACATTGCATTCTGTCAAAATTTGAACTAAATCTATCAAGCGGTGTGCACTGTGCAGCCATTGCATGTCATATATTGGCTACCTGGATTTATACCTGACCCGGGTTTTGGACATTTTCCCCACTTTTTATATGATTAGAAGGGTGCAGTTTTGTAAACAATCTCTTTTGACATAATCATACTTTATTTATAAAAAATTTATGAAAATTTCTACTCATTAAAAATAATATAAAAAACAGGTTTTTCAAAAATATCCCTTAATTCCGAAAAAATATAAGGTGTGACCTTTATCCCTGCAACATAAACTGTAATGGCCACACCTTATATTTTTTCGGAATTAAGGTATATTTTTGAAAAACTTGTTATTTTATATTATTTTTTATTAAATAGTTGATTATTACTTTGTTTATTAACAAGGAATAAAATAAAATCTTGTGTACTTTTACAGCCATATTTAACGGTAAAAATGATGCAAACAGATAAATGTTTAATTTACACTTAATCATTTTAAGTGTTTATATATATATATATATATTTTTTTTTTTTATTTGCTTGTAAATTCTTTATAGAAAAATAGTAATACAGTAAATATACAGCCTGTTATAAAGACTTCAATTTGACCTGCTTCAGAAGAAATGGAGAGCACTCACTGAACTAAGCTTTTTGTCTGTATGGTACTCCATGATATGGCTGCCTTATTCTAATAATATTTGCCATCAGTTAAAATAGTTTAATGAAAATGACAGATTTTAATCATATCTAATGAGAAGTTCGGCTTTGCTTTTATTAAGGCTGGAAAATTTTCTTGTGTGGTGTAAAATGTTTCCAGTACAGTAGTACCATCTTCAAGCCAGTTGTCTAAGGTTAGACAGCCATAAATAGTCATAAACTTTATTAGTTTATTTTCAGACTCTGAAATGCAGTATTTTTACTGAACTCTCAGGGAAATAGTTATTCAGAAACAGCATTAAAAAATCACCCAGCTAAAGCTTACAATCATCTTCAAGCCTAGACCCGTTAAAAGATTTACATGAGTAGAGGATGCCAGTAGGAGCAGGAGTGTTCTTACCATCATTCTATCCAAACCTCCAGAGAAGGTGCTCAGAGTTCTTCAGACTAGGAATAAGCTTTAGTGCCTCTGCTCTGCAATATGGCAAAATATCAATCTTTCCTACTCCACACAACTGATAAGTAGAGTTTTTCATAACTCTAGTAACTTTGAGACACACAGCACACAATATACCAAACTTTCCATTATATGGAAAATTTGGCAGTTTAACAGACAATTGGCATTCGTGTTCATGCCTTATTCACATGTATTCCATTAAATCAACCTTTTAGTGTGTTGTAAAAAAAAATTGTTACTTTATTTATTACACAAGCTTAATTACTAAAGAGGTTCATTTAGGTCAGTTTAAAGTATTATTTTTGAAGCCATTGTTACAGTTATTACTATAAAAATGAGTCCACCTACAGTTCTTGAATAATAAATAAAAATAACAATAATTAATATATATATACAGTTGATTCCGGTTATTTGGGACACATCGGGACTAGTGCATTTTGGCCCGACTAAGCGGCTGCCCCAATTATGCGAAGTTTCACGTAAATAGTTAAAAATACAGCTTTATGATTGATTTTCTGTACGATCAAATCACATTACGATGGACTCGCCATAGTAAAGTACCATTCACTATATGATATGTAGTAAGCGCCGGTCATTGTGATCACGTTTGTGAATTAAAGTTTAATTCTATTAAACAGTAATTCTAATCAGTGAAAAAAAATAGGAATATTATCCATAGGCTATAAAAGTAAAGATATACTGTATTAAGTACAAATTTAGACTTTATTATGTTACCAATTAAAAAATTAAATAATACATGGAAATTGGAAGAATATTTTCCACAGGCTAGCAAAATAAAAATAAATTTAAGCTTGCGTGCATAGCTTAATTAATATGTACTATAATATCTACATACCAACTAGTTGACATTTCTGTGCACTGACATTTGTGGGTGGGGGTTAATATTAAAAACAGTAAAAAAGATAAGCAATCAATAACAAAGCACACACACACACACACAAATCGCAAGTAACACAATACTCGCAAGTGAGAATGGAGTAACAAGTTACGAAGTGTAAAAAATAGGAATGAAGAGCAGATTCTGAAAATTAATTTTTTTTTATATGATTGAAGCACTAACAGAAAAGCCCAATAAACAGGGGACTGCTAATTGTTTTTATTGTTTTATGGTTGTGACCTCCAGAAATCCAACCGAACCATGTGGTATGGTCAGAGACAATCGTAAGGTAATATCAAATGCTGCATTCTCCTGCTCCGATTAAACGGCATGTTGTCCAATTAAGCAAAGTAAACCCTTGCTATTTTCTCGATTGGGTTCTGTTCTTTAAGATTTGTCCCAAATAAACGGCTGCCCCTAATTAACCGGTGGCCCAAATAACCGGAATCCACTGTATATATTAATGACATTCATATGATTAACTATTTGGATGGATTTACATGCATGTAGAAATAGGACATGAATCTGCAAGCACTATACTCTTAAGAAGAGTGTGCATTAAACTATAATTGTAAGTTAGAATTTAAAGTAATAGTAATAGAGGCAGGTGATGCAAGAAAGCAAGTGTATGAGCTTATGTAGTATCAGCCAAAAAAAAAAATTTCACACAACCATTCCCTCTAAACATTTGTCCAGTTCCTCCTGGAATTTATTTAAGCTATCAACTTGCACAACGACAGATGGGAGTTTGTTCCAGCAATTAACCACCCGCTGGCTAAAGGCAAATTTCCGCACATCTATTCTACAGCGCTGTTTCTTCACTTTGAATTTATGCCCTCCTCAGGTTCGTAATCTGAGCAAGTGGAAGAATCCATCAGCATTCAGCGTGCTGAACCCATTCAAGGCCTTATACACCTCAATCAGATCACCTCGCAGGTGTCTAGTCTCAAGCCGCTGCAGTTTGCAAAACTTAAGCCTTTCTTGGTAACAGGACCCCTTTGTTCCTCTCACCAATCTCGTTGCCCTTCTCTGTACTCAAGGCATGGCCTGACCATTGCCTTATACAAAGGGATAATCACCTCCTTTTTCCTAGCAGCCGACCGGGCTAGCCGAGTGGGTAAAGTACCTGCCCGGCAACCCAAAGGTCGCGGGTTCGATTCCCGCCTCGGGCTTGGATCAAAGTACTGCAAAAACCTTGGGAGGTGCAATATGGCCACAGATGCCGATGCGCCAACAACTACCAAATCAAAAAAAAAAAAAAAAAAAAAACCTTTTTCCTAGCAAAATTCCTGTATATCATTGACAATACTCTATACCTGTTGTGGCAGCCTGTCCTCATTGCTCAGAAAACTTCATATCTGACTGCACAATCACTTTCAGATCTTTTTCATTTTCTACCACCCTAAGTGTAGTACCACTCAGTTGGTATGTTCCTCTGGGGTTACTTCTACCCATATGCAGTACTTTGCATTTGTCAATGTTAATCTTCAGTTTCCACTTCTCAGCCCATCTGCCCAAATTTTCTATATCTTGTTGCAGTAGCACACTGCCATTACTGTCATTAACAACCTTGTCAATCTTTGTATCATCTGCAAACATCGACACTAAGCCTGATATATCTTCATCAATATCATTGATAAATATACAAAACAACAGTGGGCCCAACACTGAACCCTGTGGGACTCCACTAATAACATTAGTCCACGAAGAACAGCATGCATTGATTACCACTCTGTCTTCTCCCACTCAACCACCATTTTATCCATTGTAGCAACTTACCCTTAATATCATACTGCTCTAATTTGTACAGTAATCTTCCATGCACAACAGTGTCAAAAGCTTTCCTGAAATTTAAGTATATGGTATCAAAATTATTTTTTGCATCTAGTTCCTTTGTAACTGCATCATAGTATCCAATCAAATTTGTCAGACAAGACTTTCCCTTAACAAACCCATGCTGTGTCTGAATTATTGCTGCAGTCTTGTCTAGATGATTCTGCAATGCATCTTTAACCAGTGACTCCATTGTTTTACAAGGAACAGAAATTAAGCTAACTGGTCTGTAATTACTCCTGTCACATTCGATCCCCCTTTGTGAATTGGGGATATGTTTGCACATCTCCAGTGCGTGGGGACTTCCTCTGAGTCAAAGGATGCTCTCGTAATTATGGTTAGGGCTGTGCTTAGTTCCTTTGCCACCTCCTTTAATATAACTGGATAGATCCAATCAACCCCAGGTACCTTTCTTATGTTTAACTATATGTAGAGATGGTAGGTTAAAATGTTTATTATGTATGATACTAACCAAGAGGAAGTGAAGAAAGCAAAGTGAAAAGTAGAATTTAAAAGATAAAAGAAGGCAAAAAATAATAAAGTCAAATAATCAATATGAGAAAGATAATATCTGCATATTTATGGAATGTCAGCATTGATGCTTGATGGGTTTTTTTTGGGTTTTTTTTGTAAATAAGGAAATATTTAATATGAAAACTAATAAAAATTGAAAGCATGTTCAAAACATCAATACTGAAAGTAGAGAAGGATGTAATATCACATCAAACTTTGTCAAGGTACTGCAACAGTGATAATTTATCCAGGACATAGCATTTTATTCAACTATACCAATGCAATAAAAGACAGTGAAAGTACTAATACAGCAGGCCCCCGTTATAACGCGGTTCGCTATACGCTGATTCGCTATAACACTGTTATTATATTATAACCCGTGTCTGACTATAACGCTGTCACAGATCACTATAACGCTCTTTTACAGATTACATTTTTGACATATTTAACGAAATCGTTTCATTTGATGGAGTCGATAGCTTGAAAATGAATAGCAAAACAGCATTAAAACGTTTCCCACGCTGACTTGAGAAATTTTCCCACGCTCAGTGAAATTTTCTCGCACGCTAATTTAATTTCAGTACAGTGGCTTGTTACGTAGTTCCTAGATCAACATTTTAAAAAATGACGAAGTATATTGCTTGTAATATTTGCGTTATATGCATTTATCCGAAGTCTAGTCATCACTCAGTACCGTATTAGACAACGTGCGAAACGGACAGTTTACTTGAACATTGTATCATAATTAATGCAACCAACGCAGTTACATTTTCGAAGAATGAAAAAAGAATGAAAAATCAACAACGTCTGAGCACAGTACGAAGACTATAAATGTAAGAAAAAGACTGAATTTGAAAATTAGACGTTTTGAAGCGAACCGATTCCGGTCAACGACAAGCGGATGTGTGCCATAATTTAGGACTTCCAACTTTAACTGTAAGAACAATTATAAAAAAATAAAGAATTAATTTTTGCAGCGGGAAAGGTAGCTGTTCCACTGCAAGCAACTAGGACTAGGCCGGCTATTAGGATTGAAATGGAAAGACTTTAATTTTAATGAAGATAATGTCCAATGCAGAATTCAGTTAAGTTAAATATTGTGTGAGAGAGAGAGATCGAGATCGATCTGAAGAAAACTCGCCTAAAAAAAATGTGGAACCATTTAAAACTGGTAAGGGCTGATAGAATAGATTTAGAATGCAGATCAAGGAGCCGAAACTTTCAAAAAAGAACTTGTTAAAATTATTGAAGAGGGGTATTATGTGTTATACTTCTCAACAAGTTTTTAACATAGATGAAGCAGGACTTTTGTGGAAACGAATGCCTAAAAGAAGTTTCATATTGAAAGAAGAAAAAACATGCCAAGTTTCAAAGCGGCGAAGGATCAGTTGACGTTATTGTTGGGTGGTAACGCTGCGGGCCATTTAAAATTAATACCCCTTTTAGTTTATTTGGAAGAGGGCCAAAGTTCAACTCAAAATCCACACATTTTTCATGATTAAATTCATCCATTAAATTAAATCAATTAAATTCATGATTTTAATTGGAATTTTAAGTTTACTTTTGATACGCAAGTAGTTACCACATAATTATACGTATGTAATGCAGAATATTTTATATGTGCAAATATTTGAATATTAAATATTTTGACATTTGTGCATCTTTTCATTACCGTTTATTATTGATTAGGAAATATCCTATGGCACCGACTACAGCTCACAAATACATATGTTACCTTATGGGAAAGCGGCGCTCGCTTAGCGCCGATTCACTTAGCGCTCTGTTTTTCCGGAACAAATGATCAGCGTTAAGCGGGGGTCACCTGTAATGATAATGTAGTGCAAATTAATATTAAATTTAGAACCTGCAGCGGTCAAGTGGTCTTGATGCTATGTACCACATTCAAATATATCAATAAATTAAAAAATATACAGCAACATGCTGTATATTTAAGATATTTAAATTCAAATTTTACAATTATTTTGAATTTCAAAAAATAAAAAATAAATAAAATAAGAGGTTAATGGTCCCAGTGAGTATGCTGAGAGCATAATTCAGAACTGATAGTTATGTTAAAAAAAAAAAAAATGCAAAGCATTGGGGCAATAATGCTAAACATAAACAGTGAGCAGTATATGGCCAAAAGAAAAATTTTAATATAAATAATAATAGAAATTTGTTAAAGGACACATATAGTGGCTAAAAATAAAAGGCATGTTATATCCAGCAGACTGATATATCATTTTATGTCCCCTTATGTATGTCATCCAAGCAATGGTTAGGATGCCATCCATATTTAATTTACTCAATCCATTTAGAGGCTTTAAACACTCCATGCAGCTCTCCTTGCAGATGCCTAGTTCACAGACACCTGCAGTTTGCAGAACCGAAGTCTTTTATGGTAAGAGTGCCCTTTTTTGTCCTTGACTAATCTTGTTCTTCTATGCATCTGCCCCAACACATCCACATCCTTCTGCAAATGAAGCTTTCACATCTGTGTGCAGTACTCATGATGCAGCCTAACCATTGCCTTATGGGACAATCACCTCCTTGTCCCTTGCTGGCAAAATACCTGTACATAATTGGCAGAACACCATGATCTGTCCTAGCAGCCTGCCTACACTGCTCAGAAAGTGTCGTGTCAGACTGTACAGTTACTCCCAGGTCTTTTTCTTTCTTCACTACCTTGAGTGTGGTACTACCCATTTGATATGTTATGCTGGAATTACTGTTTCCTATGCATTTTCTAATGTTAAACTTTAGTTGCCACTTTTCTACCATCTGCCTTATTTTTTTAGATCTCATTTCAGTAGTATGTCTTGATTCCTGTTATTAACCACCATGCCAACCTTGTTATCATCTGCAAACTTTGACATTTAACTTGATATGCATTTATGAATATTGTTAATAAATATTAAAACAATAAAGAGCCCAGCACTAAATCCTTAGGGACTCCACTGATAACATTAGTCCAAGAAGAGCAGTGCTCACCGATAACCAACTTGTCTTCTTCTACCGAGTGGTAGAAGACAGGTTGGTCAGCTCTTTATTCATAGTAGTAACTTGCCTCTAATGTCACATTGCTCCAATTTGTATAGTAGTCATTCATGTGGAACAGTATCAGAAGCCTTACTGAAATATAAGTATATGATGTCAAAATTATTTTTTGCATCCAGCTCCCTTCTTCCCATATCATAGTAGTCAGTCAGACTGGTCAAACAAGATTGTTCCTTAATGAATTGGTTCTGTGATTACCATTTAACTACATTTTTGTGTAATTTAACTGCATTTTTCCTGCATGACTTATAGGTCTATAATTACTCACTTCTCACTTTGATTTTATGTATACGAGAAACTTTTGCACATTTCCAATCCATAAAGACCTCACCTCAATCCAAAGAAGCTCTCATAATTATGACTAGAGGTTTATTGACTTCTTTTGCTGCTCTTTTAATAATATAATTGGATAGCATCCATCAACCTCAGGTGCCTTGTTTACTTTTAGCCTCATCGGTTTCTCTTCCACTTTCCTCTCAGTTATAGCACTTATTAGTGCCCAATTATAAGTTGCTACACTTCTGGCATGCTCATCCCTGAACATTTCTTCATGTGTGAATGTATATTCAAAATATTTATTTAGTTTGTCAGCACCAGAACAGGATCATCAATAGTTATGTCATCATATCTAGTGAACCAGTTTTGGTCCCCCTGATGAAGTGTGCTGTGATATTCTATCTTCCTGTATGAAAATGTTTTCCACTTTTCTTGGTCTTTCATGTTAAATACCCTCATTACACTATATTTACTAAAAAGCTTAAGAATCAATTCTGATATATACACTGTATAAATAATATATACATTATGTCAGTATATAATTATAAGTATATTGTTTTTATAACTTACTGTTGTATTTTTTTTTTTTCACCTAATTTTAGCTTTTAAATTAGTCTTTCCTTATATTTTTATTTCTCTTCTTCACTTCCCTTAGGTTGGCATCCTGTGCAATGAACACCTCAATCTGCTATCCTTCTATATACTTTAAATTCTAACTTATAGATAGGCACACTTTTTTTTCTAAAATGGTATATATCACTTCAGCTAAATTCTAATTTTAGTTATATCTAACCAAAGATTTTATTTTTGAAAAATACTTCCCATTTTTATCACTACAATATTAAAACATTATTTTTATTAAATTGAATAAGTAACATATTAGAGTATAATTGTTTGATATATTTCTAATACATCTTGTAAAATATATGATTTGCACATACTTTTATGTATATATTGTCTTAAATATTTTTAAGATTTTTCTTTTCATGAAAGTGTGCATACATCTGTTTCCAAATACATCTTTTTTTTTTTTTTTTTATTACTTGATTTGAAATGAGCTTTATTTATAGATAGTAACTGCTATGCTTCTCTTTAACAGAGAGATACAGGTGGAAAGAACATACTAAACAAGAACTGGGCATCCTTTTTGAAAGCACGTCTCAACTGCTCTATTCCTGGAGAGTTTCCCTTTTACTTCAATGAAATCCGTAAGTACATATTCCATCATAATTACTGTGTGACTGCTGGCAACAATGTAACTGAGAAGCATTGGCTTAAAGAAAGTCATCTTCACTTAGTTCCCTAGACTGAGCAAGCCATCCATATTCATTTGTTGCATTTAGAGTTCCTCTAGAGAGACATCAGCAGTGCATTGCTGGTATTTTACCTATTTATTTTTTTTAAAGCAAAATAGATAAGAGCATGTAGTAGGATTTAGGATAGTAACCCTTGTAAGCTCTCTGATTCCGACAGGAGAGGTGCAACATGTCAGAGGTTGTCCTCATAACGTTGACTGTTGTTCTTCATGCCTTTTGAAACTAAAGCATTTCTCTACAGCAGCAGTGCTCAATCTTTTCTGTAGGAGAACTGCAGTGGGGATTTTCTGAGGATCTGCAGGCTGAACAAGGAAAGGGTGGGTTTAATGCTATAATATTTTGCTCCATAAGAGTTAGTGAAGGTGTATAGTGTCTTCCTTGAAAAATAATTTAACTTAATTGCAGCATTTAAGCTTAATAAAATAATAAAAAATTTTAAAAATTTGTAACCAATCATAAATATTAATTAAAGAAAAAAATTAACTTTTACTATTCAAATTTCAAGAAATGTTCTCTAAGTACTTTCACTGTGTCATTTGTATATATCAAAATGTTGGCATGCTAATATGTGAACAGCCTTAAAGCTGATTTAGGTGATTTGAAGTTATAGTTTATATTTTGATTCCAGGATATCAAATTGACTAGAGGTATAAATCAAGCTGTCAGTAATTTTTTAAAATTCTTTAGTGGGTTGGGTAAAACCTTATTAAGAACTGTACCTAGCCCATGGGCTGCACTTTAAACACCTCTGCCTTTCTAGAATTCTGAAAAATAATGATTAAAAAAAAAAAAAAAATCTTACCCTAAAGTTTACAGCACTATTTGCTTAAATTTTAGCACAAATGAAAATGAGAAAAATACTGAAACCCTGAAAAATAGTATTACAATTTTAGAATTTAATTTCATGTGAATAATATTTGGAGAAAACATTTTTGGACATAGATTCTACATCTACCTCCCTCCCCACAATCACAATGCTCAACTCGCAAATTTTAATCTCTTCTAGCCCACCATAATTCATTAGAACTGAGTTATATTCTTAGTGATGAAAGCAAGCTTATATAGCATCAGCCAAAAAAAAAAAAAAAAAACTTTTCCTGTTTCACCATCCCATTCACTCCAAAAGTTTGTCTAGTTCAGCCTTGAATTTAAGTAAGCTGTCAATTTCCACAACGACAGGTGGAAGTTCGTTCCAGCAATCAACCACCTGCTGGCTAAAGGCCAGATCTATTCTACATCTGTCTTTCCTCAGTTTGAATTTATGCCCTCTCAAGTGCAGAATCTGAGCAAGAAGAAGAATCCTATCACTGTTGAGTTTGCTCAAATCATTCAGGGCCTTATACACCTCAATCAGATCACCTCGCAACTGCCTTGTCCCCAGACTGCAATTTGCAGAACTTAAGCCTTTCTTGGTAACAGCAACCCTTTATTCCACTCACTAATCTCATTGCCCTTCTATGTACTCATTCTAGCAGCTCTACATCTTTCATAAAATAAGGCCTCCAGACCTGTATGCAGTACTCAAGGTGTGGCCTGACCATTGCCTTATACAAGGGGATAATCACCTCCTTATCCCTACTAGCAAAATTCCTATATATCATTGACAAGACACCATGAGCTACTCTTGCACCCTTTTTGCACAGTTCAGAAAATTTCATATCTGACTGCACAATTACCCCCAGGTCTTTTTCATTCTCCACTACCCTGTGTAGTACCATACAGTTGGTATGTTACTCTGGGGTTACTGCTACCTTAGAGCATTTGTCAATATTAAACTTCAGTTTCCACCTCTCAGCCCATATCTCTTCAACTTTTCCAGATCCTGCTGTAGTAGCTACTATCTTTACTGTCATTAACAACCCTACCAACCTTCGTATTGTCTGCAATCTTGACAGTAAGCCTGATATACCTTTATCAATATCATTGATAAATACAGAAAATAGCAATGGGCCCAACACAGACCCTTTGGGGACACCACTAATAACACAAGTGCACGAAGAGAAGTGTCCGTTGATTACCACTCTCTGTCTTCTTACACTCAACCTTCCCTTTATCCATAGCAGCAACTTGGCCTTAATGCCATACTGCTCTAACTTGTACAGTAGTCTTCCGTGTGCAACAGTATCAAAAGCTTTCCTAAAATCCAAGTATATGGTCCTTGAGGTTGTCGTAGACATTCTATCAGATATACCAGACAAGTTGTGGTTGCTACCTGACAGTCTAAAATGCTGATGGAACTGATAAGCAGGTGACACTAAAGTCAAGTGGACCCAATTTCAGCAAAGTCCAGACAGTATGTGACAGCCAAATCTTCTGCTTGCACCTTCACAATGGTGGGACTGTTAGTAATCCTGATTATAACCCCCATGTGCAAGCACACTGTGGGTGACTACTCAGGTGTGAACCAATGTAAGCAGGGGTTGAGGTGTGGTGCTGACACCACACGAAGGAATGCCACCACTCTGTGTTATCAGGCAACACTGGGTGGTAGATGACTCTCATCGACCGGTGCAATACCACCACTTTGTTTAATGGAGGCTTGAAGTGGTGGAACCCATGTTTAGTCTCCAGAGCTAAGTTCTGGTCAACCCTTCCCCATCTCTTCCATCATGCAGTATGATTGTCTTTTGATATCATGATGAACAACATGGCGAGATCCAAACTTCTTTACATTTCAGGGGTACAGCTCTAAAACGGTGTTCACAGGCCGGCCGCTAGTTAGTACACCGGACCAAACCTATTGGTAACACTCTAAGAAGCTTCAGAATTAGCTAGATCTTGCTACCTCTACTCTGTCAGATAGTGATAGAGGGAGTCAGAGTAGTGTGTATGCGGGATGGGGAGTGAGGCATTGTCGAGGACACTTTATGTCAAGGATCTGGGTATATTCTTACCATGTTATGAATCAACAGGGCTTACCTTTATTTTTTGATATAGGAAGCTTCTTTTCCAACTCTCCTTGTCCAACTCGCTAATAATTCATGAGGAAGGCAATATCAATTTTGCAAGACATTGTCATAAAGTTAGATTTTGGGGGTCTAAACCCCATGAATTATTAGCGAGTTGGACAAGGAGAGTTGGAAAAGAAGCTTCCTATATCAAAAAATAAAAGTAAGCCCTGTTGATTCATAATATAATAGAATATAGGAAATATCAAGCACTTAAAAGCTCTCTAGTATCAATTCTTACCATGTGTATGCCATATCCAAAAATTTCATTACTTCATACAGCAAATCCCCCTCCCCACACTTTTTCTTACAATTGAATACACCATGAATTGTCAAACTAATAGAGCAAACTTATCTGTGAAAAGATCTAAACCTCCCAAACACGCATTGTCTCAGTTCCAATCTCAATGATGTCCATTTCCACTTAGTCTGCCAAATCCCATGTACTTTTTCTGACAGAATCTCAGTTATTGGTTGATTCAACCAGTGCTCATCTCAGTTGCCCAAATTATTTGCTATATGATTCCTTTTGCCTTGTGCATATGTCCATTCCGATATTCCCTGTCAGAGACTTGGAAACTTGGCATCTCCTCTTTTTGATCTTCTCTGGCTTAAAATTTCTCTACCTCATAATGGATGGACTCTATTAGTAACATTAGTCCAGGAAGAGCAGAGTCCATAGTTTCTTCTCACCCTCCATAGTTAAGAAATTAAAAACAAGTGAAAATGTGAGTGAAGACCTAATTACAGAAACTGTGTCAAACACTGCTTTTGTTCCTGATGGTATCCACATCCAACAGCAAGGGATGACTGACATAAATGACTGGCCAAGTTGCTGGACTGTTAATCAAAAATATCACTTCTGTGTGAAGTATAATTGGCTAAATTATCAAAATAAGAGACTTGGCTGTGCATTATGTAAACAAATTTGAACTCTTGGAGTGGAAAAGAAGATGGGCATGAAGATTTCTAAGGAATGGGCAAATAATGAAGTTACCTATTTTGGCGAAAGCAGACAGTAAAAGCTATTGTCTTTAAGAAAGAAAATTTTTGATCACAAGGAAACAGCGGGACATAAAGCTGCTATAAAACTGCTTGTGGAAGCTGAGAAAGGGCCCCATGAAAATCTGTTTAAAGAGTTTATCGCACAAAAAATTAATAACAGCAAAAATTTTTCGCACCCGCATATAAGGTGGCCAAAGAAAATCAGTCTTTTCATAATTTTGAATCAGAGATTGACCTACAGGAATTAAATGGAATTGACAATGGTCATATTCTTCATTCAACAAACGCTTGCATTAACATCTTGAACCACATTAGTGATGAAATGAGAAAAAATTTGGTTAATAAAATTGTTACGTCGAACAGTAAAATTTCATTGATAATTGGTGAATCGACCACAGTGAGTAGCAAATCCGCTTTGATTGTTTAAGTTCGAACTTGTATGTTTGACTGTGGAATGAGATCTCCCGTAAATTTGTTTCTGGACTTGATTGAACTCGAAAGTGTTACTGCAAAAGGGATATTTGATTCTCTGCTCGATTGTCTTCAGTCATACAGTATGACGGAAAACTATTTAAAAACTCACTTAGTTTGTGTCACATGTGATGGTGCAGCTGTTATGATGGGTAGTAAAAGTGGTGTTACGAAACTAATAAAACAAAAATTCCCTTCTTTAATAGTGTGGAATTGTGCCGATTAGAACTATCAGTTGGTGATACTGTGAAATCCGTTGCAGATATCGATAGATTTAAAGCATTTATTGATAAACTTTATGTCATGTATAACGCATCGCCAAAAAATGCCAGAGAATTGAAGGTGTGCGCAAACTCGCTGGATATTGAACTATTAAAAATTGGCAGAATTTTAAGCATACGACGGGTGGCATCGAGCTTCCGGTCTATTTCGGCTGTTTGGAATAATTATGAGGCATTAGTTAATCATTTTCAAGAAGCAAAGAATGACTCGATGCGGGACCAAAAAGAAAGATGTACATATG
Organism: Mastigoproctus giganteus; assembly: GCF_048544385.1. Classification (NCBI taxonomy): domain Eukaryota; kingdom Metazoa; phylum Arthropoda; class Arachnida; order Uropygi; family Thelyphonidae; genus Mastigoproctus; species Mastigoproctus giganteus. The sequence continues at coordinate 33,617,877 of NC_143576.1, forward strand.
AAGGATTGCAGAAGAAAATTACAACTACAAACTTTATATTAGACTTAGGTTTAATGTGTGATGCTCTTAAAGAATTATCAGACTTGAGTTTGGACTTGCAGGAGCGCGATATAGATTTGTACAGGGCGAATAAAAAAAATAGAAATTGTTGTACAACTTTTTCTTGAAAGATAAACAGTTCTGGGACAGTATTACAGAAATGCCGCCAAAGCTGCCGAAAATCTACGATTTCAAGGAGTTTCACTTCGTGGGACAGACTACAGAAATTATTCTCCAATTGATCCAGAGGCTTTGTACAGGACTTTGAAACAATCAGTAGAAAGCAAGCTGCTTGATGTAAAAGTGCTGATTTCACAGCGTCAGCCTGAGTACTTGATAGGAAACATTGGCCTGAAGAATCAAGTGATATTTGGTGAGAATGAAATTAGAAAATTATCAATTAGGTTTCAGTTAAATGAAAGAGATACAATTCGTGGGTTTTGGGAATACCTAATTGAAAAGACAATTTCGGAAGAATTGAAGAATTTAATGAACGCTCTGAGTAGGATACCAGTTTCATCAAGTGAATGTGAACGAGGATTTTCACAAATGAATCTGATCGTCAGCCCAACCAGAGCTTCGATGACAAAAACCATGGCGCCTCCGTAGCCAGGTGGGCAGGAGCATCAGTGCATTGCACACGCTTCTTGATTGGACCAGGGTTCGAGCCCGTAACCACCAAATACGGAGGATGCTGAAAGGCCAGGGAATGACCACCGCATATCCCCGGAGCAATATGGCCTTAGTTGCTAATGCTCCTAAAAACCAAATAACAACAACATGACAAAAACTGTTTCTTCACTACTGTTTCTTAAAATTGTAGGCCCGCTGCTGACACGCTTCGATCCAGCAAAATACGTTGATTTGTGGCTGCTTCGGAAACGTCATCTTGCAACAGACACAAACAGTAAGAAAAGAAGTCGAATGAGAATGTAATAAAAATTTGGAATATTTTATAAAACTTCATTATGAAATTATTTTTACTTATTTTTTTACGTAGTACTTATTTTTACATTTTACTTATTATATTTTATTTATTAAATAAGGCTCACCTTTGACTTATTTTATACTTGTATAATAAATTTATGCTTAATAAACTGTGTGTTAATATAATTAATTTTTTCTTATTCCAAAAACATTACTACTGAAGTAACAATATCAGGAAATAAGTTTTTAGTTTACTTTTCATATCCTCTTAATTTTCAATTTTTCCTGATAGCAAAGAATGAGTACCGGCACCTATTTTTTTACAAAAAAAGCACTGTTTGTACTTAATATCACCTTATGTCTTCAGCATCACTAACATTTAGAAAGAGTCTGTGGGAATAGTTATGTCTATTGCTATTAAAAACATTACTTGTTTTCACCTTACTTGGCATCAGCTTGCAGTATTATTTGTTTTTTCCTTAAAAGTTAGCCTTGATGATCCACAAATGATACTAATGTTTTTAAAACATGCACTGCAATTTTCATTAGCAACATAACTGACTTACAGGGCATTCACTAGTATGGAAGGTAAGTTATGCTCCTGGAAAATCTGTGTGCAAACTTTGTAGTCTTTATTTGTGTAATTTTAATTTTCTGTGACTATTTCAACACTCTTGGCTATTATGTTATCTAAGGGCAAAAGTTACCTGTTTCTATCCTAAACCTATTAATATCACCTACATCTTGCATAACTGCTAAACAGTAACCTGCGATTACATGACCAAAAATTTTTTTACCCAGATTTGTCGGAAAATTGAATATGCCTACATCAGTGCTCTGTCTATGCTGCACCACAAAAGATAGGCATGTGTAATATATGCACAGGTAGTTCCTGACTTTACGAGTTAATTCTTTCCTAGCACACGCTCATAAAGTGGAAATTTATTTTCCATAGATGCAATGTTAAAAACAGGATTTATGTTCTCAACGATGAAATTTGACCGTGTAGTGTTAAATAAAAGTCAACAAAAGAATAGTTTATGCTTAAACAATTATTTATTTATCCAAAGAAATGAAAACATAGCCTTTAAAATCAAGAAAACTATAATATTAAAGAAATTATTTATGTTATACAAATGTTAAAGAATGTTTATTCTTCATCACCATCAACTAAATGCACACTCATTGATGGTTCTTCGCTGATTGTTGGCATGGTACTCGTTGATTTGTTGGAAGCATAAGGAGTAGTCTTCTTCAGAAATGCTTCAAGAGTCATTTGTTTCCAAGCATGCATAAGCATTTTTTTTTTAAATCTGTAGCAACTTTTATAGTTTGCTCAAAATTTAAACCTTATGACACCAAAATTGAGAGTTTGGAGTCACAAGTATTCTAACTTATTCTAGTGTTGAAAAGCTTCATCAAGCCCCTTGAGAGTGAAGGAACGAACAGGGGTTTCAGCTGTTAAATCTTCTTCCTCAGCTTCTTCACATTTTGCTATTTCAAGGAGATCTTCAATTGTGAGCTCTCCATTGTGTGTGTTTGAAGCAGATCAGTGATGTCAGTTGTAGAAACCTCAGCTGCAATTGGTTAGAAATATTAACGACTGCTTCTGTTTTATTTTGTACGATCTTTGCTGGTTCTTGAAATCCTTCAAAATTATCAGTAAACTGATGACAGAGTTTATTCCAAACACCCTTTATGTTCTTCTCTGTAATTTTATCCCAGGCTCCTTTTTTTTTTTTTTGATTGCATCTAAAAGATGGATCAAAGGGTGACACAAGTAATTACAAACCTGTTACTTTGACTTCTGTTCCAGGAAAAATAATGGAGTCACTAGTTAAAAAAGCATTGCAGGATCATTTAGACAAGATTGCAGCAATAATTCAGACACAGGATACCAAATATATGATATCAAAAAATAATTTTGATATCATATATTTGGATTTCAGGAAAGCTTTTGATACTGTTGCACATGGAAAACTACTATACAAATTGGAGCAGTATGGCATTAAGGACAAGTTGCTACAGTGGATAAAAGGATGGTTGAGTGGGAGAAGACAGAGTGGTGGTCAATGAGTACTGCTCTACGTAGACTAATGTTATTAGTGATGCCCCTCAGGGTTCGGTGTTGGGTCCATTGTTGTTTTATATATTTATCAATGATATTGATGAAGATATATCAAGCTTAATGTCAAAGTTTGCAGATGATACAAAGTTGGCAGGGTTGTTTATAACAGTAATGACAGTATGGTGCTGCAACAGGATCTGGAAAAGTTGGGCAGATGGACTGAGAAGTGGCAACTGAAGTTTAACATTGACAAATGCAAAGTACTGCATTTGGGTAGCAGTAACCTTGGAGAAATGTACCAACTATGTAGTGTTACAATCAGGGTAGTAGAGAATGAAAGAGACCTTGGGGTAATTGTGCAGTCAGATATGAAGTTTTCTGATCAGTGCAGACAGGCTGCCAGAGTTGGTTATGGGGTCTTGTCAATGATATCCAGGAATTTTGCGAGCAGGGATAAGGAGGTGATTATCCCCTTGTATAAGGTAGTGGTCAGGCCACACCTTGAGTACTGCATACAGGTCTGGAAGCCTCATTTTAGGAAGGCTGTAGTGTTGCTAGAACGAGTAGAGAAAGCAACAGCGTCTCCGTAGCCAGGTGGGCAGGAACAGCAGTGCATAGCACACGCTTCTTGATTAGACCGGGGTTCGAGCCCATAACCACCATATACGGAGGATGCGGAAAGGTCAGGGAATGACCACCGCATATCCGCAGAGCAATATGGCCTTAGTTGCTAATGCTCATAAAAAACCAAACAACAAACAACAGAGAAGGCAACAAGACTGGTGAAGGGAACAAAGGGGGTGCTCTTATGAAGAAAGGCTTAAGTGCTGCAAATTGCAGCTTCTGGAGACTAGGCACCTGCGAGGAGATCTGATTAAGTGTATAAAGCCTTGAATGGATTGAGCAGGCTTAATGCTGATGGGATTCTTCCTCTTGCTCAGATTACAAACCTGAGGGGGCATAGATTCAAACTGAGGAAATACAGGTGTAGAATAGATGTATGGAAGTTTGCCTTTAGCCAGCGAGTAGTTGATTGCTGGAACAAACTTCCATCTGTTGTTGTGGAAGTTGATAGCTTAAATAAATTCAAGGCAGAACAAGACAAACATTTGGAATGAATGGATCAGTGAAATGGGGAGGTTTTTTTTTTTATCTAATGCTGTATAATCTTGCTTTCTTGCATTATGTGCCTCTACTAATGCTAGTGTGGAATTCTTTCCAAAATTCTTTAAGAGTTGGACCTACCTCCTTATTTCTGCCTGAGCAAATAAATGCATGCACAGTAGTAATGTACTGTATAGCTATGCTCTTGGTTTGAAATGCCGTATTTATGAATGTTTAGCATTTATTTATTGCCTTGGGTTTAAGAAATCTTGCTGTACTGTCTATAGAACAGCAACGGAGTGATGAAATAAACTTCAACAATGCCATTGATGATTTTGCTAACAGAAAAGCAAGAAAAATAACATTTTAGAATGTTGGAATTAAAGTTTTACTTCAAAAATAAACAGTGTTTTAATTTATTTCCCTATACTTCATTTTGACTGTTTGTAGTATTTTTGGTGTGTATTGAGAGGAGTGGCAAACTCAGAGACCACCCCAGGCGGCAAAAGCTTTAGCTACAGTACTGTGAAAGACTACTGTAATACAAGAGATCCACCTTTTTGGTCAGTGAAACAAAAACAAAATGTTATTCAGTTTTTTGTTTATTATTGTTTTATTATTGTTGCATTAGAACAGAATATAACTATAGTTGAATATTTAATTAAATTTTTTTTTTTATATAGAAAGTGTCTATAAACATCCTGATGATGAACGAAAATTTTATGCTGTTTTCACTACTTCTATGTGAGTACTGAAGAAAATCAGATTATTTAAGTCAAAGTATGAGCTTGATCATTAGTTAGCATTAAAGATTATGCATTATATGATGGTAAGTCAAAAAGTAAAGACAATTTTTGTATGACACTAACACTTCAAGTCGGAAAACACACATATCTATTATATTGTTAAACAAGTCTACATGTGTGTTGTCATTTGTCTGCACTCATTCTCTTTTATAGAGTGTAGGTCTAATCATGTCAGCTCCACTTTCCAATTGCACCATTAGTGAAAAACATGCTGTGATGAGATTTTTGCCATCAGATAGGGTCAAATGCAGATTCAGAGAATGTTTGAATGGGTGGAAAAGTTTAGAAGTGGCAGAACAAGTATGAAGATGCAGTTAACAAAGACCCATTCGGGCCATCTAACAAATTCAGAAGTGGTAAACAATGATCAAGTTAATGCAAGTAGATTACAGTTTCTGCTACTGCTGGAAGAATAATCATTTCTGGATATGTGTATTCAGTCATACACAATACCTTTTGAATACAGTCAGTCATTGTATAACACGTGTTCACACTACACGAATTCGATCACACACGATTTATAAATAGGGGAACGATATCTTATATAACACGAACCGAATTCGCTTATGCACGATTCGCCTTTGTGTTTACAAGAAATGGCAGTCGAACGCAGAATCACCCCAACTGAACGCAACACGATAGGAATGAAGAGAAGATTCTGAAGAGTATTTATGTTTTTTATATCAGTGAAGGGGAAACACATTTCACCATAATAACTTAAAAACCAACACAATTCCAGCAATCGGTATAATCGCAAATGCAATTAGATCGAGTTTATAACAGATTCCACTAGCAGAAACGCAACTGGAAATTGTTTTTATTGTTTTATGGTAGTAACCCCTAGAAATGTGAGGTGTTAATAGTGTATCTCTGCCTTTACGGTGTTGTTTATTCAGTTGCTACACGCGTGCGTGTAGCAACTGAATAAACTTTGTTTATGTGTATCAAGCATGCCTCCTCGTTTTGTAATTGTGCTTTATTCCCTAAAAATGAGTAAAATACTTAAAGGGTGTGAAAAGGAAGCATCCTGGTGAAGACACTACAGATTCAGAGAGAAAAAGAAAAGCAATATCGATAAACAGAGGTGGACTGGATCAAAAATTCTTACCCGGGAAAATTTATAGTGGCCTCATACTATGGTTTATGGCCAAAATCACACGGGCCTCCGGCCCACCGGGGTTTCCCTGGTAAGGCTTATGGCCAGTCCACCTCTGTCAATAGAGAAAAAATATGAAATTGTGAAACGCTTTGAGCGAAATGAAAGACCATGTGATATTGCACATGCTACAGGCCTAAATGAGGCAACGCCAAGAATTACAAAGAATGCAGAGAAAATAAAAACAACTTTCATAGCAGGAACAACTCAAAGTGTAATTAAAATCCATTATATTAAGACACAAAGAATTGGAAGAGATGGAACAGCTGTCATCTGTTTGGATAGAAAATCAAACAAAAAACAAGTTTGCTTATGATAGAAGCAAAAGCATTAGCAATATTTTATTATGTAATAGTCGTAATAAAATACTTACGTATTTTATTATGATTATTTATTGTGTTTGGTAATGTTTTGGTTACAAATGTGTGTTCAATCTTGGGTGGTCGGCACCTAACCCTATTTTTCCCATAGGGCCTGTTGTTTATATTGCACGATTTTGCATTGCACGAGGGTTTCTAGGAACACAACTATTGTGCTATACGAGGACTGACTGTATTACAAAATGGGTCCTCGGATTTCTCACAATGAGAGTATAAATGAAAGTTACATAAAAAAGTAGGCGCCTCCGTAGCCAGGTGGGAAGCAGCAGCAGTGCTTAGCACACGCTTCTTGATTAGACCAGGGTTTGAGCCCGTCACCACCAAATATGGAGGATGTGGAAAGGTCAGGGAATGACCACCGCATATCCCGGAACAGTATGGCCTTAGTTGCTAATGCTCCTAAAAACCAAACAACAAACAAACAAACAAACAATACATAAAAAAGTGATACACGGTTTTTGCAGTGGTATTACAATGAAGGAGGGGCATTCCAGTATGAAGTGTTATGGGAGACAAAACATGGGCTACAAGCCTGAAAACAGGCAGCAAAGCATGAAGTGGAAACACTTCACCCCAACAACCAAAAAATTCAAAAGGGTACCTTTTTCCAGCAAAATCATGTTGATGTTATTTGAATGAGCTTATTCTGGAAAATAGAGAGAACCTTAAACCAGCCATTCACAGTAAATGCAATAGCTGTGATGTCAAAAAAGCATTCTGCTGCAAGATTGACAATGGTCAAACTCATTCAGCCCCTGAAACTGTTGAAATGATTTAAAAACTGCATTTTGAATTTCTCCCTTGCGCATTATGCAATCTGAACCTTGCCTTTATGACTATCACCATTTTGGCCCCTGAAAAAAGTGTCATGTGGATGTTAATTTTCAAATGATAAAATCAAGTGACTTTGTGAACTCGATATGTTTTATTAGGCTACATTAAGAAGCTTGTGGACCGACATGAGAAGTGTTTGGAAAAGCAAGGAATCTTCATTGAAAAGTAATGCTAAAATTTTTGTACATTTTCCTTTTCTTTATTGCCTTTTATTTTTGAAGTTTAAAATTGAATTGCCTTTACTTTTTGGTTTACTCTCATTAAGTCAGATTTTCATGGCACAAATTCTAAAAGCCATTTGCATTTATCAAAAGAAATAAATGTAATTTTTATTCTTTCAGAGGAAGTGTTATCTTCTCTTGTATACATGATGATCATTTTAAATGGGAACACATGAAAATATGAGTAACTTCAGATACAAGAGTGCTAGACACTAGATCACCTTGAGACAGCTTTTATGAAGCGTTAATTGATAAATGTGAATTTATATGATTTTATTGATGAATATGAAGCTTTTATTGTTAGATAGAATGGAGTTTCTCATCTCTTTTGTGTAGGATAATTCAAACAACAAAGGCCATTTTTTTTGTTGTCTGGATTAGGGTAGGGTGTGTTGATTTTATTTACTAAAGACTAACATTCCCTTGGCAAGTGTCATTATATACTGTATCAAACATACTTCTGGAAGTGCCTTGTATAATAATGCCCATCTAGTATCATTCAGCTCTCTCACAAACTTAAAGGAACCTTTGTCATTTAGCCATATCATAAGTGAAAACTCAAATCTCATGTCAAACTCACTTCTTCCCGAAATGAATAGGATTATATGACCACTTTTAACTGTTTCCACAGCAGCCAACACAGGTCGTTTTAACCAATATGGCCTAAGTGGCCATTGCACCAAAAACCCCATCAACAACAACAATATATACTATATTTTCTGGTATATAAGACCTGTTTTTTTTAAAAAAATAATCACAAAATTGGGGTGGATCTTGTACAAGAGATTTGTGCATTTCAAAGACAGCTGGCCAGCTGTGGGAGATTTGCATGCGACTTGGCACTCAGTCAGATTTATGGAAATATGATGCTGCTGTCTTCATTAGACATGCAATTTGGCAGGTGTTCATCAGTCTTCATTATATTATAAAATGTGAGTGCTATAAACTGTCACAACCCTTACATACACCATGAAGAAAAATCACTGTGGGATTTAAATTAAAAGTTAAGGTATGCAGAAATTCATGGGAATAGGGCAGCTGGGACAGTTCGGATCTCCTCCAACTGGAAAAAACCATTAAAACTTGGAGGAATCAAAAAGATGTGCTTAAATCCATGTTAAAGAAAAAATGTTCTTTGTATAGAAAAGTTGCAAAATGGTCAGAATTACCAATTTATTTATTGGAATGGGTAGAAAATTGTAAACAAAATGGCGCTGCCATAACAACAAAAAATTATAAGAATTTAGGCTCAAAATGGCTGGAAGTCAAGAGAAGAATAAATTTCGGATGGATAGCATTCAGGAAATATAGTCAAATACTGAGGAGCAATATCCCAATCTGTCTGAAATGTAAAATAATGAACCAATGTATACTCCCCACCATGACTTATAGAAGTGAAACTTGGGCACTCACCCAAGTTTCACTTCCATATCTCCTTCAGGTACAAATTCCTTATAAATCACACTGTTGAAAAACATGATTAGCATCATCTTGATCCTGAATTTCTGTAAATGAAACTTTTCAGGCCTTGGTGATGATTTTGAAGTCCGCCGGATGCTCTGACGCTAAATATCTGTGTCATACTGAAACATCCAATGCTCTATAGTAGAGGAAATTAGTCTTCATAGTCTGGAAATTAGTCTGGATGACGTCTTCATATGATGACTCTCTTCACTGCTTCTGCTAATCCATGAGGCTGCGCAACCCAAATTCTGCACAGGGCTTCCTTTTCCCTAAATCTTCATGCAGAATTTGACAAATCATCTCCTTACTCATATCCAACTCATCAGGCATCATTCTGAGGATCGAACAGTGATCTCTTTCCAAATTTTCTGAACTTTTGAAACTCTGTTCTCATTTCGAGAGGTTGACAGATGCCCACTTCTTAGGTCTTTGCAAATATGCTCGCATCCATCTTTGAACTACAGCAGACTCTCGATTTACCGGGATCGGATTAACCGGGACAATTCAAGATTCCAAATTAAAAAAAAAAAAAAAATCCAACTAGAAATCATAAAATTCAAGTATTGTAATAACTAGAAAGATATTTTGCAAGTTGTAAATAAGCGACGAGAAGTGGCGTTATAAGTCGTCACTGGGAGATTAATGTGCCTATTATCTTGCAACTCCTGCTGTCTTCACACCCGCGCTCAAAAAAAAAAAAAAAAAAAAGACCAAATGTTTAGTTTGTTTTAGTGCATCGCATCAATTGTTGTGTTCCGTCGCACCACAAAAAGACAAATTTTGTTTCGTTATTTATGTCAGGGATGTGGAAAATTTTTTTTTATAGTAAATATATATATATATATATATATATTTTTTTTTTTTTTTTCATTTAGAAAACACGAAAATGATGGGTAAACACAAAAGAGTTGCGCTTTCAGTTAAACAAAGACTTGAAATTATTCAAAAGTTTGAAAACGGTGCATCCGTTAAATCTCTAATAAACCATTATAAGTTGGTGACTAAACCATATGTGACATTGTAAAAAATAAAGGGAAGCTATTTGATTTAAAATCATGATATCACAAAGAATAAAGGGAAGCATCGTATTGGACACATGAGTAGTATGTGGTAAGATATCTATCGCCATACTTTTTACATAGGTTGCTGAACATTTTTTGATACAGTAAGTCCCTGACTTACGCAACTAGAGATTTACGTAAATTTGTTTTCACTCAATTTTTTTTTTTTTTTTTTTTTTTAATTTTTAGGATTGTAAAAGTTAAAACAACAAAAAATAAGCAATCAATAAAGACGATCATGGCATGCACAAATTGCACAAGTGAGATCAGAGTAGCAAGGAAAAAAATAAGAAAGAAGAGAAGATTCTTACAATTATTTATGGTTTATATGACTGAGATTTCAGTGAAGGGGACACACACTTCACCATAATAACTTAAAAACCCACAGAATTCCAGCTATTGGTATTATCGCAAATGCAATAAGATTGAGTTTACTACCCGTTTATAATAGATTGTGCTAACAGAAATGCCCAATAAAACGGAAAGTGCAAATTGTTTTATTGTTTTTTGTTGACCTCCAGAAATGTTCTTTTGTAAAATGTGAGCTTGCGCGGTGTGATAATAGTGAGTTTTCGCCTTAACCCTGTGAAGTTCTTTACAGAAAATTTCATTTTGAGCGTTTTTATGGTGCCGACTATAAGTGACAGCACTACTAGTACATCTACCAACAAAAGGAAAGCGATCGATTTGGATCAGAAAACTAAACTAATAAGAATGTATGAAAATGGTCAAACATTTAACAAGTATCGCGCTGAATTCAGATTTGTCAATAATGTGTTACTAGTCATTCCCGAGTTACGTAAAACTCCACGAAGTAAGAAGTCCTGGAATGTATCTCTTATGTATGTCAGTGACTTCTGTATTTTTGGATTAACCGGGAAATCGATTATCTGGGATTTGTTTTTTACCATCTATTCCGGAAAATCGAGAGTCTACTGTACTTGTATTATCCATACACACTAGTATGACTAAATGTTTCATCAGCATAAACTGTTGCAGATTTTCCCAGTTTAAAGCAAAATTTGATATTCATTCACGGCTCTATTGCAAACACATGACACGGAACATTAATGGTACTAACAAAACTAGTTGTTACTTGCAACCTGTCAGCCTACTGGACAATCTCTGTACCACCATCTGTTGGAGGAAGTTTACACTGCAACATACCAGTTAGGTTTATTTTTAAACTCATCGAACATGAGTACAACAGCAGTAGTCTGGGAAATTTATTGTGTGTGTGTGTGTGTGTGTGTGTGTGTGTGTGTGTGTGTGTGTGTGTGTGTGTGTGTGTGTGTGTGTGTGTGTGTGTGTGTGTTATTTTTATTTGTATTTCCTCAGTTTTGCCACTTATGGTAAGATTTATTATGTAATATGCTTATTCCTGATGATAGCACTGTTGCCATCATATTTCTTGTAAAATCTCAAATTTGGTTAAACTAATGAAAATGCAATTTTTTTTTTTTAATATCTGAGCAGTCATATTGAGGCAAATTAAAGTTACTCATTTGCAAAAGGTTAATTCATTTATTATAACAATTTTATAAATGTGCTACCCACACATGTGCATAACACATTTGTGAATTATTTTCCATGTAGCTCATCTGGTAATTAATATTTATTACATAGTGAAATTAAATTACTTATACTAATATCATTGAAACTGTACAGTGGTATATACTGAACCAGAAACTCCTTGCTAAACATCAACAGTTGGTGAAATCAGTGACCACCTGGGTGTCAGTTAAGAGGTTCAAGCAAGAAGAAATCATTAAGTGAGATTATGATCATACTGCTTCTAAATGGGGGGGGGGATTTCTACTCTATATATCCAATCACTATATTCTTATTTTGCAGTGACTCCTCATACTATTCAGGCATTGTTATTGGTGCATCACCAATATCCCCGTACTTTCAGATGAAAAAGCTGGAATAACTCAGAGGGAAATCCTTTCTCTCTTGAGATCAGCTAACTACAGCTCTGACTGATGCCTTCAAAAATTTTCCAATCTATGGTGGCCTCTCTAAATGAGTGGCCATTTAGAAACCACTATACCATCACAGATGGCTATTCTGGTGTGCTGGTTTGTCTGAGTTCACTCACTGTGATGTAAACATAAACTTTATTTTGGAACTTCATTCCCTCACCATAACTATGTTTTCTTTAGCATATGGTGCTGTTCTCATTTTACTTTGTACACAGATACTTTTGCCTTGCTTTTACAGTAACATAACATAAGATGCTGTATATTCAGGTATTTTAATCTGTTTCAGATTATCTGTCTTCTGAGACATCTGATAATCTGAAATATTGAAAAATTGCACTAAACTTTTATAAATCCTATATGTTCACAGTTTGTCAATTTTGTTTCAGGAATGGATTAATGGGATCTGCAATATGCACTTTCAGTCTCGATTCCATCCAGGAAGTGTTTAATGGTAAATTCAAAGAACAAACAACATCATCATCTGCCTGGTTGCCTGTACTAACTAGTAAAGTTCCAGAACCTCGACCTGGATTATGTGTTAATGATACACAAACTCTTCCTGACTCAGTATTAAATTTCATTCGTGGCCATCCTCTAATGGATTCTGCTGTTTCCCACGACAATGGCAAGCCAGTTTATTACAAACGTGATGTGATATACACTTGCCTTGTAGTTGACAAAATTGAAGTAGATGGAGTCCATTATACAGTGTATTATGCTGGAACAAGTGAGTATTAGGAAAAGACTTTCTTAAAGTCACAACTCTCTCTCTCTTAGTATTTTTTTGTTAAAGTATATAAAATGCAGTTAAGATGATTATCAAATTTATTAACACTTCACTATATATAAAGCTGAGTTATATCTCACGTAAAAATTTGCTAGTAACCAGCCTTTTAAACAGATTTAAATGGAATTTTAGCATTACTTAGCACTGGAAAACAAGCACAGCCTTATAAAATGCAATGACTCACAGCCTTATAAAATGCACTGTTTGCTTGATGTTTGCAGAGCAATCGGGTACGGGACATGATACTGCCAAGGGGGGATGTCTTTGTGTGTGCGCGATGCAAGGAGTGTATCGATATCAGGCAACAACTCGGCGTTCTTATGGGCCTATATGAGAGCTTGAAGGACAGGGTGGATGCCCTCGAAGAAACTAAATTGAGGGGCCCATCAAGCTCTCAGCTGCCCACATCAACGCCAGAGCTTGCACTTGGGCATCGCGTGACACAGAGACAACCCCCAAAGCAGAATGCACTGGTCCCGAAGGAACTAGTAGTTGTTGGTGACTCTATTGTCAGGGAAACGGGGAACATGCTTTGTAAAAAAGATAGGTGGAACAGGATCAGGGTATGTCTGCCAGCGGCAAAGGTTGATGACGTTGTAGAGCGAATATCATCTTTTAAGGGCACGAAAGGTGATATAGTTGTACACGTTGGCACTAATAATATTAAGAGTAGGAGACTGGCAGAATTACTTAACAAGTACAGGTCACTGTTGAACAAAAGCCGAGAATTAGGGTTGAATTTGAAAGTGTCTGCAATTCTGCCCAGACACGATAGGAGGGAGTATATGATGAGAGCCTTGTCGATCAATTCGGCCCTGGAAAGATTGTGCAAGGCTCAAGGGGTAGAATTTTTTTCAGCCTGGACTGTACTTGTTAACAGGAGAGATTGCTTCTACAGGGATGGGATACACTTAAATAGAAAGGGTGCAAGAATATTTGCTGATGCTATCGAGGCAGTGTTAGGTGGGTCGGAAAACTGCTAGCTTGGGGGGGAGACAAAGACCAATAGATTGACAGTAGCCACTGGCAGAGGTGAAAGAGATTCTTGCACTGCTTCTATTAGAATGAGCAGAAGCCTGAAAAACAAGATGCATGGTATTTCAGAGACTGCTGGGAGCCATTGCGGTACAAGTAAACACATGGGTTGTGTTAGGTTAGCTAAGAATAGAAACAGGTGCAGATATACTTGCGTGTACACCAATGCTAGGAGTTTAGTAAATAAATTTGATGAATTTGAGGTATTGCTCAAAACATCGAAGGCAGATATTGTTGGGATATCAGAGACGTGGTGTCACACAGATATAAGGGATGCGGAACTGCAATTTGGGGAGTACAACGTCTACAGAAAGGATAGACAGGATAGGAAGGGGGGAGGTGTTATGCTGTTAGTTAAGAAACACATAAAAACCAAGGAAGTGAAGCCAGTCGACATCGCTAGACAGTGCAGTGTGGAGTCAGTTTGGTGTGACATAAACATTGGGAGATCAAAATTGAGAGTAGGAGTGTGCTATAGGCCTAATGACTCTGATGAGTATAATAAGAAACTGTACAGGGAAATAGAGTGGGCCAGTAAATCAGAGTGTCTTATAATGGGAGATTTTAATTTCCCAGATATTGACTGGATTTTGGGGGCTGGTTACTCACACACTAGCAGGGCTTTTGTGGATTTATTGGATGATTGTTTTCAACATCAGCATGTTCGGGAGGCAACTAGAGGGAGTAATACTCTTGATTTTATTATCAGCAGTGATTCTTCATGCATTAAGAATCTGCAGATAAATGAACCACTAGGTGGCAGTGATCACAGTGTGCTGAAGTGGGATTTACTCAAAGAGGTAACTACCATTAGGGGTAAAGGGAAGGGTTATTGCTTTCATAAAGGCGACTATGATGGACTGAGACAGTATTTAAATTCTATACAGTGGGACCAACTGATGATGCTACCAACAGCAAATTCAAAATGGGAAGCATTCAAAGAACTTATCTTGGAAGCTACTAGGCTTTACATACCAACTAAGAAATATTGTTCAAGGTTTAGGCCAAAATGGATGTCAGATGAACTAATGAGGCATATGGCAGAGAAGAAAAATGCATGGGATACATACAAATTAACACATGACACAGAAGCCTATGATAGATACAAGTTGATATGCAACCAAGTTACAAAGGAGGTTAGGCAGGTGAAGGCAGATTACGAGAAATCCTTGGCAAGGGATACAAAGAAAAACAGCAAAGAGTTCTTTACTTATGTAAACTCTAGAAGGAAGGGGATGAATCAGATTGGTCCACTTGATATTGATGGGTCAAGTGTTGATGATCCTGCTCAGGTAGCTAACAAACTAAATGAATATTTTGCATCGACATTCACACATGAGGAGTTATTCAGCGAGGGGAATGCCAGAGGTGTATTCAACTCTAGCAGTAAGCTACAGAATCTTGAAATAACTGGGAGTAAAGTGGAGGAGAAACTGTTGAAGATAAACACAAGAAAGGCACCCGGGGTGGATGGGATCTATCCAGTTATATTAAAGGAGGCAGCAAAGGAAGTAAGCAAACCCTTAGCCATAATTATGAGAGCTTCCTTGGACTCAGGGGAGGTACCCATAGACTGGAAATGTGCAAATGTGACCCCAATTCACAAAGGAGGATCAAAGGCTGACACAAGTAATTATAGACCTGTGAGCTTAACTTCTGTTCCAGGAAAATTAATGGAGGCACTGGTTAAAGAAGCACTGCAGGATCATTTAGACAAGACTTCAGTTATAGCTCGGACACAGCATGGTTTTGTTAAGGGGAAGTCTTGCCTGACCAACTTGATTGGATACTATGATGCAGTCACAAAAGAACTGGATGCAGGGAATAACTTTGATATTATATACTTGGATCTTAGAAAGGCTTTTGATACTGTTGCACATGGAAGACTGCTACACAAATTGGAGCAGTGTGACATTGGAGGCAAATTGCTGCTATGGATAAAGGGGTGGTTGAGGGGGAGAAGACAGAGAGTAGTAATCAATGGACACTGCTCATCGTGGACTGATGTTATTAGTGGAGTCCCTCAGGGCTCAGTGTTGGTTCCATTATTGTTTTCTGTATTTATAAATGATATTGATGATGGTATATCGGGCTTAATGTCCAAGTTTGCAGACGATACAAAGGTTGGCAGGGTTGTCAAGGACACTACTGACACTATGCTGCTGCAACAGGATCTGGAAAGGTTGAGCAGATGGGCTGAGAGGTGGCAAATGAAGTTTAACATTGACAAATGTAAAGTACTACACATGGGAAACAGCAACCCCAGAGCAACGTATCAACTCTGTGGTACAACACTGACAGTGGTAGAGAATGAAAGGGACTTGTGGGTGGTTGTGCAGGCAGATATGAAGTTCTCTGAGCAGTGCAGACGGGCTGCAAGAGTAGCTCATGGAGTATTGTCAATGATATACAGGAATTTTTCCAGCAGGGATAAGGAGGTGATTATTCCATTGTATAAGGCGATGGTCAGGCCACACCTAGAGTACTGTATACAGGTCTGGAGGCCTCATTTCAAGAAGGATGTAGAGCTGCTGGAACGAGTACAGAGAAGGGCAACAAGATTAGTGAATGGAACAAAGGGGTGCTCTTACGAAGAAAGGCTTAAGTTTTGCAAATTACAGTGTCTGGAGACTAGGCACCAGCGAGGTGATCTGATAGAGGTGTATAAAGCCTTGAATGGCTTAAGCATGCTCAATGCTGATGGGATTCTTCCTCTAGCTCAGAAAAATCACCTGAGAGGGCATAAATTCAAATTGAGGAAAGACAGATGTAGGATAGACGTGCGGAAATTTGCCTTTAGCCAGCGGGTGGTTGGTTGGTGGAACAGACTTCCATCCCTTGTGGTGGAGGTTGATAGCCTAAATAAGTTTAAGGCTCAGCTGGACAGGTATTTTGAACGAACAGAGGGGTGAAGTGGAAGTGGTTTTTTTTTTTTTTTTTTTTTTTCGGCTGATGCTGCATAAGCTTGCTTTCTTGCATCAAATGCCTCTACTAATGCTAATGCTAAAGTCACAACTCTCTCTCTTAGTATTTTTTTGTTAAAGTATATAAAATGCAGTTAAGATGATTATCAAATTTATTAACACTTCACTATATATAAAGCTGAGTTATATCTCACTTAAAAATTTGCTAGTAACTAGCCTTTTAAACAGATTTAAATGGAATTTTAGCATTACTTAGCACTGGAAAACAAGCACACAGAAATTGGCTTGTCTACAGGGCAGACTGGGCCAGATAGCTAAGCAGCAGTCACTTCTGGGGCTAATAGCATTTTTAGCATGTTTCCAAAAAAAAAGAAAGAAGAGAGAGGAGGGGGCAAAATTGTTGGGTGCTGCTTGAGCCAAATATAGCAGTCTACTCTTGCTTGTCAATAATGACATCTTGTCTTATTTTATTTAGACATTATCATTTATACAATGTCCCATGACTTTGTCATGACTTCAGGTGGTGAGGGCTGAGGTCATTCTGAGAGAAAGATGTTATGTCACCATTGTTCCAATTTTCAACAGTTACTGAGTTATGGGTATTTGAAATGTAGCTTGACTCGAGAGTGTAGTAATGGAAAAGACATATTTATTGTGAAAAAGATTACATTGCATTGTACAGTACATTGAACAAATTGGAAAATAATTAATGTATAGTTCACATTGTTTAATGATTGTCATCATTTTGGATGCACAGCCTGATTCATATGACTAGGAATATATGATCTTATACAGAACTATTGTTATTAATGCATTTTGCAACATCAAATGTTAGTACTGTCAACCTTCAGAAATTTTGGCAATCCATTATCCAGCACCATACATTTTCAACTATAGTTAGTAAAATGGGGAGGAGATACAATAAACTCTCAAGAATCAGCAAATTTAGTTATTTGCTATTGGCATCAACACCATAGGCCATATTGTGCCAGTGTTTCAGTATTAGCAGAATTACGTGGTTTGACAGCCCCTATAACTGAGCAAAGTGTGAGGGTGGAGATGCACATGCACTTGAGTAACCATGGTTCAAGCCAGTGTGAATACTTAAATATGGTGATTTTATTGAATTCACTATCTTTTAAACTCCTGACCTTTATAAAAAGAAAAGTTATAGGCTGCTGTAGTAGTGGTCATGCATGAGGGTGTATAAGCACATATGCTTAGAATGAACTATGGTTCAAAGACCTCATGACTGCTAAATAACAGTGCTGTTTCTTGTATTCTCTCTCTCTATTTCACGAACTCTGCTGATCATATGGTTGTCATAGAATATAATTTATTTAATTTATTTGTTTTTTTATGGCATCAGTTAAAAAAAAATTTTTTTTTAATTTTTTTATTCAGTTCAATTGCTCATTCCTTCTAATATTTTTACCAAATATTTAAATTTGTTCAAATTACTTACCTCCACAACACTAGGTGCAAGTTTATTCCAACAATCGTATACTTATTGGCTGGAAGCAAATATCAGCAACCAATCTTTTTCCCTATGTATGCTATTTGAAAAAGAGCAAAGATGCCATCAGCATTTACTTTATTCAATCCTTTTAAAGTTATTCTATCCCTAAGCCAATTCTACCACGTATTGTGATATTTGACGTAGAAAAAGATATAGAGCGTGAAGAACTTTTAGAACAATTATGGTTAAGAAATTTTAAGGACAATAAGATAAGTGAAAAAAGGTTTAAGGAGAAGGTTGAGATATTAACTGTGAATAACAATAGGACAACTCATCATAATAACTGGGTGATTCAGTTAGATTCCGAAATATGGAAGATGATTAAAATAAAAAGTAGAGTGTTTATAAGATGGACGGCCTGTAAGTTCAAGGAGGTCTATTCTGTTACACAATGTTTTAGATGCATGAATTACGGACACATTGCAAAGTATTGTCAAAGAGAGGTGCTGTGTGGTCACTGTGGAGAGCTAAATCATTCCTACAGGGAATGTAAGAATAAGGATAAGGGTGCACAATGTTATATATGTAAGAAAAAGGGTAAGCCGGCAGATCATACGGCAGTAGATAAGAAGTGCCCGGAATATATAAGAGCACTAGAAATCTACAAGAAAAAAGTAGATTATACTTGATGATGATAATGCTTGGGTAAGACTATAAGCTTTGTAGAGAAGGATTAGTTACGTAAGTATATAACTTGTGCTTAATATAGTAATTAAGAAGGATTAGATAATGTAAATATGAAATACCACGGTGACTATGACGGCATCTCTTTTGAAGTAGTACTTAAGTACTATTAAATAGATTGATTTGTTTGCATTGTGTATGTGTGAAATTTATTTGATGTTTAAGTGTGAGCAGAATAGTGATTTGTCCAGTTATAAGTAGGATAAATGAGTTGAATATCTCAAGACTGAAAGTTTAGAATATGATACTACACGTAGTAGTAAGATACTAGATATGGAATTGCAATTAATCGAGAGTAATTGTGAAGATACTCGAGCTGTAATGGCAAAGAATTGTTTTCTTAGATAGTTTTTAGAGGTTTTTTGTGAGTGAGCAAGGATCCTGTAATCCCTGGAATTCTAGTTTTAAATTAAATGAATTAAACAATACTGTGAAATATAAAGATCACTCATATGAAAGAGTTCATAGGATGAGAAATCCTATTGTGTGGAAAGGAATGGGTAAAGAAGCTGGATAGTAGAAGCCTACCTCCACGCAGTAGGGGTGGTAACTCTCTCAATTAAAATCTAAGAAATAAAAAAGTGGATTTTTCTTGGGAGAGGCTGAGTGGCTTTAATTTGAGTTGTAGTTAATAGTTGACAGTTTGAAACAACGTTACCAAAATTTTTGTTATATAGTTGAATTCTAAAAGACTCCGACACTAGTTCCTTTCAAGAGTTAGCCATGGATGAGCTACGGCTCAGGGAATGGTTCCCTTGAAAGAGGTTTCGAATGTAATCCTTTTAAAGTCAGTGCAAATGCATCATATTAGTACGCAGCTAAACTCTGAATTAGCACAAATATGCAAAGGCAGCATCATTTAAGTTATATCTCATATTGTGAAAATAAGTAATGCTTCACCAAAGGAGAAGACTTTTTTTATTCGAAGTAGTGCAATATCATGGCAACTCATTGTGAAGGTATTGTATTCACAATATGAGATATAACTTAAATGATGCCGCCTTTGCATATGTGCTAATTCAGAGTTTAGTTGCGTACTAATATGATGCATTTGCACTTACTAACTTGTACATTGTCTAAATCTCTCGCAGCCTGAGGCTAAAGTCTTAAACACTTCAAATTAGATTTCTGTTCAAGTGCTCTGTTTCCAGATGCAGAATTTTACAGAAATCCAGTCTCCTTTTGTAAGAATACATTGTATCTCAACTAATCCTGTTGCTGTTCTCTGCAGTTTTCAAAATATACTGTTTATTTACAATTATTTCCCCTTCCAAAATATGCTGTACACAGTACAGCATATTTTGGAAGGGGAAATAATTTTATATTTACTGTACCATACAGTATGTACTATGTGTTTACTGTAACAATAGGTACTGCACTTTTCATTGCCTGTAAGAACTACACTTCTACTACATACAATAAGTTGCAAATTGAAACACAAATTTTTCTTCCCCTCCATTATTATAACATACCCACCTGAAATGTAGAAATATCCAAGATTCAACAGATCAGGTATAATAATGCCCATGCTCTCTGGATTTGAGAGCTTCAAATGTACAAATCAATCAAAACTCATGCCAGCTGGGATATTGCCTGGATAACAGGGTCCCAACTGTACTTGTCAGGAAACCAGGGTATACAGTGGTTGTTCCAGTAACATATTGTGGAGCAACTAAAGCAGTTGCTCCAGTAATAAATCTTGATGGTACATCGAGAGATAGGTACCATCAGTGTTAGATGCATAAATGGCAAAGTATATTTCCTTAATTTGAATCTGTATTCTCTTGTTTGAATCATCATAGAAAGAGAAAATATGTCCTGTTAATAAGTTTTCTCAACACTCTCTTAATCCCTTGAACACCTAAATCAAATACCCACAATGATGCCTAGTTTCCAAAATTTTTCAACTTATAAAACTGTGGTCTTTCAGTAGGAATATCTCTGCATCCAAAATTAGTATTGTTTCCCCTCCTTTTAGCCCTTGCGAGAAAAAACTCATGAAAACTCCTTTTAGCCCTTGCGAGAAAAAACTTATACTACCACATGATATTGAACATCAATAATAGTGACATTGGACTAAGAAATTACGATTCATGCTTGTTATAGTCTGTATGATCCCCCCATGATTTTCACTAGTCTGTGCCGATGAAAGTGCACCTGGGAGATCATAAATGCCAAATGGATGAACTTAAGTATAAATCCTGAAGTGACTATATGATCAGGATATCACAATTGAATTCTTCATCCAATTGGAAATTTCTGACTTCTCAGGTACTCCTTCATTGGCATGAACAAGTGGAAACATAGTCTGGTTATGATACCAGAATAAATCAAAGTAGCACTTCATTAGAAGATTATTGCATTGTGCATGACCTATTTTGTTGTAGAGAGAGAGAGAGAGAGAGAGACTAGGTCTCTCTTGAACCATTTTAGTATTTGACTTAATTTTCATTGTAGTCAACAATTGAAAATTCATATTGTGAAATAGTTCTTTCAGTTTGTGCCCAGTGGTTGGATTTTAGTGTCATCATCATGATTTTGAAATATAACATGCATGTACTTTTGCAGTGATTTTAAAACAATTTTGGTAACTACAAAACATAGTTTGCATCTTCCGTGTTACAAATGAAGATGCATAAAAGTGTGTCTTACATACAATTCATCATTGGTTAGTAAAACCAAATTTATGTTTTGTGTATTTCACACACACATACTGAATATATGACCAGCTGTCAATCACCAAGAAGGCTAAGGTTTGCAAAGCTCAGAGAAACCACTTTTCAGGTAGGGAGCTTCTATTCAAATTGGTAAAATAATGCTTTAGTATTTATTAAATACCAAGCATACTAAACTCATTATTTTTGTTCCCTTGGCATAACAACACTTCATATCAGTAGCAATCCATGATGAGTCATTTTCTTGAACGCGGACATAAACTTATTTTATGTTGGGTTAAAAAAAGATAATTTTAAGAATTCAATTTTTTCTTTCTTCATTTCGTTTAAGCATCAGTGATTGTTGCTATTAAATTGTCACATTTCTATCTGTGGGATCATGTGAATAATTTAATTTTGTCTGAAGGAAAACACATACTAAAGTTCTATATTTCAGATTAGCTACTACTGTGAATAAGTCTGCACATTTCCTTAATGGATCCTTTACATAGTTGATAGTGACAGCTCACTGAAATTAATACTTTTTCCAATTTGTTTTCCACAGTTTTATTAACCTGATTAATTTAAGAATCATAAATTAATTTTTAAGTGAACTGATTAAATAGATGTTTTATGGTTTAATCATGTGAATGCAATAGAAGTTTCATGTTTTACCATTTTTAAGACTAGTACGACAATATTATTTTGCTTTCATAGGATTACAGTGTATATTAAAAAGTGTCTTGTGTCATTGTAGCCAGTGGATATGTGTACAAATTGGTGGAGTGGTATGACAGGGCTGGTGAGGAGCATTCAGGATTAGTAGATGTATTTGAAGCCACTGTGCCCGAACCTGTAAGGGCTATGGAGATATCTAGTAAGGTAAGTATTTATGAATCAGAACATACAAATGCTGATTTTTTTTTTTTTTTTACATTGATTTTGATAATAAAATCAATTTTGATTTTATTATTCTGATTTTGACTAATGTTTTCTAATTTTCCAAATTAAAAATTGGGATAGAAGTTTTAGGCTTAGTTTTAGAAATTTAAATGTATCCATTGAGAAGACATTATTATCTTAGTGATAATAATAATCCCATAATGTTACCATATTATACAATGTTAGAGTAAGCCATGCCATCTTAATACATTTATAATAACTTCAAGGATGACTTTTTAATTTGGTCATCACTGTTACTGTAATTCTTATAATTTTTGTGTTTTGAATTTGCTACAGTAGATTTTGTCATAGTACTAGCATCTATTTTCCTGACTTCTTGAGTTGTAATACATGATGGTGCAACACCATTTTCCAGTGGCCTGTGAATTACATGCTCACAAGGTGCCAGCATTTCCATAGCCAATCGATCTCCGTGACTTTATAGAGCATTGTTAACAGGAGAGACTGCTTCTACGGGGATGGGATACACTTAAATAGAAAGGGTGCAAGAATATTTGCTGATGCTATCGAGGCAGTGTTAGGTGGGTCGGAAAACTGCTAGATTGGGGGGATATAAGGACTAATAAATTAACAGTAGCCACTGGCAGAGGTGAAAGTGATTCTTGCACTGCTTCTATTGGAATGAGCAGCACCCTGGAAAACAAGATACAGGATATTTCAGAGACTGCTGGGAGTCATTGCGGTACAAATAAACACATGGGTTGTGTTAGGTGCATGTATACTTGCGTGTACACCAATGCTAGGAGTTTGATAAATAAATTTGATGAATTTGAGGTATTGCTCAAAACATGAAAGGCAGATATTGTTGGGATATCAGAGACGTGGTGTCACACAGATATAAGGAATGCAGAACTGGAATTTGGGAGTACAATGTCTACAGAAAGGATAGAGTGAATAGGAAGGGAGGAGGGGTTATGCTATTAGTTAAGAAATACATAAAATCCAAGGAAGTGAAGCCAGTGGACATCGCTGGACAGTGCAGTGTCGAGTCAGTTTGGTGTGACATAAGCATTGGGAGATCAAAATTGAGAGTAGGAGTGTGCTATAGGCCTAATGACTCTGATGAGTATAATAAGAAACTGTACAGGGAAATAGAGTGGGCCAGTAAATCAGACAGTCTTATAATGGGGGATTTTAATTTCCCAGATATTGACTGGAATTTGTGGGTTGGTCACTCACACACTACCAAGGCTTTTGTGCATTTATTGGATGATTGTTTTCTACATCAGCATGTTCAGGAGGCAACTAGAGGGAGTAATACTCTTGATCTGATTATCAGTAGTGATTCTTCATGCATTAAGAATCTGCAGATAAAGGAACCACTAGGTGGCAGTGATCAGTGTGCTGAAGTGGGATTTACTCAAAGAGGTAACCATCAGGGGTAAAGGGAAGGGTTTTTGCTTTCGTAAAGGCGATTACGACGGTCTGAGACAGTATTTAAATTCTTTACAGTGTGACCAAGTGATGATGTTACCAACAACAAATTCAAAATGGGAAGCATTCAAAGAATTTATCTTGGAAGAAACTACTAGGCTTTACATACCAACTAAGAAATATTGTTCAAGGTTTAGGCCTAAATGGATGTCAGATGAACTAATGAGACATGGCAGAGAAGAAGAATGCATGGGATACATATAAATTAATGGGTGACATGGAAACCGATGATAGATGTAAGCTGTCTGTAACCAAGTCACAAAGGAGATTAGGCAGGCAAAGGCAGATTATGAGAAATCCTTGGCAAAGGATGCAAAGAAAAACAGAAAAGAGTTCTTTACCTATGTAAACTCTATAAGGAAAGGGATGAATCAGATTGGTCCACTGGATATTGATGGTTCAACTGTTGATGATCCTGCTCGGGTGGCTAACAAACTAAACAAGTATTTTGCATCTACAGTCTGTCCTCGTATAACACAATAGTTGTGTTCCTAGAAATCCTCGTGCAATGCAAAATCGTGCAATATAAACAACAGGCCCTATGGAAAATATAGGGTTAGGTGCCGACCACCCAAGATTGGAGACACATTTTTAACCAAAACATTACCAAACACAATAAATAATCGTAATAAAACAGTTACAATGAAAAATGTAAAATTAATAATTTAATCATTTGAATTTTAGCATTAGCATTAGCATTAGTAGAGGCATTTGATGCAAGAAAGCAAGCTTATGCAGCATCAGCCAAAAAAAAAAAAAAAAAAAAAAAAAAACCCACTTCCACTTCACCCCTCTGTTCGTTCAAAATACCTGTCCAGCTGAGCCTTAAACTTATTTAGGCTATCAACCTCCACCACAAGGGATGGAAGTCTGTTCCACCAACCAACCACCCGCTGGCTAAAGGCAAATTTCCGCACGTCTATCCTACATCTGTCTTTCCTCAATTTGAATTTATGCCCTCTGAGTTGATTTTTCTGAGCTAGAGGAAGAATCCCATCAGCATTGAGCATGCTTAAACCATTCAAGGCTTTATACACCTCTATCAGATCACCTCGCTGGTGCCTAGTCTCCAGACACTGTAATTTGCAAAACTTAAGCCTTTCTTCGTAAGAGCACCCTTTGTTCCATTCACTAATCTTGTTGCCCTTCTCTGTACTCGTTCCAGCAGCTCTACATCCTTCTTGAAATGAGGCCTCCAGACCTGTATACAGTACTCTAGGTGTGGCCTGACCATTGGCTTATACAATGGAATAATCACCTCCTTATCCCTGCTGGAAAAATTCCTGTATATCACTGACAATACTCCATGAGCTACTCTTGCAGCCCATCTGCACTGCTCAGAGAACTTCATATCTGCCTGCACAACCACCCCCAAGTCCCTTTCATTCTCTACCACTGTCAGTGTAGTACCACAGAGTTGATACGTTGCTCTGGGGTTGCTGTTTCCCATGTGTAGTACTTTACATTTGTCAATGTTAAACTTCATTTGCCACCTCTCAGCCCATCTGCTCAACCTTTCCAGATCCTGTTGCAGCAGCATAGTGTCAGTAGTGTCCTTGACAACCCTGCCAACCTTTGTATCATCTGCAAACTTGGACATTAAGCTTGATATACCATCATCAATATCATTTATAAATACAGAAAACAATAATGGACCCAACACTGAGCCCTGAGGAACTCCACTAATAACATTAGTCCACGATGAGCAGTGTCCATTGATTACCACTCTCTGTCTTCTCCCCCTCAACCACCCCTTTATCCATAGCAGCAATTTGCCTCCAATGTCACACTGCTCCAATTTGTGTAACAGTCTTCCATGTGCAACAGTATCAAAAGCCTTTCTAAGATCCAAGTATATAATATCAAAGTTATTCCCTGCATCCAGTTCTTTTGTGACTGCATCATAGTATCCAATCAAGTTGGTCAGGCAAGACTTCCCCTTAACAAAACCATGCTGTGTCTGAGCTATAACTGAAGTCTTGTCTAAATGATCCTGCAGTGCTTCTTTAACCAGTGCCTCCATTAATTTTCCTGGAACAGAAGTTAAGCTCACAGGTCTATAATTACTTGTGTCAGCCTTTGATCCTCCTTTGTGAATTGGGGTCACATTTGCACATTTCCAGTCTATGGGTACCTCCCCTGAGTCCAAGGAAGCTCTCTAATTATGGCTAAGGGTTTGCTTACTTCCTTTGCTGCCTCCTTTAATATAACTGGATAGATCCCATCCACCCCGGGTGCCTTTCTTGTGTTTATCTTCAACAGTTTCTCCTCCACTTTACTCCCAGTTATTACAAGATTCTCTAGCTTACTGCTAGAGTTGAATACACCTCTGGCTTTCCCCTCGCTAAATAACTCCTCATGTGTGAATGTCGATGCAAAATATTCATTTAGTTTGTTAGCTACCTGAGCAGGATCATCAACAGTTGACCCATCAATATCAAGTGGACCAATCTGATTCATCCCCTTCCTTCTAGAGTTTACATAAGTAAAGAACTCTTTGCTGTTTTTCTTTGCATCCCTTGCCAAGGATTTCTCGTAATATGCCTTCGCCTGCCTAACCTCCTTTGTAACTTGGTTGCATATCAACTTGTATCTATCAAGGCTTCTGTGTCATGTGTTAATTTGTAAGTATCCCATGCATTTTTCTTCTCTGCCATATGCCTCATTAGTTCACATGACATCCATTTTGGCCTAAACCTTGAACAATATTTCTTAGTTGGTATGTAAAGCCTAGTAGCTTCCAAGATAAATTCAAGATAATTTAGATCCTTACCTTAAAAGTAAATGAAGACAGCTTGAGGGAAAGGGCTTGAGAAAGGGTTGAAGCAGCGTAATTATGGGGAAAGTGGCGGCAGGTTGTCATCATTATCGGAATTGGGAGGTGGAGGAGATGCCGATGAAGACTTTGGACGAAATGTGGTCACACCAGAACTAGAGGGCTGCGGCTCATTTTCTGTCTCTTTCTTGGGTGTTTTCATAAAAAAGACATCTAGTTTCTGTTGTTTCGCAGTCTTCCTCCTTTCACAAAGCAGCTGCTTATATGACTCCAAAGCAGACCGAATTGTATAAAGTGCTCTTCTGCTTCTTTCTGCATTATAATCGTTATCTTCTAGCTATTGCATACGTTTCTCAAATGAATTTAAAACTGAAGATAACTCTGAAGTACAAAGCGATTTTATGGTGGTGTTCAGGCATTCAACTTCGTCGTCTTTCTCATCTTCCACCTGCCCTCCAGCAACAAGTTGTTGCAGTTCTTCAGTTGAAAGTTCTTCATGAGACTGAAGCAACTCTTCTAAATCATCTTCCTCCAATTCCTCAAAGCCAACCTGCTTTGCGAGGGCAACACAATGTGCTTTTAATTTAGGAAGCTCATTTACACGATCAAAGCCTTTAAAATCACAAATAAAATCTGGTAAAAGTGGCCGCCAAACACCATGTAAGCATTCTTTTGTCACTTCGTTCCAAGCCTCCACAATTATGTAAATTGCATTCTTAATGTTGAATCGCTTCCAGAAGTCTTTAACTGTTGGTGCATTTTCGCCCTCTGTTTCTGCTATCAGCATCTTAAATGTCCGTCTTGTGTAATAGTGCTTAAAAACAGCAATTACTCCTTGGTCAAGTAGTTGGATAAGAGATGTTGTGTTAGACGGTAAAAACAGGATTTTGATGTTTGGTGACAGTTCAGCAAGAGTTGGAGGGTGACTTGGTGCATTGTCCAAAATAATTAAAATCTTAAAATTCAAATTTTTCTTTTTGCAGTAGCTTCGAAACACATCCTCAAACACATGTAGTAGAAGTTCAGTGAAGATCTGCCCTGTCATCCATCCTCTTCTGCTGTTCCTAAAGTAAACACCCAGGGTAGTCCTTGTGATCCCTTTTAATGCTCATGGATTAGCTGCATGATAAACAATAACAGGCTTCAGTTTCAAGTCGCCACTAGCATTTGCTCCTAGCATAACGGTAAACATATCCTTAGCAGCCTTGCCTGGAGCTCGTGCTTCCTCTCTTGAGATATATGTTCGTGATGGCATTTTTTTCCAATACAGTCCAGTTTCATCAAAGTTGAAAATTTGGTCCAGTGTATAATAGCCCTCTTCCTCAATTAGTTTTTTCAGTATCGGCGGAAATGCCTTTTCTGCTGCTTCATCTGCACTCGCAGCTTCACCTGATAATTTCACATTATGGAAAGCGTGACGTTTCCTGAAATTGTTGAACCAGCCACTACTGGCAGTAAAGGGAGGCACTTTTTGAGGGTTTTCAGCTTTATTTCTGAGGTCTTCAAATATTGCCAATGCCTTTGCTTTTATCGTAAGCAAACTTGTCCCTGATCTGTTCTTTGTTTGAGCTTCTATCCAAACAGATAAAAGACGTTCCATCTCTTCCAGTTCTTTGTGTCTTGATCTAACTGAGTTTGTTACACTTTGTGTTGTTCCTGCTATGAAAGTTGCTTTTATTTTTTCTGCATTCTTTCTAATTGTTCTCAGTGTGTTCCCTCATTTAGGCCTGTAGCACGTACAATATCGCATGTTCTTTCATTCCGGTCAAAGCGTTTCACAATTTCATATTTTTCTTCTATTGATATTGCTTTTCTTTTTCTCTCTGAAGTATTTTCACCAGAACGCTTCCTTTTCACACTTTTCAAGTATTTTACTCATTTTTTTCAGAATAGAGCACAATTATAAAATGAACAAAAATGAGGAGGCAAGCTTCATATACATAAACACACAGCAAACAAGTAGCAACTGAATAAACGATGCAACGTCCGTGTACAAACTGAATAAATGCAGTAAAGGCGTAAACACACTATTCTCACATATTACATGCTTATGTTTTACTAAAGCACATTTCTGGAAGTCACTACCATAAAACAATAAAAACAATTTGCAGTTTCCTTTTATTGGTGGTTCCTGCTAGTGGAGTCGTTATAAACGGGTAGTAAAAGTCGATCTAATTACATTTGCAATAATACCGATACAGTAGCTGCAATTCTGTTGATTTTTACGTTATTATGTTAAATGTGTTTCCCCTTCCACGAAATCATAAAAACAAATTTTCAGAATCCTCTCTTCATTCCTACTGTGTTGTGTTCAGTTGTGGTTATTTCGCCGCGTTCGACTGTCATTTATTGTAAACACAAAGGCGAATCGTGCATAAGCGAATTACGTTCGTGTTATATGCGACATTGTTCCCTTATTTATAAATCGTGTAATGCAAACACGTGTTATACGAGGACAGACTGTACATTCACACATGAGAAGTTATTCAGGAAGGGGAATGCCAGAGGTGAAGTAAACTCTGGCAGTGAGCAAGATGATTTTGTAATAACTGAGAGGAAAGTGGAGGAGAAATTGTTGAGGATAAACATAAAAAAGGCACCCGGGGTGGATGGGATCTATCCAGTTATATTAAAGGAGGCAGCAAAGGAAGTAAGCAAACCCCTAGCCATAATTATGAGAGCTTCTTTGGACTCAGGGGAGGTACCCATGGACTGGAGATGTGCAAATGTAACCCCAATTCACAAAGGAGGATCAAAGGCTGACACAAGTAATTATAGACCTGTTAGTTTAACTTCGGTTCCAGGAAAATTAATGGAGGCACTGGTTAAAGAAGCACTGCAGGATCATCTGGACAAGAATTCAGTTATAGCTCAGACACAGCATGGTTTTGTTAAGGGCAGGTCTTGTCTGACCAATTTGATTGGATACTATGATGTAGTCACAAAAGAACTGGATGCAGGGAATAACTTTGATATTATATATTTGGATCTTAGAAAGGCTTTTGATACTGTTGCGCATGGAAGACTGCTGCACAAATTGGAGAAGTGTGGCATTGGAGGCAAATTGCTGCTATGGATAAAGGGATGGTTAAATGGCAGAAGACAGAGAGTGGTAATCAATGGACACTGCTCAACGTGGACTAATGTTATTAGTGGAGTTCCTCAGGGTTCAGTGTTGGGTCCATTGTTGTTTTCTGTATTTATAAATGATATTGATGATGGTGTATCAGGCTTAATGTCCAAGTTTGCAGATGATACCAAGGTTGGCAGGGTTGTTAAGGACACTACTGATACTATGCTGCTGCAACAGGATCTGGAAAGGTTGAGCAGATGGGCTGAGAGGTGGCAAATGAAGTTTAACATTGACAGATGTAAAGTACTACATATGGGAAACAGTAACCCCAGAGTAATATATCAACTCTGTGGTACTACACTGACAGTAGTAGAGAATGAAAGGGACCTTGGGGGTGGTTGTGCAGGCAGATATGAAGTTTTCTGAGCAGTGCAGACGGGCTGCAAGAGTAGCTTATGGGTGTCTTGTCAATGATATACAGGAATTTTTCTAGCAGGGATAAGGAGGTGATTATTCCCTTGTATAAGGCAATGGTCAGGCCACACCTTGACTACTGTATACAGGTCTGGAGGCCTCATTTCAAGAAGGATGTAGAGCTGCTGGAACGAGTACAGAGAAGGGCAACAAGATTAGTGAATGGAACAAAGGGTTGCTCTTACAAAGAAAGGCTTAAGTTTTACAGTGTCTGGAGACTAGGCACCAGCGAGGTGATCTGATAGAGATGTATAAAGCCTTGAATGGTTTGAGTATGCTCAATGCTGATGGGATTGTTCCTCTTGCTCAGAATAATCACCTGAGAGGGCATAAATTCAAATTGAGGAAAGACAGATGTAGAATAGATGTGAGGAAATTTGCCTTTAGCCAGCAGGTAGTTGATTAGTGGAACAGACTTCCATTCCTTGTTGTGGAAGTTGATAGCCTAAATAAATTTAAGGCTCAGCTGGACAGGTATTTCAAACGAATGGAGGGGTGAAATGGGAGTGGTTTTTTTTGGCTGATGCTGCATAAGCTTGCTTTCTTGCATCATATGCCTCTGCTAATGCTAATGCATTTCCCACTGCAACTCAGATTTCCTTGTTTTTCTCTTGCAGTTAATAATTTTTATTTTAAGTAACTCTCTACCTTCTTAAAATAACTAAGAGGAGAGCCCAGGAAAAAGAAAGTCCCCTTTTCTTTAATTTAAATGAGCTCTACTAACTATATTAATCTCTATGCTGCTCTGCCAAGTTGACTCCACATGGCAGGATTGGTAACTTGGTTGGAAAAGATAAATCCCCCGAGGCAGAAAGTAGCAAACAGGAGTACCAATAATTCCTCTAGGCTGTCAGGTGCAGCCCAGATGACAAGAATGATAGGTGACCCCAACATTATTGGAACTGCCAAATGGTAGAAAATTGACATTAAGACATGCCAGCTGTAACTTTTCTAATCAAACATTCTATCAACAAACACTCTTTAGGCAAACTATCTCTTCTTTCAGGATTCAAAAAGAACTGCAAAGTATAGCTAAGCCCCCAAAGACTGTCAAGAAATTATTGAGATTGGGCAATATCCTCATTAAAACAACTAAACCCAAAACACTCAGAGCACCTACTAAGCATCAAGTGTTTTGGAGGGTTTTCAGTTAGAATAACCCTGCATACATCTTTAAACACATCAAAAGCAGTAGGTTCATACTGGGTCCACCTTGATATTTCAGAAGAGGAAATCTTAACTGAACTTGAAGATCAAGGAGTGATTGAAATAAAAAGAAATGGCCGCATTCAAATTCTTACAGGGAAATTGACATGGATTCCATCAAAACAGTGATAACATCAAGGCTAAGGCTGCCCTGCATGCTTTACAGGATACATATTTATAAGCAAATGAAGACCCTTGCTTGTCTTTCCAAATCCAGGAAAGAACCCAAAACTTCTGAACAGTTGCTGCCCAATTGCTGACAAGTTGCTTGTGCAAGATCCTGAAAAGAATAGTCAATGCCCACCTCATGTGGTATTTAAAAGCTAATGACCGCCTTTCCAAAACACATGTGGCTTCCAAAGGAATTAACACCTGACTGTTTAATAAGACTAGAAACATCTATTTGAGATGATTTCTTCAAATATGAACAAAGTGTCAGTTTTCTTTGATATGGGAAAAGCATGACATGGCTTGGAGATTTAACAGTCCAACATATTAAACACATCTAACAGTTCAAATATATCCTTACTGACTGTCCTCACTATCAACAGGACAGAACTGCTTTCTCTGACTAATCTTCAAGAATCAATATCACTAGAGCATATTATTTGTGATCAGGCAAATATTAATGAACTTTACTGCTTTCTGAAAAAAAATTGAACTATATCATCAATTCTGAATAGGTTTCTAAAACAAAATTGAAGTGGCCTCAATTCTGAATTATTTCCTGACATTACTATGGATAGTTTCACTACAGCCAGTGCAGCTTATGCACCACTAAACGCACGCACATGCTTGTATTTGATAATAAGTTGACATTCCTACAACATATCCATCAAGTGCAGATGAGGTGCACGAGGAGTCTAAATCTCCTATATGCTTGTCTCATCTAATAATTGGGGAGCAGATCACTTCGCCTCTGTCATGCACTTGTCCGATCTTAATTAGATTACAAGACTGAAGTGTATGAATCTGCTAAAAACAGTATACTTTGGTTACACACAATTTGTCACCAGGCCATCCACATTGCTACTAGTGCATTTAGAACATCTCCCGTCCAGCAGCATTTATATATCGAAGCAACTGCACCACTCTGTTGCTTCAACAAAAGTAGTTGTCGCTAAGATATACTTTAAAATTAAAATCCTTGCCAGACCACCCTATGTGGACATCTGTTTTCGAGCCACAATTGGTAAATCTCTATAACAGCTGTAAATTGCGAACCATCCCTTTAGTATTCGTGTCCAAGAGCTGCTCAGAGAGCTTAATATCATGGTAGACAAAGTTGTCTAGTCATCATTTCAACCCCTTCTACCCTATAATTTACAATCCAATATATTACAATCCTCCATCATGCAACTTTGTCCTTAAAAATTGGGGATAGGCCAGTGCTCCACCTTTTGTCTACCTACAATTCAGTGCCACCTGTCGAGCTGCATACTCTGATTGCATGCTTGTCTTCACTAATGGCTCGGTCAGAATTATCTGTGGGATCTGCTGCCATTTCAGATTAGCACAGTATCTGAGAAGATTCCCAAGAATGCAGTATGTACATAGCAAAGTTCTATGCTATGCCTTGAACTACACTGAAGCTAATAATTATCAGAGGTGTATGATGCACAGTCTTGTAATTCTTTAAGTGCATTACAGGCTTTATCAGTGATCAAATATAATCCTCATACACTCCTGCCTAGGGTTCAGTAGAAATTAGAAATATTCTTTAGAAAACAGGCCTTGGGCTTCACTATAATTTCTTGTAACAAGCAGCAAACTAATTCAATTAGACTTTATTAAAATAAAATATAATAAAATACAATATAAAATATATAACATATACATAAATAAAGCACTAAAACAATGTCAAAATAAAATAAAAGCTTTAAAATACAACAAGAAAATTAAAATGAAATAAAATAGTAGATTTCAGGGCAAGGTTCATCAGCTAGTTAGTGTATGGTAGAGGTCGGCAACCTTGTTTGATCTTATTAAAAAAAAAAAAAAAAAAAAAAGAATCCGAAGAGCCCCACCTAAGCTCACGCTGGGGGGAGTTTAAGAAATGGAATAGAGTGGGAAGGTGTTTTATTAAAAAAAAAATATGTGTATATTTTGAAATATTATTTATTAATACTAAAAAAACATAACAAACATCCAATATGATACAAGTTAATGTGACTTTTTCTGCTGAATTTCTTGAGCAAGTCTCTCAACATCAGGCAAGTATGCCCGTAATTTTCATCTTTAAGCATGCTGAGAAACTCGCATTGTTCAGACAGTTTCTTGATTTATTTTTAAATAATTCGTGTTCGAAAATGCTTGCACTGAAACTAATGCTATATTCATGTCGCTGCTCGCTACTCGCCGCCCTTCTTGTACATGTGGGCTAAAAGTTAAAGAGTCGCAGTTACATGTTCAAAGAGCATTTTTCAAAGAGCCGCAGGTTGCCGACCCCCGGTGTATGGCATACTGAGTATATATACAGTGATCGATATAACAGAAAATTACTGGGCAAGATCATAAAACCACAACTGCAGTGCTGGTGACATAGTTATGAATGCATAATGTATGCCAGCACTCATTGCACTGTAGAATGGTGGTCTCCATAATGGGGTGTATATGAACTCCCCTATTGCGATTCATAGTAAAACTTGAGGTGCTTGAGGCACTCCACATAGTTAGCTGCAGTCCTACTATGAATTGCTAACACATTTTAACAATACAGTGCTAAATAAAACACAGAAGAAACATACAATAGATATGCGGATAAACTGTATATGTACTTGCATTACAATTGTTTTTATGTTATTGAAAGAGAGAGAGGTGGGAGGCAGGAGAAGGTTTGTTTGTTTGTTTGTTATTTGGTTTTTAGGAGCATTAGCAACTAAGGCCATATTGCTCCGGGATATGCGGTGGTCATTCCCTGACCTCTCCGCATCCTCCGTATTTGGTGGTGACGGGCTCGAACCCTGGTCTAATCAAGCGTGTACTACGCACGGCTGCTCCTTCCCACCTGGCTAAGGAGACGCAGGAGAAGGTTAACTGTGTTAACCATTCCCAATATTAGTGCCATCTGTGAGCACATGCAAACATTATTATTGGCAAGTAATACAAAAGGTCAGTGTCATATCTGCTTTTCTAAATTGAAGTGTGCGTGCGTGCGTGTGTGTGTGATGGGTAAACATAAAAAACCTGCATATGTAAAAATTGTGATATGGTGTAATGTGCAATTTTAAGAATTATTTGCATAAAAATAATGTTAGCCAGTGTTATTAATGCCTAAAAATATTTTTGCCTGAATATTGGTTGTATTCTATAGTTGATTTGCCTGTTGCTGGAAAAAAAAAAAAAAAAAAAAAAATGTTTTGAGGATGGGAGAAACCATGAAATATACTCACAACCATCTAAGTTTCCATACCAATTAAACAATAACCCATGTCGCATTGTCTAATGCATATTCAAGAAATAGTATCCAAGTTTCTTTAATAATGCATTCTAGCAAAAGGCCAATCAGTCAGTTCAAATATTATATCCAGAGGGGTTTCTTTCATTATTATTATTATTTTAATTAACTGTTTATCAATATTATATAATATTATTTATCAATAATAATTAATCATATCTTTAATTTGATAATAACAATTTTTGGAATTTCAGTTCTATGTAAAAATGTTAATGTATTCTGGTATAAGCTGAATATTCTTTTAATGCAGTACATATGCAAAGCAGTAATTTTTCTTTTACCCACTGGTAGTACTCCAGATTCAACCTGGAGTACTACCAGTTCAACTAGGTTATCAACTTGATAGTACTCCCGGTTCTATGATTAATTTGCTTAACTACAATAAAAATTTAATTTTTCCTTGTATATTACACTGATTTAATTTTTCCTTGTATATTACACTGATTTTAATTTTTCCTTGTATATTACACTGATTTTAATTTTTCCTTGTATATTACACCTTAAAAGAATATATATCTCAAAAAAGAAGCATTTCACTATCACAAATTTTAAAACTGTTTCCTTATTATATTTTGCATAAAACATTAAAATCCTGTATTTTGATTTACAGCATAAATCATTATATGTAGCATCTGATTCTGTACTTCGCCAGTTTGATCTTGTAATGTGTAAAGGAAGATATGAAAACTGCCTGCGATGTATACAAGATCCATATTGTGGATGGGATAAAGAGCGAAGTGAATGCAAACCCTTTTTTACAGGGTATGTTATGGTTACTAATTTTTGTATATGATAATCAGTTTTATTTTCTGTTGCATACAGTGATTAAAGTTATTCTCATGTACGAGGGACATTAAAAAAATAAGTTACACCTGCCGCCATCTCTTGGTATAATTGCAACAAATGTGGCACCTGTGTGGAATGGAGTTCATATTGTGTACTCCTGGTAGGTTAGTTTTGTTGACGTAGCAGTAACATTTGTATAGGAGCAAGCGTTCATAATGGCACACTCAGCTAGAATGTTACTCCAAGTTCAAGGTACACAGAATGGTATGATTTTTGTGGGCATCTGAATTGTTCCAAGATTCATAGTGAAATAATGGCTGTGTATGAGGAAAATACAATGTTGTGTCCAGCCATAGTGAAGTGGTGCCAGCAGTTTGAAAGTGGTCGCACAGAATTGACAGATGCTGATCGAAAAGGAAGGCCATCAATGTTGACCACTGCAGACAATGTGATGCAGGTTGATTGAAATGATTTGCAATAATCGAAGACTGACAGTCACAGAAATGGCAAAGGAATTGGATATTTCGATAGGCAGTGTTCATTCCATTGTCCGTGAACATCTTGACTATCACAAATTGTGTGCACGATGGGTTCCTCGTTCACTGACAGATGAACACAAAAGTCTGTTTTCTGTCTTCTCTAGCCTTCCTTCAACACTATTCTGTGGAAGGCCATGACTTCTTATGCCACATCATCACTGGCGATGAAATGTGGGTGCACCATTTCACCCCAGAAACGAAGAGAGTGTCTATGGAATGAAGACACACAACATCGCCTGTGCAGAAGAAATTCAAAGTTGCATCATCGTCAGGAAAGGTCATGGCTACTGTGTTTTTTGACTGTGAAGGAGTTGTTTACACAGAATTTATGGTAAAAGACACTACAATTAACGCTGCCTCATACTGCCAAACATTACGGTCTTTGCGAACAGCCATGAAAAACAAGAGACCTGGAAAGTTAGGCAAAGGTGTTGTCATTCAGGACAACACCACGTCACACAATGCACGCACAACACAACACTTTTTCCTTTGAAAACGATGAGCAGGTGCAAACAGCAGGCTGAATAACCAAGGAGTGGATTTCTATCATCAGGGAATCGAACATTTAGCCACATGTTCCGAGAAGTGCTTACACCAACTCAGTGACTATGTGGAAAAGTAGTGCAAGGTATGTGCTTTCTATTGCATAATGTTACATACCTCAATAAATGTCTCTTGGGCTACAATGGTCAAGTGTAACTTATTTTTTGAATTACCCTCATAATTATCACTCAGTTAGCAGGTCTTAGGCCATAAAGCTTACCTAGGTTTAAAAAAAAAAAAAAAGGTAAACTGCAGCCATTATCAACCCACTGCAGGATGGAAGCCTCCTCAACAATTCATGTTGAGGGAAATGGACTATAATCTGCCACATTGGTTCAGTGCGGGTTGGCAGATTGACTGTATTTAGCAGTCAGGAGCTTGAACCCCTGTCTACTCAGTGTGCTACTGCACTCCCACTCCTAACCACTGGGCTATGGAAACCTTGTGATTGGCCTCAATTTTAAATCGCACACAACTCAACCTTACCTGAAATGTAGGAGCTGAAGAACTTGTTGAGAAACACAGGAAATAATAATGTGAAGTAAATATACACTACATAACATACATATGGAGATAACACTGCAATATATGCCTATAACTTTCACTTATTTAATAAATTCAACAGGTACATTAATTAACTATACATTTTTGAGGACTGTGCCTCCCTGTGTGGTAAAAAAATTAAAGCATGAATATAATAGCCATTACATTTTCATCACATTTGTGTACAGTGATTACACTCCCATTCTAAATAGCACAAGAAATACAAGTAACTGCATTTATCAAATTAGTTAAAATACACAATGCAGTTAGTTAGTTAGTTATTTGGTTTTTAGGAGCATTAGCAACTAAGGCCATATTGCTCCGGGATATGCGGTGGTCATTCCCTGACCTTTCCGCATCCTCTGTATTTGGTGGCGACGGGCTCGAACCTCGATCTAATCAAGAAGCGTGTGCTACGCACTGCTGCTCCTTCCCACCTGACTACGGAGGCGCCTCACAATGCAGTGCAGTGCCTTGTGTTTTTACATCAACTGCATCCTTGTCTAACACTATGTTATAGTTATGCATTCTGTTAATAGTATATAGTAGTAAAAAGGTCTAAGATCTACAATTATTAATTTCTTATATTTATTATATATTGTAGTAGTGAACAAATTCCAAAGATTTTCAAACCTACGTGAATGTGAAATAAAATGATACAATATTCAAGATATTTTTTTTATTTTCTTCAAATTAATAACTTTTATCATGTGAACAGTAAATAACTTAAATCCACAAACAAACAGTATGATACCCACCAAAAATCAAATGGTTGATAACTCCAAGTAGAGCCCACTATATCCGCAGTTGCTGATGCACCTTAAAAATCTACAAACAAACAGACAAACCTGACCTATCTGAACCAGTAAAGTAAATGGCAGAGAGCATGCAGTGTATATACCAGTTTAAATATTTTAAACAGTAAAGCAAACTACAGTTATGGCTTGGCAAGACGTTTGTGAACATTCAGAATTCTTTTGAATAAAACTTTCACACAGAACGAGAAATTGTACTTTTGTGGAAACTTGTCTTTTCATAATGCATTTTGTATCACGCAACAATGGCTATGTTTATATCCCATTCATTTTTTTTAAATCCAAGATGAGTATCAAAATATATATATTTTAAGAAGTGAGACTCCTCCACATACCAGTTGTCTGTTATTTATACTTGGGGTCAAGTGAACAGTACAGCCCATGTTTTGCAGTGTTTCTACAAAAGATGAAATGCTATTTTTCAGTGATTTCATTGAAAAAAAAAAAAAAGAAAAAAGAAAAGGGGTTTTAATAGTATCAGTTTGTTGATTAAATAAAAATTAGGGAGCTTATTTTCTAACATTAATAAAAAAAAAATTAGGAGCCAGTTTTAAAACTTGCTTATAAAATAAATGATTACAAGTCAGCAAGTATTTTTCATCAGAAAAAAAAAACGGACTAGTTGAAAAGGACAATGACGAAGAAGAAGACTGATGTTATAGTTACTTTCGTAGATGCAGCCAATATGGCATAAAATCTGATAATTTCTTAATGGCATAGAAAGATTCCATATAGTGTGTTGGAGATTTGCAGCATTATAAAAGGATTAATGGGGAAACCCTTGTTGAAACAGACATTAGAAATAAATTACAGAACTTTTTCTAAGAGGTGAGCACTTTAATTAGAGTGACTTCTTACTTTACGCATGTTTAAATTATGCAAATTTAAAATAATGCGTGGCAACCGTATTTACAAAAATCATCACGAGAGGCCAACTTGATAGCTCACCATTTTCTCATTTTGTTTTGCTAAAGATTGTCGATTGATCATCTATTGGAAGTGCATAATTTTTTTTTCTTTTGTGCTTATTTTTACTTATTTTGTTTTTATTATTACCCTTATGGCTAGTAAGAGTCCTCGTAGTTCTAGTGGAAGTGATGGTAAGCACTCAAGGAAATAGATTTCGCTTGAAATGAAACTGGAAATGCTTAAGCACTACAAACGAGGTGAGAGCACGGCACACATTAAACATGCTCTAACACTGAGTGTGAGTACATTATGTACTATTCGAGATAGTGGTGGTCCCTTAACTGCACAAAAGTCTATATATGCTAGGTCAAGTTTGATGGAACGCATGGAAAAAATGCTTGCTACATGGATGAGTGACCAAAAAAAAACATTAACATTAGCCTAGCACAAGAAAGAGAAAGCTCGTAGCCTTTATGATGATTTAAAAGAACACGAGGATGGGGAACTTGAGCTGTTTTCAGGAAGTTCAGGATGGTTTGTAAATTTTCATCGGCGGTATGGTTTTCACAATGTGAAAACTTGTGGAGAAGCTGCATCAGCCAATAAAAATGCTGCGGACGCATTCCTTGCAAAGCTGAAGGCAGGAGGAGGGGGAGAACATACCCAAAAAGATATTCAACCTCGACAAAACAGGTTTATATTAGGGGGGGGAATGCCTGATTGCACTCATTTCCATTGCTGGAAAGACTGCACCTGGCTTTAAGGCAGCAAAAGATAGCTAACAATTCTGTTTGGTACTAATATGGTGGGTCATAAACTGAAACCTGTGTGCACTTACCACCATTAAAATTCTAGTGCCCTATATGGATAGATACGAGAGTTACTCTCATAGGATTATTTACTCTCATTTATTTTTCTCATAGGATTACTCTCATTTTTTGGATTATTTATATTACGCATGAATTTAAATTGTGCAAGATATTCTAGAATGCAACCCTCGCATAAATTAAGAAGTCACTGACATTTTTATTGTTTCACTATAATGAATATATTTTGATCACCCACAAAACTTCATTGTATTCAGATATATACAGTATTGATTCTACAAAGGAGGAATAAATTATGTGAAACAGCATATCTGTTCCAGCTTCCCTTATTAGTTAACTATTTTCAGTGAATTTCAAGGGATTTCTTTTGCCAATGATGCTAATCATCACTAAATGATTTCCCAAGATATAGTATACTATATCTATTGTGCATATGTTGTTTTATATTTAAGAATGATAAATTAAAATTGACATAACTTATATATGTTTAATTTTAGGTTACTACAAGATGTTACTAATGCAACGCCAGGCATCTGTGATAACTGTAAGTTTACTAAATATTATTTATGCTTCATATAATATATCACTGAATTTTATATTCACGTTTTAAAATGATAAAAAAAAAATAGTGCAATACATTAATTTGTCCTTTTGTAACTATATTTTCTTGATCATAATAGTCATACTATACACATATATAATAACCATTATGATCTCTTTTGGGGGGGATAAATGATGTTAAACCATTATTCAGTGTTTCTCTCCCTTGGGGGGAGGATATACAGGCTACTGTTCAACAGCAGCTAAGCAGGGATGAAATAGATTCTTTCACTGCTTCTATTGGGACATGCAGCAACTAAAGCAGTATCCATAAGGTAATATCCCCCATGAGCAATGCAAGAATTTTAAAGTAAAGTAATTTGGATTATTCATCTGATATATTTTTGGCATTCCCTGAAGTTAAATACTACTCAATAAAGTACTGATTAGAGAGTATGCTGGTTTGTTATGTATATATGAGGTATGGCAATAAAGTTCCTGGATTGGTGCTGTTGTTGTCATGTTAGATGAGGTTGAAAATAAACAGAAGTGGTATGTTGTAGTTCACTTCCTCCAACAAATGGTGGTACAGTGATTGTTCAATAGACTGATAGGGTGCAAGTAACAAGCAGTTATTAGTAGCATTAACATTCCATGTCATGATTTTACACAGTACTGCCATAAATACTGTCACAAAAGTAAGACTCCCGTAAAAATAGAAAATGATATCACAGAGCTGTTGGTTTTTGCATCGTGTAGTACTAATATATGGTTTTCTTTAACAGGTATCATCAACTAGTAAAGGAAGCCAGTGAAAATGGACTGCATAGATAAAGAAAACAGGACTACTGTCATAGGTCTTCGTAAGGCAGGACACGATGCACCTACAATTTTCAAACTTCTGAAACCACTTGGAATAAGCTGAAGATTTGTCTACAGGGCAATTGATAGGCACAATGAACAACAGAGAATTGACAGCAAACCTCAGCTCGGCCACCCAAGAACTGTGAGGACCCCTGCAACTATCAAGGCGGTGGATAACAGAATTCATAGGAATTCTCTACGAAAACAGAAAATCATGTCCAGAGAAATGAGAATATCACCAAGATCGATGTCACACGTGATCTAGGGGTGAATGCCTATCACAGGAGAAGAGGACAGTTCCTAACTCCAGCTCTGATGGAATGGAGGCAAAGAAGATCAGAGGGACTGCAGCGTTGGTGCGCAAATGGTAAGCATCGACAGATACTCTTCACAGATGAAAAGATTTTTACTATTGAGGAGAGTTACAACCGTCAAAATGACAAGGTGTATGCCCATATCTCTGCAGAGGCATATCAGGCTGTTAAGAGTTGAAAGGGGGTCATCATCCAGCATCAGTGCGTTAGGTGGGGAGTCTCCTAAGAAGGTGTAACAAAGATGCATTTTTGTGTTCGGGGGTGAAACCAGTGCAAGGATGTACCTGAATGATATTCTGGAGCTGCATGTGAGACCCCTCAATCAGACTCTCTTCAATGGTCAGCACTGGATCGTCCAAGAGGACTCAGTGCTTGCCCAAAAGGCATAGATCAACCAAATATGGTTGACAGAGAATGTGCCTGAGTTCATCAAGCATGATGAATGGCCTCCTGCCAGTCCAGATCTTAATCCACTTGATTACTGTTTGTGGGCTATTTTGGAAGAGATGGTCTGTAGTAAAAGGCATGCCACATTGCAGAGCCTGAAGAGATCACTGGAGCATGCTGTGGCCAATTTCCCGCTGGATGTTGTGCATACTTCTATTGATGAATGGCCGGAAAATGAAGTCTTGTGTAAAAAAAACAAGGGGTGCATTTTGAACGAGTGTTGCATTGCTTCATTTGTTGGGTGTTCAAGAATAAACCCACAGAGTTTTGAGTTCCTGTGCCTTCTTATTTTGTGGCTACATGCAGTAACACATATGACAGTATTTATGGTAGTACTGTGTACAATGTAGAAACAAATGAATATAAAATTTTGCTTTAAACTGGAAAAATCTGCAACAGAAATGCAAGTAACGTTAAAATCTGTTTATGGTGATGAAACATTAAATCGTACCAGTGTTTGAATAGTAAAAGCGGTTCAGAAATGGACGCGACTCAGAATGACCCAACCTCTCAAAATGAGGACAGAGTTGCAAAAGTTCAGGAAATTGTGGCAAGAGATTGCCATTTGACCCTCAGAATGATGGCTGATGAATATGAATAAGGAGATGATTCATCAAATTCCATGAAGATACAGGGAAAAGGAAGGCTCTGTAAAATTTGCCTCAGATGAGCATAATGACCCAACAAAGAGTGCCATAATGTGCAGACTTTGTCCAGACTTGTCAAAACAGTCGTAATTTCCTCAGCTATATTATCACTGGAGATGAGCATTGGATGTTTCAGTATTACCCAGGAACAAAAATCAGAGCATGCAATGGACTTCAAAATCATCACCAAGGCCTATAAAATTATGGTTACAGGAGTCTAGAATCAAGACAATGATGATCATGTTTTTTGACAAAGGTGTGATTCACAAGGAATTTGTACCTGAAGGGGAGAGCCAATGCTAAATTCTACGTATAGATGCTTTAAAGACTATCAAAGCTCATGTCCCTGGGTGAGGCTACAATTTTTAGAGAAAGGCTGCTGGTTCTTGTTGCATGACAATTGCCCACGCCCATTCTGCATTTCTTGGGAAGAAATTTCTGATCAAAAACAGCACCCATACCACCAGAAGGTGAAAACTGCCCTCAAAGGAAAGATTTCAGGATGTTGAGGACATAAAGAAAAATCTAAGCACCAAACCAAACATCACCTACATCATCTCTTTGGATACATTCATTGACTCATTCAGAAACTTTTAGACTGGTCTCATTTTTGGAAAGATGTAGAGTTGCTAGAATGAGTACAGAGAAGGGCAACAAGATTGGTGAGGGGAACGAAGGGATCCTCTTACCAAGAAAGGCTTAATTTCTGAAAATTGTAGCATCTGGAGACTACGCACCTGCGAGGTGATCTGATTGAGTTGTATAAGGACTTGAACAGGTTGAGCAGGCTCAGTGCTGATGGGATTCTTCCTCCTCTTGTTCAGATTACGAACATGAGGAGGCATGAATTCAAATTAAGGAAAGGCAGTTTCTGTTTGGCTTGAATACATTTAGCATGCTCAATGTATTCAAGTATTATGTATTATGTATCTTCCTCTTGCTCAGAATAATCACCTGAGAGGGCATAAATTCAAATTGAGGAAAGACAGTTGTAGAATAGATGTGTGGAAGTTTGCCTTTAGCCAGCAGGTAGTTGATTGGTGGAACAGACTTCTATCTTTTGTTGTGGAAGTTGATAGCCTAAATAAATTTAAGGCTGAGCTGGACAGGTATTTGGAATGAATGGAGTGGTGAAAGCAGAGCTTGTTGTTTCTTTCTGCTGATGCTGCATAAGCTTGCTTTCTTGCATTGTGTGCCTCTACTAATGCTAATAACTTAAAAGAAAATATTAAAATCATTTGTAAAAAGCTCATGTTAGGATTAATAAATTTTCGTTTATTCTTTTAATGAAATGGTCTTCCAGAAGTGCGTTATTTACATTTGTCAGAACCTGAATAATGAGGAATAAACCAATGGATTGCACAAGATAGACACATCCTTTGTTCTAAGTTATAGTTATCATTTTAGAGTAAGTTTGAGAAAGCCACATATACATTTAGTTTAAGAACACAAGGGATATTTATCACACTAGTATAGCTAGTATATTAATGCTATGAGTATAGTAGATAAATTTGAGGATTTAAGAATTAGATCAAATGTGAGCATTGTAGGGATAC
This sequence comes from Mastigoproctus giganteus, assembly GCF_048544385.1. NCBI lineage: Eukaryota > Metazoa > Arthropoda > Arachnida > Uropygi > Thelyphonidae > Mastigoproctus > Mastigoproctus giganteus. The sequence continues at coordinate 33,662,238 of NC_143576.1, forward strand.
CAGAAACATAGTGCCACTGAGACATAGAGGATGTTAAATTTGAATATGGTGAGTACAATCTCTATGGAAAGAACGGATAGGAAAGGAGTGGGAGAGGAGTTATGCTCTGTAAAGAAGCTGTTGTTGTTGTTGTTTGGTTTTTAGGAGCATTAACAACTGAGGCCATATTGCTCCGGGATATGCGGTGGTCATTCCCTGACCTTTCCGCATCCTCCATATTTCGTGGTGACGGGCTCGAACCCCGGTCTAATCAAGAAGCGTGTGCTACGCACTGCTGCTCCTTCCGACCTGGCTACGGAGGCGCCTGTAAAGAAGCACATGGAAAGCAGTGCATATGGTTGATGTAAATGGCCAGTGTAAAAATATCCAGTCAATTTGGCATGATATAAGCAGTAAAACGAAAAATGAGAATAAAAGTATGTTATAGGTCGAATGACTCAGATGACTCTAATTAACAGCTATAAAGACAAATAGTGGACCAATAAATCAGAATGTATTATAGTATTATAGTTATAGTATCAGAATGTATTATAATGTATTATTTGAACAATTCAGATATTGATTGAACTTGTCGATTTATCATTACTCAGCAGCAGAACTTTTCAGGATTTATTGGATGACTGCTTTCTACATCAGCATATTAGTGAGGACAAGAGAAAGCAGTACCCTTGATCTTATTATTATAATTATTAGCCATATGGTGCAAGGAAGCCTGAGGCTTATGCTGCACCAGCCAAAAAAAAAAAAAAAATTTTTCGGAATTACCCCGAGAGAGAGAGAGAGAGAGAGAGAGAGAGAGAGAGAGAGAGAGAGAGATAGAGGTGGGGGGGGATCACCAAGAAAAAGAAAATTGTCTCATAATCTGGATGTATTCTTTCCCAAAAAGGTTTCATTCTACATTTTTAAAGCCAGTTCAAGCATCTCTTTTAGTTTTGTTGGTGGATTCTTCAAATAGTCTAGCAGTAGCGTGCAGATTTGAGGTCCAACAAAAAGTCCTGCTTTGATTTTTTTTTTTTCATATGTAAGTGATGGGATTTAGTACAGACATACTTGAAACAATCTCTTTATTCAGGGCCTGGACAAATTGTTTCGTTAAACAGAGCTTTTTATGCAGAGGAGGTAACGGTACTTTGTTTTGATCTACTAGCAGCTCATCTGTAATGTTCTCTGAAGCTCGTGAGACTGTCTTGGTGACCACACTTTCCTTTCCCAACGTATTTCTTGCTTGCTTATGCCACTTGCATGGAAAGCAAGGCATTTTTGTGTAACCAAGTTGGTGGCCAAGTAGCATACCAATTACTTTAAAATCTCCACACACACACACACACACACTAGTTACTGTGATCCTTATACCGAATTATTTTCAGAAGAACCTTAACATATTCATAATTTTATTTTAAGTGTGCTGAATGGACTACAGGAGTGGATGCACACTTCTTTCCATTATGAAGAACTCCTTTGAGGCTTTGCTTTGATGAGTCAGTAAATAGCCTCCACTCTGGTAAAAAATTCCAGAAAAGTTCATAACTGCTGGAACGTTGTTGCAATATATCATTGAGCCTTCTTCAGAAAAATGGAGAACCAATTATTTTTCACAATGTTTATGCCATGAAAAGACTTTGTGGAGCCAGCAGATCCTTGGCTCTCTGTAGACCCTAAACAGCCCTGGTCCACAGTTGTGAATGTGTTCATTGCAATAGTTTGCAACACCCTCTACACCACAGATGTCAGATGTGGGATGTGATGGTTCAATGGTGGAGGTGGTACTGCTAGTTCAGATTCAAGGGCACAGATTCAGCCTTATAGCTGAAGTAAATGCTGTTAGAACACAATGCTTTACTTGTTATTCACATTATAACCCACTACATTTATGGAACAAGATTAATGGTCAGTAATATGGTCCCAAGGTTCCCTCCACACTGTCATGACTTTCTTTTTACCACATTTTCACTATTGCAAGCCCTCCACACATGGATGGCACACCTTATGTGTTGTGTGGGGGGGAAGAGGCAGCTTTTATCATGGTGACCTAATTTAATTCCCAAATATGTAGCATATGCACTTTCACAAATGATATTATATCCTCCCATTGTTTCACCACTGAATGCAAAAGAAATGACTTGCAGGTCTTGACATCTTTGGGCTTCTGTACCAAAGCACTTTGGCCATAATTTTTTGTGATGATCTAACATTTCAAGGTCTTCCCCTCACTGGAGATAACAGATCTGTCTATTCCATAGCATGGTGTTTAGAATAAGGGTCATAACAGAAGATCCAGGTCCCATCATCTGTTATCTGGCCTTTAAAAAAACTCCTTGAATGTTACTGCACTCCTGTAATAGGTCTTCTCTGATTTTCTGAGTGTAGAATTTCATTTCCCTTACCCATTTTTAACATATTTTCCTGTAATCTAATGTGTTTAAAATGGCTAAATGGCACTTCTCTTTGACCACCTCAGTGATTGCATCATTGAACACATGGCTATTTTCCTGTCTTTTTGAATCATTTTGTTCAAGATATTACTATTTCCTTCAGTGCACACATACTTTGGTCTTCAGCTCCTTGGCTGGTCAGAAATGTCAATGGCTCCTTTAAAATGTGCAAGTCATCTATGAACATTGCTTATATCAGTAGTGTCTTAGTGGTATACCTTCTTTAATTTTGCATGAATCTGGACAGCTGAGTTTTTCTCCTGAAGTGAAAAGAGACTATCACCAACCACTGGCAGAAATGTATATCAGTTTGACTGTTCATAACTTCAGATCTGTAATAGACAGAAATTTTTATTTTAGTATGGTTATGTCTTAATTTCTATACTGGCAATATATAAAACTTAATAATGCTAACTCAATTAAAAAAATTGTAATTCAGGAGGCATTACCTATGGATTGACCCTTGTAGTTTAATCAACCATTTAAAGCCTTAAACACTTCAATCAGGATCTCCTTGCAGATGCCTAGTTTCCAAACACTGCAATTTACACTCATGTCTTTCTTGTTAAGCGAGCTATTGTGTTTCCCCGACTGAACCTGTTACTATTATCTGTAACCATTCCAACAGATCCTCATTCTTAAAATGAGGATTTGCTGGAATGGTTTCGAAATCTGCATGCAGTATTCAAGCTGCAGCCTCATTTCCTTACACAACAGGATAAACCTTTGTTCTTGCTACCAAAATTCCTTTATATCATTCAACAGAACCCCATGAGCTGTCCTAGAACTAGCTGCACTGCTCAGACAACTTCAGGCCAGACTGTACAATTATCCCTAGGTCTTCCTCAGCTACCCTGAGAGTGATATAATCCAAATAGTAAATCATTCTGGTATTATTTTGGATTTCAGGAAAGCTGTTGCGCATGGAAAACTATTGTACAAATTGGAGCAGAATAGTATTAATTGTAAGTTGCTACAATGGATAAAAGGATGGTTGAGTGGGAGAAGACAGAGGGTGGTAATTAATGGGTGCTACTCTTCGTGGACTAATGTTATTAGTAGAGTCCCACAGGGTTCGGTCTTGGGTCCTCTCTTGTTTTGTATATTTATCAATGATATTGATGAAGGTATATCAGGCTTAGTGTCGAAGTTTTCAGATGATACAAAGGTTGGCAGGGTTGTTAATGACAGTAAAGCAGTGTGCTACTGCTACAGGATCTAGATAATTTGAGCAGATGGGCTAAGAAGTGGCAACTGAAGTTTAACCTTGACAAATGCAAAGTACAGCATATGGGTAGAAGTAACTCCAGAGAAACATACCAACTGTGTGGTATTACACTTAAGGTGGTAGAAAATGAAAAAGACCTGGGAGTAATTGTGCAGTCAGATACGAAGTTTTCTGAGCAATGCAGACAGGCTGCCAGGGCAGGTCATGGGGTTTTGTCAATGATATATAGGAATTTTGCTAGCAGGGAGAAGGAGGTGATTGTCCCTCTGTATAAGGCAATGGTCAGGCCACGCCTTGAGTACTGCATACAGGTCTGGAGGCCTCATTTTAGGAAGGATGTAGATTTGCTTGAGCATGTACAGAGAAGGGCAACAAGATTGGTGAGGGGAATGAAGAGATCCTCTTACCAAGAGAGGCTTAAGTTCTGCCAATTGCAGTGGCTGGAGACTAGGCACCTGCACGGTGATCTGATTGAGGTGTATAAGGCCTTGAATGGGTTGAGCACGCTGAATTCTGATGGGATCCTTCCACTTGTTCAGATTACGAACCTAAGGGGGCATAAATTCAAATTAAGAAAAGACAGATGTAGAATAGATGTGCGGAAATTTGCCTTTAGCCAGTGGGTAGTTAATTGCTGGGACAAACTTCCATCTGTCGTTGTGGAAGTTGATAGGTTAAATAAATTTAAGGAGGAACTGGACAGGCATTTGGAGGGAATGGTGTGATTTTTTTTTTTTTTTTTGGCTGATGCTGCATAAGCTCATACACTTGCTTTCTTGCATCACATGCCACTACTACTACTACTATTGCTGCCCAAATGTGGTACCTTACATTTATCAGTGTTAAACCTCAAATGCCACTTTTCAGCGCATCTGCCTAATTATCCAGATCTTGAAGTAGTATACCCTGACTACAGTCATTAACAACCCTTACGAGAGAGTAAATTTTATGTCTAAATTAATATCATTACTGGATATTGAGAAGAATGAGATGGGTCCAAAGTTCTTTTACACACACACACACACACACACACACACACACACACACACACACACACACACACACACACACACACACACACACACACACACACACAAGGTTTGATCAAAAATTTCTGTGAATGTTGCATAAAGTTCATTTTATTTGGTGATAACTGTTTATGCTATTGATATTCTTCATTATAATCTCTATAAGACTGAAATAATTTACTTTTCATGTTTTCTCTTTTTCCCTTTGGGAGCTATAAATCTTGTCCTCTGGATCAATGTTTGCACATTGTTCAAATGTCATCATTCTCAAGAAATGAGAAAAATAGGCATTTTTTGAAAGCAGCTTTCTGCTACACTGGTGCATAAGTTAAAAATTTGTGTGCGTGTACTGTAAACATAAGCCCACTCACAATCTTTTAGCTACCCCTGTGCATCCAAGAATAAGATTGTTCACTGAACTTTCTGATCAAAGTTTGTATGTATTATTTAGTTCAATCATTTAGTTTCCACAAAACTAATCGCTTAAACAAATGTGATTTACAAGTGTTTAATAATATAATTTATTTTGTTAATCTTAACCACGTACATCATGCCTTTCACACAACACAACCCCTCGGCATGGACACCTGTACATGGTGAGGGGACCTCCTAGTGATGCTGCTGGGCTTTCAGATTAACATCACTGGGATCTAACACCTTCAGTGAGTTGAAAGTGCTTCTAACACTCACAGTGAGTTCCCAACAAGTTGAAACTCGTTCCAACCAGAAACATCATATTGACATTTAATTTACACATCTCCTAATGAGATCAAAGCTGGCTATATTAACTGCCCAGTGCATCCATATGTACCAAATCTTTATCGTGCTTTAAGTGCCAAAAATACAGACACTCGCAAACAGCTTGTTGTGGATCCCTTACATGCTCTCGCTGTGCTGCAAAGGACCATGAAACCACATCCTGTTCAGCTTCGAAACCATCATGCATTAACTGCCAAGGAGAGCACCCTGCTTATTCATGAGCATGCCAGAGGTGTAAAGAAGGAAAATAAATTCAAAGACTTAAGGCAGAGGCTGAACATATCTTATCAGGAGGGAAGAAAAGTGGTGAAACATATAAAATATTAACAAACCCACCTATGCTCAGAAGGTAGCAGGGAGATGTTCCATCAGAACTCAGACAGAAATGACCATACCACTAAAAGAGTCATTCACTCCCATCGCATGCTGCCTGCTAAGTTCAATAAAACCTGCACAGAAGGTACATTCAAGAACACAGAAGACACATTCAAGCTCTCAAGAAAAATTGGATGTTGGGAAGGAGGTACATGACGAAACAGTATTGGAACTCTTTGTAGAGAAGGAAATGGATACGGGACAGTGTTCGTACTTCCTCAAAAAAGATAAATCCAACACCGACAAAAGTAAGCCCTCGGCACCTTGGAAGCTGTCTGATGGCAACACCAAGCCCAAATAATGGCCAAATTTGTATAATGGAATTCCCATAGATTCCTGCAAAATACTGATGACATCAAGGCCCTCCTGCATAAGCCAGTCTTCATTTGCTCAGGAGATATATTTAAAGGCTGAAAAAACTCATCAATTCATGACACTGCTAGCATACACAAGGACAGAACTGGGGATGGACCTGCCCATAGAGTAGTTGCAATCCTTGTGGGAAACCAATGCTGCTTTCTACTAACTTAGAAGCGGTAGCAGTTCACTTTACAGTTGAGTTTCTATTAACAGTCTGTTCCATTTACTTGCCACCTGTGGCCGAAATCTCCCAGAGAGACCTTGATGATCTCATATCATAGTGCAGCTGCCATCTGTCCTGCTTCTTGGATTTCAATGGGCATACCACCCTATGGGATAGTGCTGATATTAACAGAAGGGTATGTGTCATAGAGATTATGCTCACTGACAATAACCTCTCCCTTCTAAATGTGGAAACTAACAGGGATAACCTGCGTAAGCAGGTTATCCCTGTGATAACCTGCTTACGCAGTGGTTAATCAATCTTCCACCACAGTAACCTAAAAGGTTACTGTGGTGGAAGATTGATTAGGCTGACTGGAATGCCTTTCAACATCTGGCAGCGTTTGACATCACTGCCGTCAGTCAGGAGTTCATCAATGATGCAGTCATATATATCACAGAAAATATTGTCCAAGCAGCTGCAAATGCCATTCCAAAAACATCTACTTGGTTTCAGCCTTTTTTGCACAGCAGCAAAAAAGGCCCAAAACAAAGCCTGGGGGATATTCCAACAATATCCTACCACTACCAATCTAATAGCTTTTAAACATGCATATGCCAAAGTTGGTTGGTTGTGTGGTGCATGGACATGAGCCAAAGCAAACTACATTTTCCATCAGAGTCAAAATGAATCATGGATCTGTTTATGCTAATCAATCTACCAGTACCAAGGTGGTCTGGGATAAAATCTGGAAAATGAAGGGAAAATATACATCTCACTCTCCATCAATTCTAGAATATAATGTATGCACTATTTCAGAACCAACTGCAATAGCTAATGCTCTTCAGGAAACAAGACATCAAACATCTTTTCAAACATCACTGTGATATCTTTCTATTCTCCAGAGTTCCTGGTCCTGAAACAAAAAAGTGAAAAACAGTTACTACGTTTCACACCAAACTGCTTTTATCACTACAATGGGAACTGTTGAAAAAACACCTTCCAGGTGCATTTTAGCCACAGTAGCTCTTGCACCAAGGATTTTTAATCAATCAATCAAACCCTACAATGGATTTTCACTAAAGAGTAACTTAAAAAGCTCTCACCCTTTCTAAGGCAACTGCTGTTGGACCAAATGGCATCCATTATGAAATGATTAAACATCTTTCATCAAAATCAATGGATCACCTGCCCCTTCTGTATAATAGAATCTTTATTGAAGAGCAGTTTCCAGATGCCTGACACATGGCATCATTATTGCTTTTGCAAAGCCAGGAAAGGATCCTAAAATCCATACTAGACAGCTAGTCCTATTGCTCTGACTAGCTGTCTGTGCAAAATCCTGGAGAGAATGGTTAATTTTTGTTTAATATGGAATTTAAAATCAAATGACCTCTCCTGCATCCAGTGGGGGCTTTCAAAGGAACTGGTCCACTCTGGACCATCTTATTAGATTGGAAACATCCATCTGGGATGCTTTTCTAAAACGTGAACATTTGTTGTGTTTTCTTTGATGTGGAGAAAGCATACAACACAAGTTGAATATCTGGCATCTTAAAAGATCTGCATAGCCTCAGTCTTAGAGGGCATCTCCCTGATTTTATTAAAAACTTTTTAGCCAGTCGTTCTTTCCAAGTTCATGTGGGATCCTCACTCACTCGTCCCTTTTGCCAAGAGGAGTAAGTACCACAAGGATCAGTATTAGGTGCCATGCTTTTCGCCATCAAAGTAAATTCCATCACAAAACAACTTCCTCCGACTGCAAAGAGTGCCCTTTGTGTTGACAACTTTAGCATATTTTCTCAGTCATGCAACATGCAGGTTATTGAAAGGCAACTGCAACACCATTGATCACCTTAATTCCTGGGCACTTACTAATGGATTCAGGTTCTTGCTGCAGAAAACCATTTGCTTACACTTTTGTTGTAAACGTAATCTTCATCCTGAACCTGAATTAAGACTTGGACAAAATGCTATTCCAGTAGTGTCAGACACAAAATTCTTGGGACTCTTATTTGATAAAAAGCTGAGCTTTCTAGAACTTATCTGTCAACTCCATACAAAGTGTATGAGAAGACTAAATATTCATTCTCTTTCCTCCACATGTTAGGTTACAGACCGATACACCTTACTACTTATCTAATGTGCACTTGTATGATCCAAACTAGATTATGGGTCCCAGGTATACGCTTCAGCCAGAGACAGTGTACTTCGATGGCTGGACCCTGTCCATCAGGCACCTCCGTAGCCAGGTGGGCAGGAGCAGCAATGCGTAGTACACGCTTCTTGATTAGACCGGGGTTCGAGCCCGTGACTACCAAATACGGAGAATGCGGAAAGGTCAGGGAATGACCACCACATATCCCCGGAGCAATATGGCCTTAGTTGCTAATGCTCCTAAAAACCAAACAACAACAACAACCCTGTCCATCAGGCTATCCATATCGCTACTGGAGCATTTCACACATCTCCTGTCCAGAGCCTATATGTGGAAGCAAATGAACCACCTTTGCTGCTTTGACATAAGCAGTTGTCTCTAAAGTACACTTTAAAACTGAAATCCCTGCCAGACCATCCTACGTGGACATCTGTGTTTAAGCCATATTGGGAAAATTTGTACAATGCCCATCAGACTGCCAATTATCCATTTGGTATTCATATCCAAGAGCTACTCAGAGTTTAACACCACAGTAGACAAGGTTGCCGAAACACCAAAGCAAACCCTTCCACCCTAGCATGCTCATATTCCATCATGCAACTTTTCCTTTAAGAACTGGGTAAAGTCCGATACTCCATCTGTCTACCTGCAGCCCTATTCAGTACACTGAGCTGCATAGTCCGACTTCCTGCCAGCCTACACAGATGGCTCAAAGTTGGAATCGTGTATAGGATCTGCTGCTGTCTTTCCAGACTACTATATCTCAGCAGATTCTTCCTGAATGCAGCATATAGAGTTAGCCTTGGATTGTATTAGAACTTTTCAATACCAAAGGTCTATAACACATTTCAATTCTTCTTTGAGTGTATTACAGGCTTTATTATCATTGAGACACAGTTCCCACCCAGTTCTCTCTCAGGTTCAGCAGAAGATACATTCTCTTTATGACCACAGTTTGATACTTGCTTCTGCTGGATTCCTAGCCACATTGGGATTAAGGGCTGGGGCGGGGGGGGGGGGGGGGGGGGGGGGAGAGAGAGAGAGAGAGAGAGAGAGAGAGAGAGAGCAAATAAATTATACCAAATAAAGCCTGTAATTGAAACATGGCAGTCTAGTCTGTGCAGGAATCATAGCGAGGAAGTTGTTCTTGATAGGCTCCGCATAGGACACAGTCATTTCACACATTCATTCCTGCTGAGGACAGATAACCCTCCTATGTGCAAGTCTTGTGACAGTTTTATCTGTAAAACATATTTAGACCAATTCCATTAATTTTACACATGCTCGTAATATATGTTTTACCGCTTTTACTCATCTGGGCCTTATACACTCAGTCAGATTTTATCAAAAAATGACCACATCAGATGTTTTTAAATATCTACATTATTAATTTTTACAAATATATATAATTTTGTGCATATATTTTTAGCCTGACTATACCATAATTTATTCTATTTTTATGTTTGTGTGTATATCTTGATGTGTTAACCTTTTTGGAAGGTTACCAAAAACCCTTTATCTCTTTTATGGAATGGTCATGCCACAATATAGCCTCAGTTGCTTTTGTGCCAGAAAAACAGAAGAGAAACAAACTAACCAAAACAACACAACTCGGGACATTTTTTTATTATTATTATCATCATCTGTTTATTCCAGTAAAGGAAACCACCCTGGGGTGGCAAAGTGCCAGGAGGGTGCTAAGTACATATCAGGGTACGAGATACTATGTGCAGTGGGTTACATATACTGAACATGTAGACGTTTGAACTGAACACGTTTTTCATAGAAATACTATCCCCATTACACGCACGTGTGTGTGTGTGTGTGTGTGTGTGTGTGTGTGTGTGTGTGTGTGTGTGTGTGTGTGTGTGTGTGTGTGTGTGTGTGTGTGTGTGTGTGTGTGTGTAAAATTCTAATTAAATCCAAATGAATCGAATATTAGACAGCAGAAAAGTGCAAAATTAAGTGAAAATAAAAAATAAGGATAGTAGAGCAGACATCAGTGGCAGCAAATATGCAAACACCACAACATGTTGTGTGTATTTAACTGTAATTTCAATGTTTCAGTAAAAAGAAATGATGCCAGTAGCATAGCAAACCAGTAGAGTGAAGAAGAATTTAACATTCAAAATTAAGAATAGAGTACTGTTGGAAAAGAGTACTCACCAAACACTATTATCAACTCATCTGTTTTTGATCTGCTGTTAACAACTTTAGGACCCACTGTGCTGACATCTTTTTCATAGTGAGAACGTCTGTTATTACCTGATACACATGTTCAGATGAGATTCCCAAGATGCTGCCAATATACTAAACTGTCACTTGTCGATTACTCATCACCGGGTAATGCAAGCCATCAACAATCTCTGGAGTGATGGATGTTGCAGGTCTTCCACAGTGTGGATCATCTTCCAGGCTCTTCCACCCTCGTTTCAATTCTGCTGCCCACTTCTTAACTATGGAATAGGAAGGACATCCTCTTCCAATCCTCTTCCTTGTAACCATATCCTAATGAGTTGCCTTCGGCATTAGTCCCTTTTTTAAATAATATTGGATTGACTCTAAATGACTCATTTTGCCATCTTTCATCATTCACACAACTTTGTTGATTTCAGGACCTGCAATTAAAAAGACATTGAAACTACATGAAACTTGGTGAGTTACTATTTGAAGTGTTATACATTAAGGACAGAAATTTTTAACACTGTACCCCTACTTTTTCAACCCCCCCTTGTAAGTTATTCAAGTTCATTGATTTTCATTAGAATTAATGATATTAGTAACATTACATATTAAAGTATATCACAATAAATAAGAAATTATTGACTAATTTTTCAATAAAGTACTTTATAAAAGAAAGCACAATTCCATTTCTTTAAATCATTTTATAGGTGTGAAGAATAGGCCCCTTCATGTATATTGGGGTCAGAGTGTCCACCTTACCTGTTCGATTCATCTCCCTGAAATAGAAGGGCTAGGAATGGGACCACTGCGTTGGTACCATTATAGCAGGGAAAAAGGAAAATATCCTGTTATTCATCGAAGGGATAAATATATTCATACAACTGACCATGGATTAGTGATAATCTCAGTGACTGAGAGAGATAGTGGCCGTTATGACTGCAAGCTTGGTACAAGTACACTCTGCAGTTTTAATATTACAGTAGATACAAGTAAGTTAATTTTGTTAACTATTCTGTTAAAAAATATTTATTTTTTAAAATATTCTGTTTCAGCTTGTCATGGGTAGTCTTTATCATATATCAAAAATGGTACACATTAGCTCAAAATGTATGTCTCAGTTCTATCCAGTCATGATAGGAAGAACTATATGCTGAAAGCGTGAGGGAGTCTGAGGTTTTCAGAGAAGAATTTTTTTTTTTATCAGCGTGGCTTGCACGTGTATTACATAGAAGGAACATATTTTGAAGAAATGGAATACATTTGAACAAAGGTGGTGCAAGGATCTTTCTCAAAAGCCAAGGATAGTCCTTATCACATATCAAAAATGCTGTACATTAGCTAAGAATGCATGTGTCTACAATTCTGTCCAGTCATTAGCATTAGCATTAGTAGAGGCATATGATGTAAGAAAGCAAGCTTATTCAGCATCAGCCAAAAAAAAAAAAAAAACACACACACACCACTCCCATTTCACCCCTCCGTTCGCTCAAAATACCTGTCCAGTTGAGCCTTAAATTTGTTTAGGCTATCAACTTCAACAACAACTGATGGAAGTCGGTTCCACCAACCAACCACCCACTGGCCAAAGGCAAATTTCCATACATCTATCCGACATCCGTCCTTCCTCAATTTGAATTTATGCCCTCTGAGCTGATTATTCTGAGCAAGATGAAGAATCCCATCAGCATTGAGCATGCTCAAACCATTCAAAGCCTTATACACCTCTATCAGATCACCTCGCCGGTGCCTAGTCTCCAGACTCTGTAATTTGCAAAACTTAAGCCTTTCTTCGTAAGAGCAACCCTTTGTTCCATTCACTAATCTTGTTGCCCTTCTCTGTACCCGTTCCAGCAGCTCTACATCCTTCTTGAAATGAGGCCTCCAGACCTGTATACAGTACTCAAGATGTGGCCTAACCATTGCCTTATACAAGGGAATAATCACCTCCTTATCCCTGCTAGAAAAATTCCTGTATATCATTGACAAGACACCATGAGCTACTCTTGCAGCTCGTCTGCACTGCTCAGAGAACTTCATATCTGCCTGCACAATTACCCCTAGGTCCTTTTCATTCTCCACCACTGTCAGTGTAGTACCGCAGAGTTGATACATTGCTCTGGGGTTACTGTTTCCCATATGTAGTACTTTACATTTGTCAATGTTAAACTTCATTTGCCACCTCTCAGCCCATCTGTTCAACCTTTCCAGATCCTGTTGCAGCAGCATAGCGTCAGTGGTGTCCTTAACAACCCTGCCAACCTTTGTATCATCTGCAAACTTGGACATTAAACTTGATATCCCATCATCAATATCATTCATAAACACCGAAAACAACAACGGACCCAACACTGAACCCTGAGGAACTCCACTAATAACATTAGTCCACGTTGAGCAGTGTCCATTGATTACCACTCTCTGTCTTCTGCCACTCAACCATCCCTTTATCCATAGCAGCAATTTGCCTCCAATGCCACACTGCTCCAATTTGTGCAGCAGTCTTCCATGTGCAACAGTATCAAAAGCCTTTCTAAGATCCAAATATATAATATCAAAGTTATTCCCTGCATCCAGTTCTTTTGTGACTACATCATAGTATCCAATCAAATTGGTCAGGCAAGACCTGCCCTAAACAAAACCATGCTGCGTCTGAGCTATAACCGAATTATTGTCTAGATGATCCTGCAGTGCTTCTTTAACCAGTGCCTCCATTAATTTACCTGGAACAGAAGTTAAACTAACAGGTCTATAATTACTTGTGTCAGCCTTTGATCCTCCTTTGTGAATTGGGGTTACATTTGCACATCTCCAGTCTGTGGGTACCTCCCCTGAGTCCAAAGAAGCTCTCATAATTATGGCTAGGGGTTTGCTTACTTCCTTTGCTGCCTCCTTTAATATAACTAGATAGATCCCATCCACCCCAGGTGCCTTTTTTATGTTTATCCTCAACAATCTCTCCTACACTTTCCTCTCAGTTATTACAAAATCATCCAGCTCACTGCCAATGTTTACTTTACCTACATCATTCTCCTTCCTGAATAACTCCTCATGCGTGAATGTAAATGCAGTCATGATAGGAAGAACTATATGCTGAAAGCTTGAAGGAATTTGTAAGGTTTTCAAAGGAGTTTTTTTTTATTATTAGCATGGTTTGCACTTTCGTTAGATGGAAGGAACATATTTTGCAAAAATAGAATACATTTGAACAATGTGGTGCAAGGATCTTTTTCAATATTATTGAGGACTTATGATGTTCAGGAAAACTGCCAGTTGTCTTTATCTGATGATATAGGTCAAAGTCTCCACTTGTTCTCAAAACCTGTTCTCCTGAACTTACTCCTGTTCTTTGCTGCCTTTTTTCACTTTCTTATTCCAAAGGTATTTTTCCTTCTGTTTGGAAATTTGCTCATATCCAGCCAGTTCATAAAAAGGGTGACAAATCCCTCCTATCCAATTATCGTCCCATTGCAATTACTTCTACTCTTTCTAAAGTAATGGAGAAATCAATTAACCGCCAATTCTTAAACTACCTAGAAACCTTCCGTCTCATCAATGATTGCCAGTATGGATTCCATCAGTGTCGATCCACTGGTGATATTTTGGCTTTTGTTACCCATTTATGGACAAATTCAATGGAAAAGTTTGGTGAAACACAAGCAGTTGCCCTTGATATCTCAAAGGCTTTCGATTGTGTTTGGCATAAAGGTCTTCTAAACAAGCTTCCATCTTATGGTTTGCCTACTGTGTTTTATAATTGGTTCTTGAGTTTTCTCTCTGATCACTCACTGAAGGTGATGGTAGATGGCGCTCTGTCTTCTAACTTCTCCACTAATGCTGGTGTCCCCCAAGGTTCAGTTCTTTCTCACACTCTTTTCTTGTTATATATTAATGACCTTCTTCCATTGACTGGAAATCCTATCCACAGTTTTGCCGATGACAGCACATTGCATTCTACTTTCCAGTTCATGCTTTAGGAGCATTCAGAACATTCCCTGTACAGAGTCTATATATAGAGGCACATGAACCTCTACTCCATCTTCGGAGGAAAGTGTTACTACCCAACTATGCAGCAAAAATATGGAGCCTTCCGTTTCATCCTATCTGGCCATACTTATTTGAGCCCCAATGGACCACCTTTTATCACAACAAACCTAACGAAAATAGGCCAACTGGGATAAGGTTGTTACAGTTAACACAATGCTGGAATTTAGACATGGGTAATATCTTTCAGGAAACAAGCACACATGACCCTCCATGGTTATACACCGGTCTGTGATCTCTCATTCCAACAATGAGGGAAAAAACAAGCAGCAGATCTCACCATCAGGAAACTCCATGCTGCACACGTAGCTAAACATTCTCTGTGATTTCATATATATACACCGATGGCTCAAAAACAAGTAAAACGGTAGGTGCAGCGGCAGTTTCTACTATCTTTTCTAGTTCTGTGTCACTTCGAGGAAATACAGTGTCTACTCTGCCTAACTGTTTGCGATAAAGATAGCTCTAGATCATGTGACTGATCTGTCCTATAAGCAAGCAATGATCTATTCTGACTCTTTGAGTGCAATAACAGCATTAAAAAATTCATTCAAGCCACTCCACCCTATCTTGAAGCAAATCAGGTCACAGATAAATGCATTATCTGCTGCTAACTAATCAGTCACTTTCTGTTGGATACCAGGTCATGTAGGCATCAAAGGAAATGAATATGCAGATCAAGCCACTAAACATCCAATCACTGCAAGCTCTCCTATCAATTGCCATATACAAACTACAAATGAGTCATAAAAAATGTGTGTGAAGAGCAATGGTTGCAAATCTGGAAGGCTCAAGGCGGAAATCAGCTGCTTCAATTTAAACATGAACCTAAGTGGTGGCCATCAAGCTTGCGATCAAATAGGCAAAAAGAGGTGATCCTGGCTAGGACACGTGTTGGGCACATGCATCTAACCCATATTTATCTACTCATGGGGGAAGACCCGCCTATTTGTACATTTCGTCAGTCTACGCTTACTGTGAAGCATATTCTAATAAATTGCAACCATTATAATAATTATTGAAACACAATTTTCATATCACTTGCATATCTGTAAGAACCTTTAACATTACCTCATTTGATTGGAGACAATGCAAATCTAGACGAGTTCTTTGTTTTCTTGAAATAAATAGGATTAATTAACAAATTTTAACTGGTAATTGCACTATGGAATGGAATCAGGCACAATATGGCCTTAGCAGCCCTTGTGTCATTAAATAACATATCAACCAACCAACTTTCCAGTTCAAGAAACTTTGCCCTGCTCAATCAGCTTCAACTTCTCAAATATCCGCTACCAATTCCTTAAATGCCGATCTCTAGGTAATTCTCCAGTGGGGCAAAAACAACTTAGTTGATTTCATTCCTTCTAAAACTCAGTCTTGTCTTATATCTCGCAAAAAGGATTCTTCTGCTCTTATGCTTATCTTTGGTGACACTCCGATTTCTAGGCAAGATGATATCTCTTTTGGGGATTACCCTGACTTCTAATCTCTCTCATGGCACAAGCACATTACAAATATTGCTTCCTCTGCATCTAAAAAAAACTTTGTTTTCTCTTTTGCTCTCAGCATTACTTTTCTTCCAAAACAGCTGTTCACTCTGTACAAATCGCAAATCTGTCCTACCATGGAATATTGGTCCCACATCTGGGGCAGTGCTCCCAAAACCTCTCTTAGGCTTCTAGATTCCATTCAGAAGAGGGCAGTTAGGTTAATTAATGACTCATTTCTAACAGTCTCTCCACTTGCTGTCACATAGATTTACTGTTTCTGCTGTATGCTTTTTCTACAGATACTTCCATGGCACTGTTCTTCTGAATTAGCTTCTATAATCCCGCTCTCTCTTTCAAAACAGTCTGAACACATGCTGCCACCAGCCAACTTTTCATCTTCATTTATTCATTCAACTGCCATTTTCTGGAACAGTCTTCCTTCATACGTATTTCCTGAAAATTACAGTCTACAGAAGTTCGAGTCTAATGTCAACAAATATCTTCTTTCGTCTTCTCAACCTCCAACCCAAGCACAGTACTAAGTACTATAGGTTCTAATACCTCTTGTGTTTGAGGTTTTCATAAAAAAAAAAAAAAAGTAACATTTGCACACATCTCAAGGGCTTCTTATCTGATTCCTCAAAAGCCAGAGCCTTTTAATATTGAAAATATTTCATGAGATTAGTGATGTTTTAATCTACTAGCTGGTGAATTCCTAAAACTCGCAATAATTGCAGTATCCACAATACTGTGGAAATGTTCGGAATAAAGGCAATAAAAGATTTAATATTGGGCACTTCTTAATATATTCATTATCTTGAAAGTATAATGAATGTAAGAAGAAATGTTTCAATTAATTAAGTTTTTTTGTAAACTAACATTAAATCAGGATTAAAAATAATCAAAATATTAGATATTTTCATAAGCATATAAATGCATACAGAGGTATCCTGCGGAATATCTTTTAAGCTTATATAACAAAAATAGTTTTAAAAGTATCTTATAATAAATTTTACAATATGCTTTGTTTTAATTTTTTTTTTTATTTAAAGAATAAGAGAGCTGGATCTGCTTCCACTACTTTTCTACACTTGATTGATTTTGCACAATATAAGTGAATCAGATTGCAAATAAAAGTTGACAATAAATCTGTAATTGAAATTAATTATATAGTAATTTATTCTATAATACTTATAAAGGTTTATTATTTTACTTTTTAGTATTATGGACAATAATAATGACCATATGCAAAATTGAAGTGCCAATGTGTTTGGAAATTTTTTTGTCATATTAGTGGCCTGTTAGTGATTTGCTGTATTTGATATGCCAAGCCATGCTAACTGAACACTAGCACTAAACAAATGGCAAAAAGTCTTACAAAAATTAAAATAAGAATTCCACTTACATGATCAGCTGTGCAGAAGATGCATCCACTAACAGCAGTAAAACAACAGTCCAAGAAAACAAACCAAGCTAAAACTTACAATCCAAATTATTTTATCCACCAGAAAATTATAATCCATCTAACACTTCAGATTGAAACAATGACACATAAGATATGAAATCAAAACCAAAAAATAAATTAATATTAGACATCCACATCCTTCTAACCAGCGATGTCCATTTACAAACTCATTACAGACTCATGGCATACTCAAAAAATGTTTAGGCCTGTTGTTACATGAACTGGTGCATAGATATACATAGGCTAGGATAACTAATACTGACATAATTGGGAGAAACTGGTGTCACCCAGAAATAAAAGACAATGAGTTTAACTGTAAAGGATAATATTCCTGGTAGGTGTAAGGTTGTCTTCTTTTTGCCGCAATAACATTTTGATCTTGTAGTTCTATAGTTATTTCATCCTCTGTCACATTCAACAGATCCCAGCTAGATATCACACCTTTGGATGTTTTTAGAGTTGAATGAGGAGATACTTTCACTGGTATCCCAGCAAAATTTAGAAAGTTGTAGCAGGTTCTCTGTTGTTGTGGTTTTTAGGAGAATTAGCAACTAAGGCCATATTGCTCCGGGAAATGCACCGCATTTCCCGGAGCAATATAATCCTCCATATTTGGTGGTGACGGGCTCGAACCCCGGTCTAATCAAGAAGCGTGTGCTACGCACTGCTGCTCCTTCCCACCTGGCTACGGAGGCGCCCAGGTTCTCTGAATGTCGATGGTTTGCTGTTTCTATAAGTAGATCTCCCGATTGGAGTCTCTTTGCAGTCTTAGGAGATACTGCAATACTCTCCAGGTTTTTCTGGATGAGGAAAGGAGATAATTTCTCATAGGTTTATCAGAAAGTGATTACATAATTATAAATGCAGGAAACTCTGTTGTTGGTGAATTTATTTTCAACCTCTTGGGTTGTGAAATTTCATAATCAGTTTCAGTCTGTTGCCGAGAGCTTGTTGCTCTAAGGGTAGAAACACAATCTTTTCCATATTTGCTCTTTTGACCCCTGGCAGATCAACTTTCCTGCCAAGGTTCCCAGCCCCACCACGGGGAGGCAGGAGCTGTGCCTAGTGTGACCAAGCGAGAAGTAGTAAGGGGTTAGTAATAAAACTATGAGATTCACACATGAGGAGTTATTCAGGGAAGGTAATGCCAGAAGTGTATTCAACTCTGGCAGAAAGCTAGATAATCTTGTAATAACTGAGAGTAAAGTGGAGGAGAAATTGTTGAAGATAAACAAAAGAAAGGCACCTGGGGTGGATGGAAGCTATCCAGTTATATTAAAGGAGGTGGCAAAGGAAGTAAGCAAACCGTTAGCCATTATTATGAGAGCTTCCCTGGACTCAGGAGAGGTACCCATGGACTGGAGATGTGCAAATGTGACCCCAATCCACAAAGGAGGATCAAAGGGAGACAGGTAATTATAGACCTGTTAGTTTAACTTCTGTTCCAGGAAAATTAATGGAGACACTGGTTAAAGAAGCATTGCAGGATCATCTAGACATGACTTCAGTTATAGCTCGGACACAGCATAGGTTTGTTAAGGGGGAAGTCTTATCTGACTAATTTGATTGGATACTATGATATAGTAACAAAGGAACTGGATGCATAGAATTAACTTTGATATCATATATTTGAATCTTAGAAAAGCCTTTTATACTGTTACACATGGAAGACTGCTTCACAAATTGGAGCAGTGTGGCATTTGAGGCAAATTGCTGTTATGGATAAAGGGATGGTTGAGGGGGAGAAGGAGAAGACACAGTGGTAATCAATGGACACTGCTCTTCGTGGACTAATGTTATTAGTGGAGTCCCTGAGGGTTCAGTGTTGGGTCCATTGTTGTTTTCTGTCTTTATAAATGATATTGATGATGATATATCAGGCTTAATGTCCAAGTTTGCAGATGATACGAAGGTTGGCAGGGTTGTTAATGACACTAATGACAGTACACTGCTGCAACAGGATCTAGAAAAGTTGAGCAGATGGGCTGAGAGGTGGCAAATGAAGTTTAACATTGACAAATGTAAAGTACTACATATGGGAAGCAGTAATCCCAGAGTAACGTATCAACTCTGTGGTACCACACTGACAGTGGTAGAGAATGAAAAGGACCTGGGGGTAATTGTGCAGGCAGATATGAAGTTTTCTGAGCAGTGCAGACGGTTTGCAAGAGTAGCTCATGGTGTCTTGTCAATGATATACAGGAGTTTTTTTAGCAGGGATAAGGAGGTGATTATCCCCCTGTATAAGGCAATGGTCAGGCCACACCTTGAGTACTGTATACAGGTCTGGAGGCCTCATTTTAAGAAGGATGTAGAGCTGTTGGAACGAGTACAGAGAAGGGCAACAAGATTAGTGAACAGAACAAAGGGTTGCTCTTACGAAGAAAGGCTTAAGTTTTGCAAATTACAGTGTCTGGAGACTAGGCACCTGCGAGGTGATCTGATTCAGGTGTATAAAGCCTTGAATGGTTTGAGCATGCTCAATGCGGATGGGATTCTTCCTCTTGCTCAGGATAATCGCCTGAGAGGGTAAAAATTCAAATTGAGGAAAGACGGTTGTAGGTAGATGACTTTCATCAACCGGTGAAATACCACCACTTTGCTTATTGGAGGCTTGAAGTGGTGAAACCCATGTTTAGTCTCTAGAGCAAAGTTTCCGGCATCCCCTTCCCCCCATACTTCTCCTTCAACCCATGCACGGTACTAATAAGTACTATAGGTTTTGATACCTTTCGTGTTTGGGGTTTTCATAAAAAAAAAAAAAAAAGGATAGATGTGCGGAAGTTTGCGTTTAGCCAGTGGGTGGTTGATTGCTGGAACAAACTTCCCTCTGTCGTTGTAGAAGTTGATAGCTTAAATAGATTCAAGGCAGAACTTGACAAACATTTAGAGCGAGTGGATGGGTGAAATAAGGGGTTTTTTTTTTTTTTTTTTTTTGTTTTTTTTTTTTGGCTGATGTGCCTTGTGCCTTCCTAATACTAATTCTAAAAAGAAAGGTGACTTTCCTTTCTTGCTCTGTACAAGTACTTTTTAACAAGAGCTGATATTAAATAAATAGATTGCTAATGAGAAGAACATAAAACAACTATATATCACTTTTAAGAAATCGCAATGAAAGGCACAGAGAAATCGCTCAGTCACAAATGCTTGGCACCCAGGGCACTCACTCTAGTTCCTCAAATATGTAGACTTTCATCTATGAACAGTTTTTATTTCAACTCCATGAATATCACCATCAAGAAGTATGATACTGATACTTTGTAAGCATCAAAGGACTACCACAAAAACTTTGACATCTTTTATTATTATAAATCTTGTACTTAAACAGATTTTGCTAACATTTGATGTGGATGTTTTTGTATTGTGTACACTCCGTTAGTGTTACTTGTACCAGAGTTTTCACCCCCTTTTAACTGCAGGTTATTTTGCAGTATAAAATGTGTATTGATAGCCTGGCAAAGACTTAGCATTAGCATTAGTGGAAGCATATGATGCAAGAAAGCAAACTTATGCAGCATCAGCCAATAAAAAAAAAAACCACTCCCATTTCATCCCTCCGTTTGTTCGAAATACCTGTCCAGCTGAGCCTTAAATTTATTTAGGCTATCAACTTCCACATCAAGGGATGGAAGTCTGTTCCATTAACCAACTACCCGCTGGCTCAAGGCAAATTTCCGCACATCTATCCTACATCTGTCTTTCCTCAATTTGAATTTATGCCCTCACAGGTGATTATTCTGTGCAAGAGGAAGAATCCCATTGGCATTGAGCATGCTCAAACCATTCAAGGCTTTATACACACCTCTATCAGATCATCAGGTTTATACACCTCTATCACTGCACAATTACCCCAGGTCCTTTTCATTCTCTACCAATGTCAGTGTAGTACCACAGAGTTGATACATTACTCTGGGGTTACTGTTTCCCATATGTAGTACTCTACATTTGTCAATGTTAAACTTCATTTGCTACCTCTCAGTCCATCTGCTCAACTTTTCTAGATCCTGTTGCAGCAGTGTACTGTCATTAGTGTCATTAACAACCCTGTCAACCTTTGTATCATCTGCAAACTTGGACATTAAGCTTAATATACCATCAATATCATTTATAAATACAGAAAACAACAATGGACCCAATACTGAACCCTGAGGGACTCTCCACTAATAACATTAGTCCACGATGAGCAGTGTCCATTGATTACCACTCTGTCTTCTCCCCCTCAATCACCCCTTTATCCATAGCAGCAATTTGCCTCCAGTACCACACTGCTCCAATTTGTGCAGCAGTCTTCCAGATGCAACAGTATCAAAAGCCTTTCTAAGATCCAAGTATATAATATCAAAGTTATTCCCTGCATCCAGTTCTTTTGTGACTGCATCATAGTATCCAATCAAATTGGTCAGGCAAGACTCTCCCTTAACAAAACCATGCTGTGTCCGAGCTATAACTGAAGTCATGTCTAGATGATCCTGCGGTGCTTCTTTAACCAGTGCCTCCGTTAATTTTCCTGGAACAGAAGTTAAACTCACAGGTCTATAATTACTTGTGTGAGCCTTTGATCCTCCTTTGTGAATTGGAGTCACATTTGCACATCTCCAGTCTATGGGTACCTCCCCTGAGTCCAAAGAAGCTCTCATAATTATGGCTAAGGGTTTGCTTACTTCCTTTGCTGCCTCCTTTAATATAACTGGAGAGATCCCATCCACCCCGGGTGCCTTTTTTATGTTTATCCTCAACGATTTCTCCTCCACTGTAGATTTTATGAGTGGCCACATTTGTTTTAATAAACATGTTTATATTTCAGTCTTTTTTATGTTATTTTAAGATATTTGTTAAATTTCAACTTTTATTTTTCTTTCAATTTAAACAATGATTATAAGTGAAATTTATATAATTCTTAAAAGGGTCCATAATTAAATTCATTAGTGTACAGAACAAATAGCTTTAGATTATGAACATTTAGTAGATTCTATGCCCAATTTGATTTCATGCGTGACACCTGTTGCTACCACTGTCACATAGCTCACTGTCTCTGTCTTTATTCAAGAATCTGGTGCTACAGTAATGAACAGTTCTCTGTTCTGCACAAAAATTGGGCCAGAGACATAGCCTAATAAAGTTCCAACTGGGATGATTTTTGTGGCCAGATAAGCAGAGGCAAGATACATTGTCACCTTTGTCCAGTGCTCCCACATAAATGTCTTATATCTATCAAGAGTGGACCAGCAATGAGAGAACCATTAGTGACAGTTAGGCTGTTGCAGTTAATGCTGCTCCACCAGAGTACCCCTGCTGAGGCCCATCTCAAGCCATGTGCACTTATAGTGGGAACAGTATATTGGAGAGTGGATGACTTGAAATGGGTGGTCTGATCTGGTGAATTGCATTTCCGGCTGCACCATGCAGACAAGTAGTAGTAGTAGTAGTAGTAGTGGCACTTGATGCAAGAAAGCAAGTGTAGGAGCTTATGCAGCATCAGCCAAAAAAAAAAAAAAAAAAAAAGTACTTATGTATGAACTCAATATGAGGCTTTCAAACCCTATTGCACAACAAGGATTGTACAGTTTGTTGAGGGCAGCATAATGGTCTGGTGTATGCTTAGCTAGGAGACCCTAGGCCTACTGGTATCTATTAATCAGTGTCTCACTAGATACATACACAGGATCAACATTTCTGATCATGTGCTTATTTATCACCTTCTTAGATCAGTAAAACATTCTTCAAAAATAAAAAAAAATCAGTGTCACAGGACTGCAATGACATTTCAGTATTCCAGTGAGTTTTCAGAACTCCCAAGCCTATTCTCAGGTCACTTGAATATGTGAAATGAAACAGGATCTTTTGGAGCATATAATCTGGTACCTAACAACTGTGAGATGCAATGTGGTCAACATGCATTATCATACCTTTGGACATTCTCTACGACCTTGTAGAGTCTTTTCCACATGTATAGGTATTTGGTAGATATATCTAATGCTGACAGTAAAATATCATGTTGTTAACTCCCCCATTTTGTTTTGTTTTTAAATTTCATAATGTTAAATAGTCAATGGGTGATTTTTCTGAGATTTATCACATGGGCACATATCAGTATACTTCATTGAACTTTTTTTTTTTTTCTTCTGGTTAACAATTTACTCACCTTAACTGAACTGTTGTATTCATTTCTCAAATAGTTTTGAGAAATGAATTTCTCATTTCTCAAATAATTATAAAAAAAAACTTAAATTTTAATAATGTAATCAATCACATAATTTTTACAATTGCATTATTAACATATAATAACGTGGCCACATACAAATGCTTTGTGTTAATTTTCATTTCCTCTTTCAACAGTCCCACACTCATTATAAAATTAAAATGTTATTCAAAAACAATCAATAATGAATTTGCTTTTATATGTCATTTCTACAAACTTTTTAAGTATTTAAAATACAGCAGACTTCATGAAGGGCCACTACTATTGTTAATGATTGTTTAGTTTTTATTATTTTTTATCATGACAGCATTTTCACTGAAGGACTTACTGTAGCTGTTTTATTAATAATATTTTCATTGACAATCTCATTTCCTGGTGCCTTTGAAGGCAGTACAGTGGATACTGTTACTATTCTCTCACACTGTGTGGAAAAGCCAGGATGCTTCTAATCATGATTGACATTCACAATATGAAGTTTTGCAAGTAATTTTCTTCAAGAATTTTTTCCAAAGTGATCTGAAAGTGTCTTTTCTGATTCAAACTACTTATTCAAGAAATTTTTAAAGCGCCTTTACTTTACAAAGTTATTTATTTTTGGCTCCTCAATAAAGAAGTAAGCTTCCTACTGAGAAAGGAAAGACACCTATCATTTTGTATGCATAACTAATTTCTCTAACACACTAACCGCTTATCGCTTGGTCACTAGTGGCACAGCTCCTGTCTCCATGTGGCAGGGCCAGTAACCTGAGTATAAATCCAATACTCAGAGCTAAAAGGAGCAAACATGGATCCCTTAATCTCACCGAGTGAGCTTATGTGCTCACGTAATGAGCATGAATTGTCTCAATCAAAAAAGCTTCTCCTTTACCTGACCTGCCTGCTTTCTTAATTTTACATTCTTTATCAACGAAAACTCTTAGCAGCTTTTCTCCATTTCTTGTGCAGAAAAGCAGTCTAGTAGCAGGTACTCCTAAATTAGTCAAACAACTTTGCTCAGGCCTTGGGGAATCATCTAAACCCAATTCAAGGCAGCTCCTGACAGCAATCAATATGATTGCTATAGTATGCATGAATTTTATCTGCTCTCATTAAAATCAAGTTAAACTATATATAGATTTAAAATAGGAAGAAAAATTTAACAAATACATCCATTTAAAACTATCTTTAAACTGAGTTTCCTATAATTAATTTTGCTCATGTTGTAGTTAGAGAATTCTTGTTAAATTTATCGTTTTAAAATTATTAATAATAACTAAATAATTAATTTGAATAAATACTGTGATGCTCCCTAGTTATTTTTAGTAATGAGTTCTGCAGTTCACAAAAGCTGTACAGAACTGTCCTCAAAAGCTTTGATTAAAGTTAAACATCAAAACCAAGCTGCAGAAGGAATGGTTAAACTTTCTAATGTATCCCCCCCATTTATTCCTATAATTTTATTACATATCTCTCAGCCTCTGTATTTATTTAAAGATTTTATTTATTACAGTTGTTAATATTGCAGTAACTACTTTGTGTTTCAGAAACATGCAGTGCTCCTTCAGAAGCTGAATATAAAAAGATTTACTCAGACTGGTGCCACGAATTTGAAAAATATAAATTAGCCATGAAAACTTGGCAGAATAAGCAAGCAGTAAGTTTCATTTACTTCTTTTATTAAGTAATTTGTCTTCACTTGTCAAAATAAATATTGGTTGAAGGCTACATCTGTATCCTTACTATAATTAAAATATTTTAAAGCATCAAGTACATTTCTTGATTTGTGCTTGAAGATTAGCCATTGACCTTATATCTAATGATATTAAAATGTGATTTTTTTTTTTTTTTTTTTTTTTTTTAATTTCGTTTAAAGATTTGGATGAATTTATATAATCTATAAAATAAGGAATTCTACACTTAACGAGTGATCCATATTGCTAGTCAGGGAAAATAGTTTGCATATGCCTTTAATGGCCAGTTTATTAGGTACACTGACCTAATAACACATAGCCTTATTTAACCCTCAGAACAGCCTCAAGGGCATAGGCACTGTGAGATGTCAAAAGCATTCCACAGGAATGGTTGTCCATGAAGACTGTGAGAATACAGTCCTTCATTTGTCTCAGATTGGATGGTGGTAGATCCAAACTGAAAATAGCATCATCCCATAGATGCTAAAACAAGATGAGATCCAGTGACTAATTAATCATGCTGATGAAGTATAGTAAAGTCATACTTATGCTCCTGGAACCTTTCCAGAATAATCTTTGCCTTGCAACATGCATATCATCCTAAATGATATGCATGTTGCAATATACCTGATCAGAAACAATATTTAATTAGACTATGGAATTCAGTTGTTAATCAACCAGTATCAGAAGAACTAACTTGTGCCACAAAAACACACCATGCTTACTTCCACTAAAAGTCTGCAGTAGTAATACCTGGCACAGTGGATCCATTTATTTGTAGTGTTGATGCCATACCCTGGTCTTTCCACCAGCATGGAACTGTAATTCATTGGAGAAAGTGCCTTCTTTTGTGCTCCTCAAATGTCCACTGTTAATTTTTCTCATGCTCACTGTACTTGTAGCTGCTTTTTTAGCTAACTGCAGTGGGACCTGATGAAGTTGTCTGCTGCTATACACCATCCATGCTATAAGGAGGGGAGGTACTTAATGAAGCCACACTAATTACATGATTAGCACAACTCAGAGGAGGATTATGTCCTATGATGAATGATCTGAATAAGTATTTAGTACATCTGATACTATTCTTTACACTTTGAAGTGCCTCATCCATTTTTGCATTTATTTCTATATACGGCATATTGTTCTTATGCAAATTTATGAGTAAATTATATTTCCTGCCATTTGCCATTTTTTTTTTTTTTTAGCTTGTTACTGACAGTTGAAGTTAAACATTGTCAATAAATGTGACAGAACTATTGCATATTACTTTTTTTTCATTTTTTTGGGCAAACCATTAATTCTATACAAAAACCGAAGTCAAATTTGGGATCAGCATACCTGAATTCATGAAGAAACACTAAGAAATGCAGATAAATTTTTGGAAATATGTTATACAGGGTGTTTCAGTTAAACGTTTCAGAACTTCTAAGAGGGGTAGGGTACATCCTGACAACTCGAAATCATATAGCAATGTGGGGTCGGAAATGCTTTCCTG
This sequence comes from Mastigoproctus giganteus, assembly GCF_048544385.1. NCBI lineage: Eukaryota > Metazoa > Arthropoda > Arachnida > Uropygi > Thelyphonidae > Mastigoproctus > Mastigoproctus giganteus. The sequence goes on from NC_143576.1 coordinate 33,689,285, forward strand.
AAGCGGTGTTGTACACAGAAGCACCATAAAGAAAAGAGACTGTAAGTGAGAAATCGTTTTAATAATACATGAAAAGAAGCAAAAGGTACATGAATTAAAGTAAGTGTTCGAAGTTTCTTCCACGGGCTACAATGCACGCCTCACATCTCCGACGCATGGACATCCGAACATTCTGGAATACTCCAGGCGAATTTCGAATTTCTTGAACAAGAACGCCAAGTTAGTAGGATGGATGATTACACGAACGCAGAGTTAGCCGATATGCATTTGGCATACGGGGCTACAAATTGTAGTGGGCCAGCCGCACAGCGTTTGTACGCGGAACGATATCCGACGAGGCGTATTCCCAGTCATAATTTCTTTGCAAGACTGCACCAGAGGTTAGCTGAGAGAGGTTCATTTGAAAGAGCTGACAGGGACAGGGTAAGAACAGCACGGACTCCAGCCGTCGAACAGAATGTGCTGCAGCATGTACAGGGGAATCCAAGAACGAGTACACGAAGTCTAGCAAACGCAGTCGGGGTTTCCCATTGCAGCGTCTGGAGGATTCTCTGAGAACAAGACATGCATCTGTTTCACGTGCAGCGTGTCCAGACACAGCAACCGGAGGATTATGCACCTCGTATTGCTTTCGCACAGTGGTACCTTGGAAAATGTGCTACAAATCCCCTTTTTCCTGCTGAAGTGTTGTTTTCCGATGAGGCATCCTTCACAAGGGAAGGAATTTTCAACACGCATAACGACCATATCTTGGCGGTCGAGAACCCGCATGCAATACGACGTCGTGCAGCACAGATTCGATTTTCGGTCAATGTATGGGCCGGTATTATGGGAGATCACCTCATCGGACCTTACCTGTTACCGTGTCGTCTAACCGGACCTATCTACTTGATCTTTCTGCAGCAAGTATTGCCACAACTTTTGAGAGATGAACAGATTTCTGCATCTACGCAACAGACAATGTGGTTCCAACACGATGGAGCCCCTGCCCATTATAGCGGAGACGTTCGTAACTACCTGGATGTCACATTTGGTCAACAGTGGATCGGACGTGGTGGTCCCGTGCATTGGCCTGCTCGGTCACCCGACCTATCATGTCTTGATTTTTATTTCTGGGGTCATATGAAATCGCTAGTTTATGACACCCTGTTGACAATGCTGAGGAGCTGGTTGCAAGAATCGCAGTAGCTGCCGAAGAAATTCGAAATTCGCCTGGAGTATTCCAGAATGTTCGGATGTCCATGCGTCGGAGATGTGAGGCGTGCATTGTAGCCCGTGGAAGAAACTTCGAACACTTACTTTAATCCATGTACCTTTTGCTTCTTTTCATGTATTATTAAAACGATTTCTCACTTACGGTCTCTTTTCTTTATGGTGCTTCTGTGTACAACACCGCTTCAGGAAAGCATTTCCAACCCCACATTGCTATATGATTTCGAGTTGTCAGGATGTACCCTACCCCTCTTAGAAGTTCTGAAACGTTTAACTGAAACACCCTGTATAGTGTAATTGTTAAATGGGGCAAGTGACTAACAAATACAGTGTCAGATTCGCACACTGATAAAAAAAAAAAAAAAAAATAGCAATTAGTCAAGACAGATTAACTTGCCTGAGCAAGAGGCAGAATGCTAATGCATTCTTCCACTTGCTCACACTACACATATGAGGGGGCATAAATTTCAATTGAAGGATTAGGTTGCAGGATAGATGTTCGGAAGTTTGCCTTCAGCCAAAGTGGTTGATTGTTGGAACAAATTCTGTCTATTGTGGAAGTGGGTAGTTTGAATAAATTCAAGGAAGATCTAAACAGTTTGGAGGGGATGGTCAGGTGATGCAGGAAGGTTTCTTCTTTTTTTGGCCGATGCTTACTTTCTTGCATCATTTGCCATTACTAATATTAACCAAGTCTGTAGCTCTGTTTGCATTCCTGGTTTAATTATAATAACAGTTTGGCTAAAAAAACGACAACAGTTTAGCTAAAACCCTATGTTAAATTAACTATAAATATTATTCGAACATAAAAATGCTTGTTTGTAGGTTTTCAAAACCATATGCTAAATGTTTTAAAATATCAACCCACATCTATTGGTGGACATCTGATGCAGCTTTGTTTTGCAAATTTTTTTGGTATATTGCTGTTTTGCTACTAATATTAATGAAACCTGTTTTGTTAATATTCACAGCAAACAAAACTGTTTTAGACAGACTTTCTTCTAATCAAAAGTGTCTATTGTGCATTTATTTTCTTTATAAAAAGTTACTAAATCTGGTTAATTTCTTTCCTTTCAGAAATGTCAGGGTGCTCATCCTAATGATGTAACATATCAAAGTAGTCCACTGGTCTGAGAACTGTGAATATAATGAAATTCTACTAGGCCATAACTGCTGTGCTCAACACTGCATAAAAATTGGTGGAAAGAAGGAGAAAGGAGAAGAACTGCTGTTCTTCATGAGAAGAATTGCTGTGTTTCTCCATGTGGATAATGATGCCTCTGTAAATAAGACTTAGGACCACAAGAAGCAAGTTGTGTATAAATAGGATGTGAAAAAATAAATTATGATGCACTACAATATAGGTTTAAAAAAGCAGCACAAAATATTCAAGAGATTCTATAAAGATATTCCCTGTGATGTGAACCAATATAAATATGCTTCTGTTTCCTTCTTGCAATCCCAAAAGTCTTCACAAACATACCTACACGAAAAAAAAAAAAAAAAAAACATGTTTCAGAGATTGTGTGGCTTGTGAGAACATAAGGCAGCTAGTGAGAAATATTAACTAAGTGCAGTGTTAGCCATTTTAACTGCCATGTGCTGTTTTCATTTGTGTTGGCACTAACAAAGTTCACTGGGAGATGATATACTGATGTGTACAGCAGTTGTACAGGTTACAAAAATTATAAATGCTGTAACTGTAAACATATACCTCTTCGCAACATATACCACGTTCCAGCATCACTGGAGTTTAAAACAGCAGCGTTCAGTAGGTACCTTCTGATTGCAAAGTTTACTTTGAAGTTTCATCTTTACAACTCAGGATGTACTTATTCTGTCCAAGATAAAAACAGACTTAAATTGACCAAGACTGTCTCTTTTGCCATGAAAATGCACCAAAGGACACCTAATTTCTGAACTGTTATTTTTAACATTTTTTTAATGTTGTAACTGTCTGAAAAATATAATTCCATGTGGTAAGTTTTGATGTAGTAAAACTGACTGAATTCATTTTGCTGTACATGAGCTTTCATGTAGTCTGGTAATCTGTATTTAATTACCCATATACTTGGTTTTTATTAAGTAAGCAAATTATTAAAATGAATCCTAACCAGTTTACTTTATAACATATAGTTACGGAAAGATGATCATTGGCACGAAGACATTGGCATTGTATTAAATACATTCAGTTGGTAAGAAATCTGCCACAACTTTCCTAATATTTGTATATATGAAAATTAGGTTGTATATGAATGTTCAGCAGTGTGTATTTAAAATAGTGTGCCATCTGGGTGAAGATCTAATGTCCACTTTCACCTGCCATGGCCCTACCACCAGAGTAGTACTGGCAATAAACTATCTTTATATTATTAAATTAGCATATCTGTTCTTCACATATGTTTGTTGGTTTGTAACATATGTTTTGTGGAAATTCTTGTACTGAATTGACTATTTTGCTGTCACTGGGCGGGGGAACATGTTTGTTTATTCTCATTAAAAAATAAGTAGGCCAGTTGTATACTAAATATTGTTGTTCCCTATTCATCATAAAAGCCAATAGTATATGACAGAGAAGTATTTCTCTACCTTCTCACTATTTCAGTTCCATTTGCAATAAATGTAAATATGTTCTTTATTATAACGTACTTCAGTCAAGCTTTTTTGGAAAAGCAGTAGCAAAAGGCTACTGACAGACACTTCTGTAATGTAAAAAATTCATAAATTCATTCTCTTTTGTACCTATAGTTACAAATTTAATGCAATTAGAAGTTCTATTTAAAAGAAGTCTTAATTTTGGTATCTCATCTACATTTTTGCAAAGTTAGAATTAGATTTTCCTAAAAATATAAAAAGTTTTAGATGTTTATTTATTTTGTATATGCTTTATTATAGAAAAGTTTTTTAGAAATACTTAAATTATTGGTTTGTGTAGCTAGCTGCATAAACCAAATTAATTAGTTGAAGTAACTAAATGCAGGGAGATTGAAAATAAGGTACTTGTAAAAGCATGTAACTGTTTAGTTACATTTCAGCTTTCATTATGGGGGAGGGAGTGGATTTAAGTTTAGATTTTTTTTTATATTTCACTAATACTCGTATATTACTTTGTCACAATTTACATCTGATTTTAGCATACTAAAGATTAAACATACTATTTTTATGAATTCATCTTCTTTCAAAATTGAACTTGAATCATTTTTAAATCTTGTATTTTACGATGATTTATTGTTATTTTTTGTACCATAGTGTAATAAACTTTGTCTAGTTGATATTAAACAAGACTGCTTTAGGTCAGGCACATGTGAAGAAAAGCTCACTGCTATTAAAAGTGCAGTGCAGTACTACTAGTTATCTACTTTCTGTTAATATACTGAAGTTTCCGTTACAGTGCAATCTTGAAGAAAAAAAATAACAGAACTTTATACATTATGTTTCATATGCTACTTTTACAGCTATTACTACATCATAGTTTTCTTGTCACTGCATTCTGTTGCTTATGAAAGAATTAAAAATCCTGCCTCACTAGTTGTTCTCTCTCATCTTTTTTTTTTAACAATGTAGGAAATCAATAACAAATGTATTCATTAATATGAATGTATCTTCAACTCTTATGTAACAGTATCACTTTACTGTGTTTCAGTAATACACAACCCCACTAAAGTATTTGGACACATGTTTCGAAATACAGAAGATTTAATGAAGAGAGGATAAATTTGTAACACCCCTGATCTGGCATTCTGATTCATTATAAAGATGTCTAATGAGATTCAAGTCAGGATTTGGTTTGCCATGCAACTTGGACTTTTTTTCAATCAAGTTTTTATATTACTCATATGAAATGGAGCATTATGCAAAACATGAAGGGCTTATTTTCATAAAACCGTTAGCATACAGGCACCAGTGAAACTGCCAAAATATCTGTGTTCAACTTGACATTGATTCAAATCATGAGAAGCTATTCCCCACCACCTCCAGACTTCACTGTGAGCACAGTACACTAAAGCAGATGATCTGTAGGCATTCTCCATACCTATATTTGATCATCTGAACTGAAGACATTAACATTATTGCTCCATAGGAGCAACAAACTTGCTTCCTCTGTTCTGTAGTCCAAGAACATTAGATCAGGCACCGTGAACAACATCTGGTGTGATGTGGTATTTGTGAATAGCAATTCTACCATGAAAACCTGTACCATGTAGCTCCCTCAAGACAACAGGCACATTAACAGACACTCCTTTGGAAAGCTGGAGCTGCAACATAACACTTTCCAAGGATGTTGCTCGTTTTTCTTTCATCAGCTTTTGCAGGTATTGACAGTTTCTATCCATGTTTTTTTTTCCTACCTGACTATTTGCACATATCACCCTTGTTCTTTCACTTTTCCACCACAGTTGATTTTGTGAGATTCAATATGTGGCCGTTTCATGTGATGAAAGATTACTGTTGATTAAGCCCCTCTATAACTCATTCTGTTCATTTGTAGTATGTTATAATAACCTGTTTCTGTTTTGTGTACATCTTGTTTACTACATTAGAAGAGTGTCCAAGTACTTTTGGTAGGATAGTACATATAAGAACAGAATTATATTTTATTCTTTATAAATATCAAATACAGTATTATATTACTTATATAATCATCATTATCTTGAAAGTTTCACAGATATGCATAATATGATATTACAATTTTTAGGACTTAATTGAATGGTTCCTTTTCCAAAGTGAGCAAAAAGCCCAAGCCCGTCATGTGTACATCTCATTTGTCACTGGAGGTGATATAACTGTATAACAAATGTGACAATACTGCTCAACACCTTGCTAGCTAACTGGGTTAAAGCAACTTTATCAATCTCTGGAAAAGATACTCCTGAAACTAAAACCAGCCAAGCCACTAACACTCCAGTAAGTATCCCAAGTGATACTCCAGTGATCTCGCATGACACTAAAAAAACTGAACACTACTAAAGACTGAAAAAAATCTGACCAAGCACAATATGGCCCAAGAGGTCCTTGTGCCAAAAAACTCCAAATACAACAACAAGAAAACTGAATCACCCACCAACGGTATGGAAGTGGATATACACTCACATTATAAGGAAACCATACTAGAACTTCATGCAAAGAATACTATGGATACTGAGATGTCCCACTTCCCAAAAAAAAGGGAAAAATGTCCCACATACAAAAAACAATCAGATGAATCATCCTCGGCTAAACCTAAATAATGCACAACATACAATGGAACTGCAGAGGACTTAAGTAGTCCTGATGACTTAAGAGATTTACTTGCTCAATTCAATCACATGGACCTACAGGAAACGTTCTGTCACCCCAAGTTTCACCAAAATTTACAAATTATATCGTGTACAGACACGATAGAAGTACAGAGTCTCCTGCCTGTGGAGGAGTAGCTATTCTTTTTAATTCTAACATACCGTCCAGGCCTATTCAATTATGAACAACCCTAGAAGCTGTGATAGCTCATATTGCAGTTGGTACTTCAGTTACCATTGTTTCCATTTATATTTCACCATCTCTACCACTTCCCCATTCAGAACTTAATCTCATTACACAACTCCGAATTCCAATTTGTCTTTTCAGTGACCTCAATGAGCACCATCTGTTGTGGGGGTCTGCTGAAATTAATGCAAGAGGTAAATTGATTGAGGAATTTATGAATAATAATGATCTTAATTTACTAAACTCTGGATCTACCACCTTCCTAGGTGACAGAACAGAACTTACAACAAACCTTAGAGGAAGACCCTGCAAGAATTAATGAGATTATTTCACAGCATGGCTCACACTCTTAGAAGTATCTATAATAATGAGTACATTTGAATAGGAAAGTACCAAATGATTGCAGCTACTGTAGTATAGCCTCAGGTGTTCAGGGGAACTACTAGCTGTGTTTGAGAGAGAGAGAGAGAGAGAGAGAGAGAGAGAGAGAGAGAGAGAGAGAGAGAGAGAGAGGAAGGAAGGGACTACATGTGTTAAATGAAACAGCAACTACTTTTTTTTTTTTTTTAGGAGCATTAGCAACTAAGGCCATATTGCTCTGGGGATATGCGGTGGCCATTCCCTGACCTTTCCGAATCCCCTGTATTTGGTGGTCACAGGTTCGAACCCCGATCTAATCAAGAAGCGTGTGCTATGCGCTGCTGCTCCTGCCCACCTGGTTACGGAGGTGCCAAAGCAGCAACTACTGAAGACATGGAATTCAGCTGTAATAACAGTGGGAATATAGTTGATATTTTCCTTAGTTGAGAGGGGCAGTGGCAGTTTGAAGGCAATAACAGAATAACTCTGATTGAAATTGTAACAAACGTATGAAAAACTGCTCAATGAGAAACAAAACTAATCAAGTTTTCAAGTGAAGAACTTAACGAAGAAGGTACTTGGTACCATAAGCAATTACAAGGGATGTGTTAGAAAAAAAAAATAATCAAAAGGCAGATTATTACTCTTTTACATCTCAATGCTCAGTAAAATAAGTATTTAAAAAAAGTGACAGTCAGACTCTCATAAGCAACAAACACTGGTGGAAATTTTTCATAATGTAAGTGCAGATAAATGATGAAGTTTGATTTGATGAAGTACTAGTTAAATTTACACATTGACATAACAAGAATATAAATAATATGGTGACACTAGGCACCATATTTCATTATTATAAGGAATGCAGAACTAGAATATGGTTATGTATAGAATACAGGAAAGACAAATGGGTTGCATAATTCCTTGGAAAGGACACAGGTTCAAAAGGAGCTTATATGACTATCAAAGTAGTCAATCTGACGTGACTTAAGCAATGACAAAACCAAATTGACTGGGAGTATGTGTGCTACAGGCCAAATGATTGTAGATGAAAGAATGTACAAATTGCTGATATCTTGAAAACCAATTTGGTTTTCAAGATATCAGCAGACCATTAATATATGTTGGACATTATCCAAAGTTTGAGGCCCACTAACAAAACCATAGGTAGGAACACTGAAATAATATAGGCTGTAAAATGAGTATTACAGAACCAAAACATCAAAAAAAGTATTGCCACTACCATACATAAATTTTGGACATTTGTTATTTTGATTTCCATTATTTGAATTCGATGTTTTTTCATTTCCTCCCTTCCTTTGTGCTTATCTTATGGTTTGCAATTTATATGATATTAAAATACAATTGTACCCAGCTTGTATAAATAAGAATACATATGAGTTTACTTAGTTATTCAGGGTTTCTGGTTTACACAGTTCCTTGTTGAAGAGGACAATAAAATCCAAAACATGTGTATAGTGAATGGCAATATTTTTTCTGTTTTGGGTCAATAGTCATCATTTATAGCGTGGATTATTTGGTGTTCCTATCTGTAGTTCTGTAGGTCTTGAACTTTAGATAATGTCCAATGTATATAAAAGCCAACAGATTGTGATTAATATGACTACTTAAATGCAGCCATATTCAGTGGGAAAGGAGATGTGAATGTATTATGGGACAGTAATTTTCCAGATTCATAGAATAATGTTTCTTATATAAAGATTTCACAAAGCGAAACAATAGAGGCAGGCATCAATTGTCAGTCTGATGCACACTTTCTTAAAATTATATTGCATAAAAGCAGTACAGACAAAATAGAATAAAATTTTGGACATGAAAACAATATTTAAGAAATCCAACCTTGTCATTAATCATTAATACACTAACAAAATAGAATAAAAGTTTGGGCATTAGCATTAGCAGAGGCATATGTTGCACGAAAGCAAGCTTATACAAGATCAGCCAAAAAAAAAAAAAACACTTCCGATTTCACCCATCCATTTGTTCTAAATATTTGTCTAGTTTTCTGCCTTGAATTTATTTAAGCTATTAACTTCCACAACGACAGATGGACTACAGCAATCGACTACCCGATGGCTAAAGGAAAATTCCCGCACAACTACTCAACAACTGTCTTTCCTCAATTTCATTTCATGCCCCCTCAGGTTTGTAATCTGAACAAGAGGAAGAATCCCATCAGCATTGAGCCTGCTCAATCTATTCAAGGCCTTATACACCTCAATCAGATCGCCTCCCAGGTGTCTAGTTTCCAGACACTGCATTTGCAAAACTTAATCCTTTCTTTGTAAGAGCCAACAGATTCTGATGATCTTCTCCTACTCAACCATACTTTTATCCATTGTAGCAACTTGCCCTTAATGCCATACTGCTCCAATTTGTACAGTAGTCTTTCATGTGCAACAGTATCACAAGCTTTGTTGCACTTCTCTGTAAACTCGTTCTAGCAACTCTACATCCTTCCTACATCCTTCCTAAAATGACATTAAAGACCTGTACACAGTATTCAAGGTGTGGCCTGACCATTACCTTATACAAGGGGATAATCACCTCCTTATCCCTGCTTGCAAAATTCATGTATATCATTGACAACACCCCATGACCTACTCTGGCAGCCTGTCTGCACTGCTCAGAAAACTTCATATCTGACTGCACAATTTCCCCCAGGTCTCTTTCATTCTCCACTACCCTGAGTGTAACATCACATAGTTGGTACATTTCTCTGAGGTTACTGCTACCCATATACAGTACTTTGCATTTGTCAATGTTAAATTTCAGTTGCCACTTCTCAGCCCATCTACCCAACTTTTCAAGATCCTCTTAGAGCAGCATACTGTCACTACTATTATTAACAATCCTGCCAACCTTTGTATCATCTGCAAACTTTGACATTAAGCTCGATATCATCATCATCAATATCATTGATAAATATACAAAACAACAATGGGCCCAACAGTGGTATCCCTCAGGATACAACTTTTATCAATGGTATCCTGAGGGATACCACTAATAAAAGTAGTTCACATAAAGCAGTTCCCATTGATCACTACTGTCTTCTCCCACTCAACCATCCTTTTATCCATTGTAGCAACCTGCCCTTAATGCTACACTGCTCTAATTTGTACAGTAGTCTTCCATGTGCAACAGTATCAAAAGCTTTCCTGAAATCCAAGTATATGATATCAAAATTATTTTTTGCATCCAGTTCCTTTGTGACCACATCATAGTATCCAATCAAATTGGTTAGACTAGACTTCCCCTTGAAAAACCCATGCTGTGTCTGAATTATTACTGCTGTCTTGTTCAATTTTATTCGGCAAATCCAACATGACAAACAAATCTGAAAAAAATTGATTTACAGTAAAATAACAGTAAAATAAAACATGGAAAGACACATCTTGGCTTTTGATGCCCTTATGTCTTAAAACCCTTAAACAACAACAGCTAGATGATCCTGCAATGCTTCTTTAACCAGTGATTCCATTATTTTCCCTAGAACACAAGTTAAACTAACAGGTCTATAGTTACCTGTGTCACCTTTTGAACCTCCTTTGTGAATTGGTGATACATTTGCACACCTCTAGTCCATGGGGACCTTCCCCGAGTCCAAGGAAGCTCTCATAATTATGGCTAAAGGTTTGCTTACTTCCTTTGCTGCCTCCTTTAATATAACTAGATAGATCCCATCCACCCCAGGTGCCTTTCTTATGTTTAACTTCAACAATTTCTCCTCCGCTTTGTTCTCGGTTATTACAAAATCATTCAACTCTCTGTTAGAGTTTGATAAACATCTGGTCCTTTCCTCCTTGAATAACTCCTCATGTGTGAATGTAGATACAAAATACTCATTTAGTTTGGCATCTATCTGAGAATGATCATCTACAGTCAAACCATTGGTATCAAGGGGACCAATCTGATTCATCCCCTTCCTTTTGGAGTTTATATAAGTAAAGAAGTCTGCTGTTTTTCTTTGCATCCTTTGCCAAAGATTTTTCATAATCTGCCTTTGCTTGCCTAACCTCCTTTGTGACTTGATTACCGACTAGCTTGTATCGACCATAGGCCTCTGTGTTGTCTGACAATTTATGTTCATCCCATGCATTTTTCTTCTCTGCCACAAGTCTCATTAGTTCATGTGACATCCATTTGGGCCTGAACCTAGAGCTGTATTTCTTAGTTTGAACAAAAATCCTAGTAGCTCCCAAAATTACTTCCTTGAATGTTTCCCATTTAGACTTTGCTGTTGGTAACATCATCAGGTCCCAATGTACAGAATCTAAAAAATCTCTGAGACCACTGTAGTTACCTTTAAGAAAGCAAAAACCCTTTCCTTTACCCCTGATGGTAGTTACATCTTTAAGTAAATTCCACATCACTACACTGTTATCACTGCCACCTAGTGGTTCTTTTATCTGTAAATTCTTAATGCATGAATAATCACTGCTGATAATCAGATCAAGAGTGTTACTCCCGCTTGTTGCCTCTCTAGCATGCTGCTGTAGAAAACAATCATCCAATAAATCCCCAAAAAAGCCTTGCTAGTGTGAAAGTGACCAACCACAAGTTCCAGTCAATATCTGGGAAGTTAAAATCCCATACTGTGTTGAGAAAAGCAACATGTTACCAGAGTCCTGAAATAAACCCTCCCTACTCAGGCTATGTACTTTTCAAATGCCCCTCCATATTAGGGTAATAAAAAAAAAAAAATTTTAAATGTAATCTATCTTGTCTAGTAATGGTAGAAGTGCTGTAATGAGTGAATGTAAATAAGATGAGTGAATTTGGGCTGATATTGTAGAAAGAATTGAAATACTGTACAGTGCTATTCCTAGATTTGGAGGGGTGGGGGATGTATATTATGTTAGAGTGAGTACAATGTATCCAAAAGAGATAGTGAGGAGCAAAGGGGTGGGAGACAAAGTTTACCACTCATCAAAAGCTGCTTGAAACAACAAGACAGTTGCCAGAACCTGATCAAAGTCCAGATAGATGTTGAGTCTGTGTGGTGTATAACAACAAATGGTTAATAAGATGTGTTAAGAGTGTTTAAATTCCCTTTTATAGATTGCAAATCATGAACATACAGTACCCGTAGCAGGAGTAGCATCTTGAATCAACTACATGACTCATTTATTTCTAAACAGATAAAGCATAAGGGGATCAAATATCCTTGACCTGGTTCTCATCAAGAGTCCACACAGTATCAAAAATATGCGAGTTCAGGAACTTATATTGAGGAGTGATAAAAATGTCATAAAATAGGTACCCAAGGAAATTTTTTAGTTGTCAAAGGGAACGTTCAGATCAGGCTTATAATTATGAGGAGGAGGACTACGGTGACTCAAGTATTGCTTGAGCTAAAATAGCTGGAGTTATTATATGCTATTTGATAGTAAAGCATTATGGGAAATGTTTATGGGAAGTCACAAGCACATTCATCTTAGTTGAGAAGTACTGCAAAAGAAAGACACCAAAATGGATAACAAGAGAGCTGAAAGACACCCAAAAGAAATGCATGTGGTAGTTACAGGCTACCAAATGACTGCTTCATATGACAACTATAAGCAGATAAGTAATAAAATCACTGATGGGGGTAAGACTTGCAAAAGTGGAATGTGAAATATAGTTAACTAAGACAGCTAATGACAGCGAAAAGCAGTTCTACTCATTATAAAAGCAAAGAAACAGAAAGTAAAGAAAAAATTGAGTTGAACAGGTATTTTGCAACTATCTTTACTATTAAAACCACATTAGGTTTTAATAGTAAAGGTTTTAGTGCCAGGAGGGAATTGTGAAGTAGAATTGAACTGCTGTAAAATAAGTGACATATCAGAGAAAATGCCTAAAAAGCTACTGAGGCTAAGAAAGTGAAAATCCTCACAAGCAGATGGTGTATATCCAATTATACTGAAAAAGATGGCAGGTAAGTTAATGAGATCATCTTTTAGATTAAGGATTTATTCCCTTGGACTGGACTGGAGAAGTGCAATGTGTTCCCAGTCCATAAGGAGGAGCCAAAAATGGCCAATTATAGAGCAGTGAGTTCGTCTTCTGTAGTTAGTATTAGTATTAATAGTGGCAAATGATGCAAGAAAGCAAGCTTTCCAATATGTCCATCCCCTTCAATAATTTGTCTAGTTCTTCCTTGAATTTATTCAAACTACCCACTTTCACAATAGCAGGTGAAAGTTTGTTCCAACAATCAACCATATGCTAGCTGAAGGCAAACTTCCACACATCTATTCTGCAACTATCCTCCCTTCACATGTTTAGTCTAAGCAAGAGGAAGAATGCCATTAGCATTGAGCTTGCTTAATCCATTCAAACACCTCAATCAGATCAATTTGCTGAATTGAAGGCTTTCTTGGTAAGAGCATGCCATTGATCCTCCTCACCAATCTTGTTACCTTCTCTGTACCCATTCCAGCAGCTCTAACATCTTTTCTAAAATGAGGCCTCCAGACTTGTATGCAGTATTCAAGATGTGGACTGAACAGTGCCTTATACAAAGGGATAATCACTTCCTTATCCATGCTATCAAAATTCCATCCTGGCAGCCTGTCTGCACTGTCATTGAACTTCGTATCTGATTGCACAATTACTTCCAGGTGTTTTTCATTTTCCACTATCCTGAGTGTAGTACCACACAGTTGGTACTTTAATCTGGGATCACTGCTACCCATATGCAGTACCTTGCATTTGCCAATGTGAAATCTTAATTGCCAATTTCTCAGCCCATCTGTCTAGTTTTTCTAGATCTGGTTGCATGCCTTGATAAATGTTTAACCCCTACCAACCTTTGCATCACCTGCAAACTTGAACAAATTAAGCCTGATATATCTTCATTAATATCATTAACAAAAACAGAAAACAATAATGGGTCCAGAAACAGAAACCTGGGAGACTCCACTAGTAACATTAGTCCATGAAGAACAGCGGCCATTGATAACCCCTTTATCCATAGCAGTAAATTGCTATTAATGACAAACTGCTCCAGTTTGTACAACAGTCTTATGTGTTTTCTTTACTACTGAATACATCATGAACAGTCAAACTAAGAGAACAAACTTCTTCAGAAAGATTTAAATCTCCCAATAACTTCCTTGTTCATTTCACAAATATACATTGTCTCAGTTCCAATTTCAGTGATGTCCATTTCCCACTTACAATCTGCCTAGCTCTACATACTTTTTCTCAAAGAACCCCAATGCATATCTCCATAGTCATTATATGCTGTATGATGCCTTTTGCTTTAAAGGTGTACTTGTACCTATGTCCACTCTGATATTCCCTGTCAGAAATTTAGTAAATAGCAGTCCACAAGATGGAAGCTTAAATAAGCTTCCATCTTGTGGACTGCTGACTGTTTTTTTGTAATTGAGTATCAAAATGTCTTTCTGCTCACTGGCTGTTAGTGGCAGTCAATTGTTCCTTCTAACTTCTCCACTGATGCTGGTTCCCCTAAAGTTCAGTTCTTTCTCCCACACTTTTCCCCTTGTATATTAAATGTCCTTCTTCCACTGGCTGGAAATCCTATCCATAGTTTTGCACATAACAACACACTGCATTCCACCTTCCTTCCAGTTTGAGAAACCTTGTCCTGCAAAAATAGCTTCAATTTCCTGAATATCCACTTCCAAATCCTTAAATGCTGATTTCCAGGTAATTCTACAATTGGGCAAAGATAACTTAATTTCAATCCTTCTAAATCTCACAAAAAAGGATTCTTCTGTTCATGTGCTTATCTTTGATAACACCCAGATTTCTAGACAAGACCAGATATCTCTGTTAGGGATATAATAACATCAGTCCACGTAGAACAGTGTCCACTGATAACCACTGTCTTCCCCCAGTAAACCATCCCTTAATGCCAAATTGATCCAATTTGTACAACAGTCTTTTGTGTTTTCATAATGTGTTTGCAACATTTTTTTTTCTCTTCATATCTAAAAAAACTGGGTTTTCTCTTTTTCTGTAGGCATTACTTTTCTTCTAAAGAACTTCTCACTCTGTACAAATCTCAAATTGGCCCTACTATGGAATATTGTTCCCGCCCCATGAACTCTGTCTTCTAGACTCCATTAAAAAGAGGGCAGTTTGGTTAATTAATGACTTATTATGACCCATCTCTTACAAAGTCTCTCCACTCTATCTCATAGATGTTCTGTTTCTGCTGCAAGCCTTTTCTGTAGATACTTCCGTGGTTTGGTTTTTGTTTGGTTTTTTTTTTTTTTAGGAGCATTAGCAACTAAGGCCATATTGCTCGAAATGCGGTGGTCCCTGACCTTTCCGCATCCTCCGTATTTGGTGGTGACGGGCTCAAACCCCGGTCTAATCAAGAAGTGTGTGCTATGCACTGCTGCTCCTTCCCACCTGGCTACGGAGGGGCCATCATACTTCCGTGGGCACTGTTCCTCTGAATTGGCTTCTATAATTCCCCCCCCCCTCTCTCTCTCTCTCTCTCTCTCTCTCTTCCAAACCAGTCCAAACACATGCCACAAGTAGTCAATATCCATTTACTATCCAACTTCAAACTCAAAACCAACTTTTCTTCTTCCTTATTTATCACTTCAGCTTCTATTTTCTGGAACAACCTTCCTTCACATATAATTCCTGAAAATTACAATCTACAGAAATTCAAGTTCTCTTCTCAACAAGTATTCTCTGTCTGCTCAGCCTTCAATCCACACATGGTATTAAGTACTATAGGTTCTAATACCTTTTGTGTTTGAAGTTTTCATTTTAAAAAAAGCACAATGGTATAAAAGCTTTCTCAAAACCCATGTATGTGATGATATCGGAATTATTTTTTCCATCCAGTTTCTTTGTTACTGCATCACAAAATCCAATTATATTGATCTGAAAGACTGCCCTTTAACAAATCCATTGTGACTGAAGTAACAACTGCACTCCTGTCCAGAAGGTTCAGCATTACTTCTTTGCTGTGCTAGTCCAAGTTAATATCAGTTAAAAAAAAAAAACTGAATTAGTCCTACAACACCAACCTATATATATACATATATTACTTAAAATTTATAAAACACTATAATATTAATTATACTGTAGTGTTTTATTGATATACCCGCAGAACCTGTGCATATATTTTATAAATATACCCAAACCATATATTTTATAAATATACCCAAATAAAATATTCAAAGATTGCACTTACTGTTTATGAACTTCTTGATTTTGCTTAATTTAAATTCTCACCAATATTGTGATATTCACATTGGCAACACCCAGCTTTTATGTTAAATAATAGTTGGGTACTTATAACCCAACAAAAACAACAAAAAGCTGACAGACCATAAGATATCAGTTAGTGTTTGATTGATGTGGTGAATTTAATCAAAGAGGTATTAATGAGAATACAGTTTGATATAGTTCCCATAGATTCTGCCTTAACCACTGCTAAATATTGTATTCCATTTTTCTTTCAACTTGAAAGAAATTTAGTGTTTGTACTTTGTATTGACTGTCTCCAAACTTTATAGCATACTCTGCACAGAAACTGCTCTATCTAACACAAAAATAGGGAAGATATTCGTGAATTCATACATACTCAGTGAAGAAAAACTTGCTTTATTTCCCCGACAGATAGTCAGCTTTCATCTAATTTCTTCATGGCACAATTGACTTTGGGACTAGCTGTTTACAATAGCAAATTTAGACTATCAAAGACCTGGTGAAAATTAATATATAGGTTCACAGTGATGTAGTCCTAAAAAAAAAAAAAAAAAAAAAAAAAAAGTACCACACCAAAGTGTTTTTTTTTTTTTTTATGAAAACCCCAACCACGAAAGGTATCAAAACCTATAGTACTTAGTACTGTGCATGGGTTGAAGGAGAAGTATGGGGGAGAGGGGGTTTAAAGCAGGGTTGATGCAGAGGAGTATAAAAATTTTATATACCTGAAGTTATAACTAAAATATGAATACATAATTAAAAAATTAGTTTGAAAGTAAAGCAACTAATAAAAACATTTTATGTAATTGTGGGAAATAAGTACCATGATCATATTGTACAGAAAGTAAATTTTTCTAAAAATATTAAAATTAAATTATTAATTTAACAATATATAGGGGATAGACAAAATAATGGAAACAACTGATATTATTATTATTAGCTATATGGTGCATGGAAGCCTGAGGCTTATGCTGCAACAGCTAAAAAAAAAAAAATCCGAGTTACCTTAAAAGAGAGAGAGAGAGAGAGAGAGAGTCAAAAGTAGAAAGGAATCACCAAGAAAGAGAAGAATGATGATATCCAGCTCAGGACCCTGGGTTGTGCCAAGCCCATACTCACCAGATGTGAGCCCCAGGGGTGATGAAAGCAGTAGTTTTTGTAATAGCTGTATGATGTATTTATGAATATGCACAGATTTTATTTTGTTTCTTGCAAGTAGTATGGTCAAGGAAAGACAATAAAGAATTGATGTAGAGAGGTACATGAAAATAACCAACTTGTCTGAATTCCAAAGAGGTAAAATTGTTGGTGCACATTTAGCAGGGCATCAGTAACTAAAACTGCTGATTTGTTTAACATATCCAGAGCAACCGTATCGAAAGTGACATCTGTAGAAAAACAAAAGTGGATAGGACAAATTGTGGCAGAAAATCGAAGCTGACTGAAAGAGACAGCCAGACACTGAAAAGGATTGTAGCCCAATAACATAAAACTGCTGCCTCAAAAATAACTGCAGTACTAAAGTGTTTAGGGCATAAGCCTCAAGCTATGGAGGAAGCTAGACTATGTATAAATATAGTGCGAATGCATCAGGAATACATAGCTATATCTGAATAAATCAGAATATTAGTAAAACAGCATCGTTTTAAGTTATTTAAATTTTTACTCGTTTAAATTTTACTTATATCTCTGATTTATTCAGATATAGCTATGTATTCCTGATGCATTTGCACTATATTTATACATAACTGCAGTACTTAATGTAAGTCACAGCAATCCAGTTTCCAGCAAAGCAGTCTGGTGAGAACTTCGTAAAGCCAAAATTTATGGCAGAGCCACTCTTTACCGATGGTAATGCTAGACAGAGGATGTAATGGTGTTAGGAGCACAAAAACTGAACACTTGATGATTGGAAACATGTTTGCAGTCATCTAATTTCATATTTTCAAAAAATCATCATTTGCACTTTTTCCCAACCAGGGAAAGAAAGTTTACATTTGGAAAATGACAAAGGAAGTGCATCGTCCTGACTGTCTTGTGCCAACCATCAAACATGAAGATCAACAATGGCTTGGGCAAAAATATCTTGGTCTTCTTTAGGTCCTGTCATCAACCCTGAATGGGCAAACAAATTACTGCCACTGATTATCTTGATATTCTGAGTGGTGAGCAGGACTGACCCCAAAATTTGTGGGGCCCTGTTCAAGAATTACTTGCAGGCCCTGGGGTGGGTCCTGTGCGAAATTTATACGGGGTGTTTTTGTAATAGTGATTTTTTTTAATTTTTATTTTTTTATATTTTAATAATTAAATAATTTTATATTATACTGAACAAAAATTTTAAATATGTATAATATTTAATACATTAATCAACAATATTGTTTAACAATCGCAGTCATCTCATAAAAATAGGAACACGAATAAATAATAATAGGAACCAATGATTGCACACATCAGACAAACAATACAGATATTATTAAAAGTTATTACAGCAAGTATAACATAAAAATTACATTTTTAAATAACATCCTAAGTTCGATATCAAACAAAACATACACATTTAGAATGAAGTATATACTTCTAGCAATTTTCAAGTCTACTCATGCAAGCACTCTTGGAGTGACGATAATATGGGTAAGGCACCAGTCGGCTCATTGATAGAAATGAGGAAAAGACATGGATGATATTGTTATTTAAACCATTTGAGCGTGGGGCCCTATTCGACAAAATCAGTTGAACATGCTTGTGACCGCCCCTAGTGACCAGGTTCATCCCGTAGTGCAAATATTGCTTCCCACAAACAATGCAACTTTTCACAATGATAATGCTCCAACACACACACACACAACCACACACAACCAGATGTGTCAATCTTGGTTTGATGAACATGAAACTGATGCTAAGCATTTCCTATGGCCTGCACAATCATCAGACTTTTAAACATTGAGCCACTATGGGCATATTTGAGAAGAGAGTGGGAAGCAAATTTTTGCCAACTTATCACTTGAGGAGCATGAAATGTTCCTCCATGAAGAATGATCCAACATCATATATTACCCCAAGGGCTCACATCCGGTGAGTATGGGCTTGGCACACCCAGGGTCCTCAGCTGGATATCATCATTCTTCTCTTTCTTGGTGATTCCCTTGTCTCTCTCTCTCTTAGGGTAACTTGGGAATTTTTTTTTGCCTGGTGCAGCATAAGTCTCAGGCTTCCTTGCACCATATAGCTAATAATAATAATAATATTAGTGCATATCTGTAACTCTTATCACAAATCCTTTTTCTGGATAGCATCTGCCACTGATGATGGATCTTGCTGGGAACGACTCGGAATTCATAATACTGATGTTCAGTTTTATACCGTTGACTGATTTTCATTTTCACCTATTTTGCTCATGAGACCTTTGTCTGTAAGGCAGCTTTGTATGAGGGGATGTCCTTTAAATGTTCCTGGCCTTCAGCATCCTTTTAATTTTTATTGTTAACTAAATTGCCTTTAAAAAGGAATCATGCCCCAGACTAGAGCAGCAAAACAACTTGTGCAAAGTAGCAAAAGTGCTGTGACGTGGGAGAACCATAGGGGATGATTCTCCAACGCATCACAGTCCTTAAAAAAATGTGCGAAATGCAGCATGTTTGCAGATCTCTCTCTCTCGAACAGGACAGAATCAAGCCATGGAGGATGTCTTTGTGTGTGTGCTAGGTGCAGAGAATGTGCAGAAATTAGGCACCAACTCAGCATTCAACAAAACTCAGCATTGCCTGCGAAGAAATTAAAATGGGGGGCCCATCAAGTTCTCAGCTGCCCAACTCAATGCCAGAGCACACTCTTATGCACCAGGCAACAGAGCAGCAACCTTCAGGACAGAATGTGCTGGTCCCACAGGAGCTAGTTATTGTTGGTGACTCAATTGTCAGGGAAACGGGAAATATATTGTGCAAAAAAGGATAGGTGGAATAGGACCAGGGCATGTCTGCCAGGGACAAAAGTTGATGACGTTGTAGAGCAAATATCATCTTTTAAGGACACAAAAGGTGATATCATTGTATAATAGTAGTATAATATAATGACATTAAGTGTAGGAGATCTGCGGATTTACTAAGCAAGTACAGGTCAATGCTGAAAAAAAGTCGCAAGTTAGGGTTAAATTTGAAAGTGTCTGCAATCCTACCCAGACACGATGGAGGGAGTATATGATGAGAGCCTTGTCAATCAATTCAGCCCTGGAGAGGTTGTGCAGGGCTCATGAGATAGAATTTTTCTCGGCGCGGTCTGTGCTTGTTAACAGGAGAGATTGCTTCTACAGGGATGGGATACACTTAAATAGAAAGGGTGCAAGAATATTTGCTGATACTATTGAGGCAATGTTAGGTGGGTTGGACAACTGCTAGCTTGGGAGGATTCACAGACTAATAGGTTACAGTAGTCGCAGGCAAAGGTGAAAATGATCCTTCTATTGGAATGAGCAGCAACCCAGAAAACCAGTTGCTCGGGATTTCAGGAACTGCTGGGGGTCATGAAACAAGTAAATAGATGGGCTATGTTAGAGTAACTAAGAGTAAGAACAGGTGCATGTACACCAATGCTAGGAGTACAGTAAACAAATTTGATGAATTTGAAGTGATAGTTAAGACATTAAAGGCAGATATTGTTGGGATATCAGAGACTTGGTGCCACTTAGATATAAGGGATGCAGAATTGGAATTTGGTAGTACAATGTGTACAGAAAGGATAGACAGGATAGGAAGGGAAGAGAGGTTTTGCTGTTAGTTAAGAAACATATAAAATCTAAGGAAATGCAGCCAGTTGACATAGATGGACAGTGCAATGTTGAGTAAGTTTGGTGTGACATAAGCACTGGGAAAGCAAAAATGAGTAGGAATTTGCTATAGGCCTAATGATTCTGTTGAGTTCAATGAACAATTATACAGAGAAATAGAGCGGGCCAGTAAATCAGTGTCTTATAATGAGGGATTTTAACTTTCCAGATATAGACTGGAACTTGTGGATTGGTTGCTCGCACACTAGCAAGGCTTTTGTGGATTTATTGGATGATTGTTTTCTACAGCAGCATGTTAGGGAGGCAACAAGAGGAAGTAACATCCTTGATCTGATTATCAGCAGTGATTATTCATGCATTAAGAATTTACAGATAAAGGAACCACTAGGTAGCAGTGGTCACAGTGTACTGATTTGGATTTACTTAAAGATGTAACTACCATCGGGGGTAAAGGGAAGGGTTTTTGCTTTCGTAAAGGCAACTACAGTGATCTTCAGAGATTTTTTAGGTTCTGTACAGGGAGACCAACTGATGATGTTACCAACAGCAAATTCAAAATGGGTAGCATTCATGGAAGTAATCTTGGAAGCTACTAGGCTTTTTATTCCAACTAAGAAATCTGCTTTCTCTCTAGGTTCAGGTCCAAATGGATGTCAGATGAACTAGTGAGACTCGTGGCAGAGAAGAAGAATGTGTGGAATGCACATAAATTGTCAGGTGAAAAAGAAGCCTATGGTATATATAAACTAGTCTACAATCAGGTCACAAAGGAGGTTAGGCAAGCAAAGGCAGATTATGAGAAATCTTTGACAAAGGATGCAAAGACTTCTTTACTTATATAAACTCTAAAAGGAAGGGGATGAATCGGGTTGGTCCACTTGATATCAATGGTTTGATGTAGATGATCATTCTCAAATAGCTGCTGAATTAAATGAGTATTTTGCATCTACATTCACACATAAGGAATTATTCAAGAAGAAGAGGGCCAGATGTTTATCAAACTCTAACAGGGAGTTGAATGATTTTGTAATAACTGAGAGCTAAGTGGAGGAGAAATTGTTGAATTTAAATATAAATAAGGCACCTGGGGTGGATGGGATCTATACAGTTATATTAAAGGAGGCAACAATGGAAGTGTAGCAAACCCTTAGCCATAATTATAAGAGCATCCTTGGACTCAGGGGAAGTCCCCATGGACTGGAGATGTGCAAATGTATCTACAATTCACAAAGGGTAGAGGGGATCAAAGGGTGACACAAGTAATTAGAGACTTGTTAGTTTGACTTCTGTTCCAGGAAAAATAATGGAGTAATTGCTTAAAGAAGCATAGCAGAATCAATTAGACAAGACAGCAGTAATAATTCAGACAACATGGATTTGTGAAGGGGAAGGCTTGTCTGACCAATCTGATTGGATACTATGATGTGATCACAAAGGAACTGGATGCAAAAAATAATTTCGATATCATATACTTGGATTTCAGGAAACCTTTTGATACCGTTGCACATGGAAGACTACTGTACAAATTGGAGCAGTATGGCATTAAAGGCAAATTGCTACAATGGATAAAAGGATGGTTGAGAGGGTGAAGACAGACAGTGGTGGTCAATGGGTACTGCTTTACGTGGACTAATGTTATTAGTGGTGCCCCTCGGGGTTCGGTGTTGGGCCCATTGTTGTTTTGTATGATACTGATGAAGATATATCAAACTTAATGTCAAAGTTTGCAAATGATACAAAGGTTGGCAGGGTTGTTAATAACAGTAACAACAGTATGCTGCTGCAACAGGATCTGGAAATTTGGGTAGATGGACTGAGAAGTGGCAACTGAAGTTTAATATTGACAAATGCAAAGTACTGCATTTGGGTAGCAGTAACCCCAGAGAAATGTACCAACTATGTGATGTTACACTCAGGGTAGTGGAGAATGAAAGAGACCTTGGGATAATTGTGCAGTCAGATATGAAGTTTTCTGAGCAGTGCAGACAGGCAGCCAGAGTAGGTCATATGGTCTTGTCAATGATATACAGGAATTTTGTGAGCAGGGATAAGGAGGTGATAATCTTGTATAAGGCAATAGTCGGGCCACACTTTGAGTACTGTGTACCGGTCTGGATGCCTCATTTTAGGAAGGATGTAGAGTTGCTAGAACGAATACAGAAGGGAAACAAGACTGGTGAAGGTAACAAAGGGGTGCTCTTATGAAGAAAGGCCGACCGGGCTAGCCAGGTGGGTAAAGTGCCTGCTTGGCAACCCAAAGATCGCAGGTTCGAATCCCGCCTCGAGCTTGGATCAAAGTAAAATGCAAAAACTTTGGAGGTGCATTATGGCCACAGAAGCTGATGTACTAAAAAAAAAAAAAAAAAAAAAAAAAAATTATGAAGAAAGGCTTAAGTTCTGCAAATTGCAGTTTCTGGAGACTAGGCACCTGAAAGGTGATCTGACTGAGGTGTATATTAAGCAGGCTTAATTCTGATGGGATTCTTCCTCTTGCTCAGTTTACAAATCTAATTGGGCATAGATTCAAACTGAGGAAAGACAGTTGTAGAATACAACTGTCTTTCCTGATTGCTGGAACAAACTTCCATCTGTTGTTGTGGAAGTTGATAGCTTAAATAAATTCAAGGCAGAACTAGACAAACATTTGTAATGAATGGAATTGTGAAATAGGAAGGTTTTTTTTTTTTTTTTTAGCTGATGCTGTATAAGCTTGCTTTTTTGCACCATGTACCTCTACTAATGCTAATTTCTTATCACATTACTACCCATGTCTGTCAAAATTAGGCAGAATTCTATCAAATTTATAATAGTGTATCTAGGTATCATCATAAAATAGGGCATTGCAACCAGGTTCTGATATCATTGTGAGGGAGAGAGAGTATGGTGACCAGGTCCTGGTACCATCATAAGTGGGGGAGAGCATGATGACCAGGCTTTTGAGTTTCTTTTTTTTAGAATGCCTCCTGCATTCATTTTCTTTAATTTCAAATTTTTGGTTGGGGGGGGCGCATTCCCCCCAATCTGCCCACCCTTGAATACAATTGTTAATTTTAACAAACATGGGTGGTAGTAGTAGTAATGAAGGCATGTGATGCAAGAAAGCAAGCATATGAGCTCACTTTCTTGGTAAGAGAACCCCTTCGTTCCTCTCAGCATCAGTCCGAAAACGAAAAAAAAAAAACAACTTGACACATCCATTCCCCTTAAAAGTTTGTCCAGTTCCTCCTTGAATTTATTTAAGCTATCAACTTCCACAATGACAGATGGAAGTTTGCTCCAGTAATTAAATGTCCGCTGGCCAAAGTCAAATTTCTATTCTACAACTGTCTTTCCTCAATTTGAATTTATGCCCCCTCAGGTTCATAATCTGAGCAAGCGGAAGGTTCACATCAGAATTCAGCGTGCTCAACCCATTCAAGGCCTTAAACACCTCAATCAGATCACCTTGCAGGTGCCTGGTCTCCAGCGGCTTCAATTTGCAGAATTTAAGCCTTTTTTGGTAAGATGTCCCCTTCGTTATTTGGGATGGGTGAAAATAGGAATACCTATTTTTTTTTTTTTTTTAATTATTTCTGACTGAAAGTGTGGGCAAATAAAAACAAAAGAAATAATAATAGTTAAAAACGTTTAAAATATAAAAAACTTTTTTATATATAGTTCTTTCAGAACTCTGAAAGCATGTCGGAAACTCCCAGCGGAGGGACGCACAAACAGCAAGAGATGAGCATTCTCCGTCAGAATAACAGGTTGGAATTGTTATTCAGTCGGAACTGAAGTGCTTTGGGGTAATCCATTTCTTTAGCGTAGCGGCGTCACAGAGTGAAGCACTTCAGCTCCGACTTGTGATTCCAACCTGCTATTTGTGACGGGGGGCATGCGTGTCGCTCTATGAGACTTTCAGAATTCTGTAAGAACTGCATAAAAAAAAGTTTTTATACTCTAAACGTATTTAGTTGTATTATTTTTGTTTATATTTGGCCGTACTTTCAGTAATTCAGAAAGAATTTAAAAATACCGATATTTTCACCACTGTCCCAAATAAAGTGATAAAATTCCAGAGTTCACAATATGAAACTACTGTATGTATGCACACAACAATTTAAGTAAGAAGGCACGTGTGGATCTACTATTTGTTACAGTAACCGAAGCTGAAGATGCCTTCACAATGTTCTTTGTCTTTGTGCTGAAATAATCAGTAATGTGTAGGTTCTGTTGTTTTTTGCGATGCATGTTTTCCGCAGAAGAACCTTAGGATTAAAAGGTATGTCTTATGGGTTAAATGGTAATACAGCGATTTATAATTAATTTGTCATTTCATATTTTATTTTTAAGTAATTTTTTACATGCAGTGTGGAAGGAATACCCGATACTGAATCTCGACCAAAAACTTCAAAAGTGTAAAAATAAATTTAATTTGTTCAGAATTACTGAAAGTACGTTAGCGGAAAGTACGTGGGCGACACGCAATCACCGGGTAATCAAACAAAGCTGAAGCGCTTCGCCGCTCTCACGCTCTAGCACTAAAATAAAGGTAAAATAAAGTATTACCTTGGTGATTTGTTGTTACCACTGAACATTATTTATTTTGGCTAAAAAAAAAAAAAAACTTCCTTGCATTACTTAACTATTCTAATACCAATACTAAATCTGATCTCTCGTCAACACCCTTCAAAACAAGATGACTGCAGGGCGGGCAGGAGGGTTATTAACTTACATATTTCATTAAAATTAATAATATACTTATTCTTCCTCAAAATCTTAAACAATGATTTGGCAGCATAATTTAAGGATAACCTCTGAAAAAGTTATCCAAAATACCAGAAAATGGAATGTTATCATGATGGTTAAATCTGACACGAGAGTAACGTGGAATGCAGACGACAACTGTGCTTTTCTACATACCCTGCTCAGTTAGGACTTCATTATTATTATTAGCCATATAGAGCAAGGAAGCCTGAGGCTTATGCTGCACCAGCCAAAAAAAATTCCCGAGACTTGTTAAATTCCCGAGGCTTAAAATTCGAAAAATATTTCTTGATTGAATGTCTCTTAGACATTGTCAGGAAAAATTTTTGATTTAACCACGCAACCCCAGGGGCTCACATCTGTCGAGTATGGGCATGGCACACCCAGGGTGCTGAGCTGGATATCATCATTCTTCTTTTTCTTGGTGATTCCCTTCTACTTTCTCTCTCTCTCTCAAGGTAATTCAGAATTTTTTTTTTTTTTTTTTTTGCTAGTGCAGCATAAGCCTCACGCTTCCTTGCACTATATGGCTAATAATAATAATATGAGATGCATCTGTCATTGTGGAGTTATACTTCATAACTGGGTTGTCACTATTGAAACAGGGTACCTGCCCACCCACCGATGATGAAGCCAACTAGCTTATAATAATAAGCTAGTTGGCTTATTATTATAAGCAAATAACTAATAATAATTATTATTAGTAGTAGTAGTAGTTTTTTTTTTTTTTTTTTTGATTTGGTAGTTGTTGGCGCATCGGCTTCTGTGGCCATATTGCACCTCCCAAGGTTTTTGCAGTACTTTGATCCAAGCCCGAGGCGGGAATCGAACCCGCGACCGTTGGGTTGTCGGGCAGGTACTTTACCCACTCGGCTAGCAGTAGTAGTATTATTAGCCATATGGTGCAAGGACGCCTCAGGCTTATACTGAACAAGCCAAAAAAAAAAAAAAAAAAAAATCTGAATTTATTGAGAGAGAGAAAACAAGAATCGGAAATAAAAGGGAATCACCAAGAAAGAGAAGAATGGTGATATCCAGCTCAGGACCCTGGGTGTGCCAAGCCCATACTCACCAGATGTGAGTCCCTGGGGTTATCATCATTTAGGGTAAACTTTGAATGGTGTGAATGGGCTATCAGCAATTGCACGAATCAACAAACCATCAAAGTGACATCCGACAACACCACCGCTCCTTAAATAGGTTAGCTCGCTTCTATGGGTCGTGACGAGAACAACTAACTTGTGTAGAGCACAAACATAATATACCGGTCTATGTCACTTGTTATCCAGGAAGTTCCAATGGTCTATGAAAACAAGTATCCAATAGTTTTTGGAAGACAGCGTCATTTTTGATTATTATTTATTTCTTTTATTTTTATTTTTTTATTTTTTGCATTTCATTGTGTAAAGATTTCCATTTCGTCACCCGAGTTAAATTCCACAAACTCTTTAACTGAAAGCACAAATTACCAGTGCATTGTAACAAAATGGTATTGAATTGCGCACAACATATCGTGCAGCATCTTTCTTACCGTAGACTTGCATACCAGTAAGGATATCAGGGTCCATTTCCTATTGGTGATCTGCAGGAGATTAGGGTTTCTTCTTCGGTATCAACCATTATTACACAAGTGGGGAAGTATTACGTACAGAAAAATGCAATTAAATTTTTATTTTTTGAAATAGTTCCCTAAACATTTAAAAATATGTAGTATGGTGGTTATGTATTCTTGAATTTTCGTTTTTAAAAATTCGTGTTGGTGACGCAAATACTGGTTCTGGTGTTAATTTTATTTATTTCAGTGAAACAAGTAGTTTTTATCAGGAACTGTATTTGTAAACCGTAGTTGACTAAACCGAACTACCCATAGGGCAAAACATCCATCCACAGATAAGTGTTTCCTTATTTTGACTGATTACTTATCGTTAGGCCTAGCGAGCTTGCAATCTGCCTAGACGAGGCTGAAAGTCGTACCCTCGCAGGGCTAGAGGAGAATCACGGACTTTGAAAACTTTCCACAGTTTAATAAGCTTAGTCCAGCATTTAAAGAAATGTACGCAACTGGAAATAACGACCTTTCACCTATCAGTTTGAAGAGACAGAATGTAGAGGCAGCGAATCGAAATTATCCTAATTTTTTAATATTTCTCCCTCGCCAACGGCCCACTAAGTAAAATCTCTCCATTTGTTAACTACGATACCTGGAGAATTGCGACTCACGACAAATGGTAAAGCGCCTTAAATTTGGAGATCTCTTGGTGGAAACATTCAATCAGAAACATGCTGCTGCATGTTTGAAACTTTCGTCTTTTGGTGGAGTAAACATACAGGTTACACCTCATGCGAAACATTATTCTTACCTTTAGCAATCCAACTCTACCTAGCTCAGTGAAAGCAGACTACTTAAATTTCCGAACACGTCCTTTTATCCCCAACCCACTTAGATGTTAAAAATGCGGTCACTCCCGTTTGCTTTTTAGCATGCCATGAAGTACCAGTCTGTCCGAGATGTGGATCTACAGAGCATAAAAAGAGAATGCCCATCAGAATAACGAAATGTCCAAATTGCATGGAAATCATGCAGCATATTCTAAATCTTGAGAACTCGCACCAGGGGGGGTCACATCTGGTGAGTGTGGTCTTGGCACACCCAGGGTCCTGAGCTGGATATAATATTTCTTCTCTTTCTTGGTGATTCCCTTCTCTCTCTCAGGGTAATTCGGGAATTTTTTTTTTTTTTTGGCTGGTGCAGCATAAGCCTCACACTTCCCGGCACCATAGGGCTAATAATAATAATAACGCTGGAAGGTTTAGAAAAAAATCCGAAAATGTAAAGTAGAGAACGAAATAACTATCAGGAAGCAAAAAATCGTTTCTCACTTCCAGACCTTATGCTGTATCACTTCAGAGGAAACACACAAACCTCTACGTCTCATCTGATATCTCAATTTCCGTTTAGGCAGTTGCTCGATACCTAAAGAACCCATGAATCACGCAAATCAAGCTAGTAATACAGTTATAAGTTCTTCCAGGAAGTGGTTCTTCATCAAATGCAAAATCTCAATGAAAAAACCAACTCAGCAACAATTATTGAGACCGAATAATCACAAATGGATATGGATCACCAATTTCAGGAAGAACCATTACTTGAGACACATAGGAATCGATACGAATTTTGACCGATCCTTTTTTGCAAAGGAAAGAGCTAAAACAGAAACGCAAGCAGAATACTAGCAAACAGTGAGACTCGACCTTCTTTTCCAAGAAGAATTAATTATTTACTATTTAATAAACAAATACAATCCTGTTGGTATCTGTTTACAAGAAACCTTACTTTCTCAGTTAATCCTATGATAAAAAGCTATACCTTATATAGAAGAGAGAGAGACACGGTTCACCCGGTGCTCATGATGGTGTTGGCTTACGTACACAGCTACTTAATCTTCAACTGGACCTGCCAAGCGACCACAAACAGGAAAAATGACTAATCTCAGATGACTTGCAGCGCCTCTGGCAGGAATCCTGGAATTCAACCCACAAAGTAGAAACAACAAACGTTCTTCACCTTTTCCAAGCCTCCACCCTGGTACTCACCTGGATTGCAAGCAACCTGTTTATTATCAGGACACAGATCATTCCAGCAAAAACTCAACTCTATGGGTATCGAATCACATCCCTTTTGTCATTGTGGAGATGAGGAGTCCTCGACCCATGTTATGTATGAGTGCCCCTCCTATGAAAACCACCGGTTACAACTGTTTACAGTAATCCGAGGAACTCCCCGCAATCAAGAGCAAGATCTACTAAATGAGAGAGATAAACATATTGCGTTCACTCATTTGTCCAGGCTGTCTTGACCACAAGGTGTACCAAGCTCACCACTGCTAGGACAGTCCGCAATACTCCCCACTCCCTTCGGGAGTAGGATAAATGTAAACCTGTGCTACAGAAACAATACTTTAAACCCTTTATGGGTAGGACTCATGCTGGCACCCAATTTAGGTTACGGAATCACTGCTGGCACTCAACTGGGTGCTAAATCAATACACAGGGGTATCAATACTGCGACTTTTAATCCCCTTCCCTCCCGATACTTCGCCTAAATTAGTCCAACTTTCTTTCACCCCACAGTCTGACTGCCTCCTCTCTTATTCCCTGTGAACTCTCTTCAACACTTTTTTTTTTTTTATGGCCTCTGCCGCTCAAGTGGCCCCGGGCAGAGGCCAGCCTACGTTGCATTTCCCTGCGGCCAAGAATCCAGAGAAATAACAGAACCCAACACAACACACACACATACATGCCACACACACATTTCTGGCATTTTCAGAGTCTTGTATACTTCACAAGAGTACAGATGGTGCAGTTGTGAGAGACAGCAGGTGGCGCCATACCCTAAACATTATGTCCATCTGCTCCCTCCCTATACCTAGGCATCGCAAATGGTCAGTTTACAAGGATCCCCTACACAGCGACCATTTTCCAATAACCATCAAATATAGCAAAACTCTCAAATGATGAACCTTGCAGGAAGTGGCAATTGACAAAAACAAACTGATACTCTTTAGCTCTCATGTGAAACTAGGTCAGAATTTTTTCCGGTCCGAACCCATCGATGCAGTAAATGACCTACTTAACAAAGCAAATAATAGACGCAGGAAGCGCCTCCATGACACAAATATCGTCACGCCGAAGACGGAATAATCACTTGTGGGATCGAGATTGTACAAAAGCTAAAAGGAATAAAAACAATGCATGGTACCGAATCCGCAAATATCCTACTACTGTCAACCTCGTAACCTACAAACAAAAGTAAAGAAAGATTCCTGGATCAGGATTCACTTCAGTTAACAAAGACACCGACATCAGACTAGTTTGGAAGGACGGTCAGACTGCTCGATAACAAGTTTCCACAAGCTTTCTCCAATTACCTACTAGAATAGGAACAAATGATCCTCTCCACAAGATATCGTAAACATCGTAAGAGAATCATTTGCTCATGTATCAGCAGTGGCAATATACAGCGCAATCTATAAGAAAATTAGATCTTAAGCTGAGCAATGCAAAATTAATTTCCGATTCCGTTTAGTCTCTAACGAGAGTAAACTGGTCACTTCAATTTAAAATATATAGAAAACCCACGAATGTAGGCCTATTTTTACATTATGAAAGCTACAGCCCCTTTTCGTATAAACGGTCGGTTATTTAAAATCAGTTTATTATTATTTTATTATTATTATTATTATTATTAGCCATATGGTGCAAGGAAGCCTGAGGCTTATGCTGCACCAGCCAAAAAAAAAAAAAAAAATTCCCCGAGTTACCCTGAGAGAGAGAGAGAGAGAGAGAGAGAGAGAGAGAGAGAGAGAGAGAGAGAGAGAGAGTGTCAGAAGTAGAAAGGAATCACCAAGGAAGAGAAGAATGATGATATCCAGCTCAGGACCCTGGGTTTGCCAAGCCCATACTCACCAGATGTGAGCCCGTGGGGTTAAATATGAACTCATACAAATATATAACTATCCATGTTGACTTAGGAATGAAATAGAGGAACGTCTTGAAATAGAGGAACAGATCGTCTTTTAAATAGAGGTTATCCCCTAAACACCATAAATAATATTAAATTACAGTCTATGAGTAAAATAAGAAACACCCCACATAATAGCATAATTTCTAAAAAATATTTTATACCGCTTCCTTATGTCGAACAGTGGCATAAGAAATTAAATGCACTTTTCATGAATACAGAATTCAAAATAGTGGCTAGGCCTACTCGTAAACTTCAGTCTTTAATTAAAAATTCTTCGTTGTTTTTAAATAATAGTGGTGAGAAGAATGATATCGTGTATTGTATTCCTTGTGGAGATTGTAATGCGTTATATATAGGCTCTTCAAAAAATATGCTTTCCGTAAGACTAAAACAACATGAAGCTTCTGTTAGAGCTCAACGGTCAGGAGCTTTGGAACTTTCTTTCACAAAAACCATTCGTTTTTATTTCTGGAAACGAAAGTTCTCACAATACAGTGGAATTTAACCAAGTTACTTACAGTTGGAAACTGTTGAAATGAGAATTCGAGAACATTCTATATTCGTCGTCCTTCTATAATCTCGGACTCCTGGGCCTTTGTGCACATTCGCGATTAACAGAAGTCTCTCATACTAACCGTATAAAGGGGAAAATTTGAAAGGTCAGATTTTTTTTATTATTATTATTAGCTATATGATGCTAGGAAGTCTGAGGCTTATGCTACATCAGCCAAAAGAAAAATTCCCTAGTTACCCTGAGAGACAGAGAGAGAGAGAGAGAGAGAGAGAGAGAGAATATCACCAATAAGAAGAATGATGATATCCAGCTCAGGACCCTGGGCTTTACCATCGAAAAGTTTGGTCCCTTCAGAAGGAATTTAGATTTAGAAAATATTATACGATTTTATATGGAGTTTTGATTTTAATTTTGACAAATGTGTTCAGTCTTCTTGAGTGGACAGGAGCGGGAGTGCACTAGCACACGCTCTTTGAGTAGACCGGTGTTCAAGTCCCTGACTGCTAAATGGGGTCGATCTGCCAGCCCGCACTGAACCAGCATGGCAGATTATGCTCCATTTCCCTCAGCATGAATTGGTGAGGAGGCTTCCATCCTGCAGTGAGTTGATAATGGCTGCAGTTTCCCTTTTTTTTTTTTTTTTTTTTTTTAAACCTTCTTGAGTGCTTGGGTTAGCATTAGTAGAGGCATATGATGCAAGAAGGCAAGCTTATGCAGCATCAGCCAAAAAGAAAAAAAAATTGCACTTCACCCCTCCGTTCGTTCGAAATACCTGTCCAGCTGAGCCTTAAATTTATTTAGGCTATCAACTTCCACAACAAGGGATGGAAGTCTGTTCCACCAACCAACTACCCGCTGGCTAAAGGCAAATTTCCGCACATATATCCTACATCTGTCTTTCCTCTTGGGTATCTAGCGTGGGGGGGGGGGCTGGTATATTTCGATTTGTTTCCGGTGCTTGGAGGGTTCACCTATGGGAAGTATGAGCACATTGAAGTATTTTTATAAATTGCTCATACTCGGAGATTTAAAATTAACTGTAAATTTTGATTTATTCTAATTCATTTCATCCCGGAAGTTGGAAAAGATCTCTTATTTGGATATTGAGGTAACTCTCAGATTAATTAGTAAAATTAATTTTCATACAAATATATTTCATTTCTACAACCGCATTTTACGAGATGGTGCAATTCAATTGTTTCAGCCTTTTAAAACCTGGAAAATACTCTTCAAATCCTTGGAATTATCGCCCTATATCTCTATCCAGCTGTCTTGCAAAAACTCTGGAAAGAATAATAATAACTGATTAACTTGGCCATTAGCATTAGTAAAGGCACACGAAGCAAGAAATCAAGCTTATATAGCATCAGCCCAAAAAAAAAAAAAAAACTTTCTCATTTCACCAATCCACTCGCTCCAAATGTTTGTTCTGCCTTAAATCTATTTAAGCTATCAACTTCTACGACAGATGGAAGTTTGTTCCAGCAATCAACCACACGCTGGCTAAAGGCAAACTTCCGCACATGTATCCTACAACTGTCTTTCCTCAATTTGAATTTATGCCCTCCGAGGCGATTATTCTGAGGAAGAATTTCATCAGCATTGAGCATGCTCAAGCCATTCAAGGCTTTATACACCTCTATCAGATCACCTCGCAGGTGCCTAGTCTCCAGACGCTGTAATTTGCAAATCTTGAGCCTTTCTTCTTAAGGGCAACCTTTTGTACCATTCACTAATCTTGTTGCCCTTCTATGTACTCGTTAGAGCAGCTCTACATCATTTTTAAAATGAGCCCTCCACATGTGTATGCAGTACTCAAGGTGTGGCCTGACCATTGCCTAATACAAGTGGATAATCACCTCCTTGTCCCTGCTAGAAACATTCCTGTATATCATTGACAAGACACCATGAGCTACTCTTGCAGACCGTCTGCACTACTCACACAACTTCATATCTGCTTGCACAATGACCACCAGGTCCTTTTCATTCTCTACCACTGTCAGTGTGGTACCACAGAGTTGATACGTTACTCTGGGATTACTGCTTCCCATATGGAGTACTTTACATTTGTCAATGTTAAACTTCATTTGCCACTCTCAGCCCATCTGCTCAACTTTTCTAGATCCTGTTGCAGCAGTGTACTGTCATTAACAACCCTGCCAACCTTCGTATCATCTGCAAACTTGGACATTAAGCCTGATATACCATCATCAATATCATTTATAAATACAGAAAACAACAATGGGCCCAACACTGAACCATGGTGGACTCCACTAATAACATCAGTCCACGAAGAGAGGTGTCCATTGTTTACCACTCTTTGTCTTCTCCCACTCAATCATTTTTTTATCCATAGCAGCAATTTGCCTTCAATGCCACACTGCTCCAATTTGTGCAGCAGTCTTCCATGTACAACAATATCAAAAGCCTTTCAAAGATCCAAATATATACTGTGCTGCCACTTTATTAGGTACACCCCTGCTGTGCACACAAATTGTTCGTCCCACAACGTTGCAAGTCACATGACCATAGTTGTGGATATAAATGCAGCAGAACAACCTTCTGAGTAACAGTTAAGCGTACAAACCGTAGCAAGAATGGGGAAAAGGAGTGATCTAACTCGACTTTGAACGTAGCATGGAGCAAGACTTGCTGGACAAAGCATCTCTGAAACGGCAGTTCTCCTGAACTTTTCACGCGCCATTTCAAGGGTGTATCGAGAATGGTGCAACGAACAGGAAACTTCCTCTCAACGGCACTCCTGTGGAAGAAAACCGCTTGTTGATGAGAGAGGTCAGATGAGGATGGCTAGAATTGTGCAAACAGACGGGCCACAATGTCGCACATTACGTCAGAATACAACCTTGGTGCACAGAACAAAATATCGCAACGGACCACTAGTCGCACTTTGTTGGGAATGGGTTACAACAGCCGGTCACATCGCGTACTTTTGTTATCAATGAAGAACAAGAGAGCACGTCTCCAACACCAGCACTGGCCTATTGAGGGTTAGAAAACAGTTACTTAGTCTGACGAGTCGAAGTTCCTGGTGCATCATGTTGATGGAAGGCTCAGAATTTGGCAAAAAACATGAATCCATGGACCTGTCATGTATGACGACTTCTATGCAAGGTGGGGCAATGTTATGGTGTGGGAATGTTTTCTTGGCACACGTTGGCTCCATTGATACCGATAAATTCACTTCTGACTGCCACATCGTTGGTGACCAAGTGCATCCATTTATGTTGACAGTTTATCCTCAGTCAGATGGGTACTTCCAGCAGGATAATGCGCCGGTGCACAAAGCCCGAATCACTATGGAATGGTTCCACGAACGTGACAATGACTTCTTTGCTGCAGTGGCCCGCTCAGTCCTCAGATCTCAATCCTATTGAACATTTTGGGATGAGCTGGAAAGGGCTATTCGCTGCAGGCCTGCACCTCCGTGGAATCTCAAGGAACTGCGTGACACACTCATGTCTGCATGGTTCTCCATTCCTGCACAACGTTTTCAGCATCTTGTTTAATCCATGCTTAGACGAATTAAGGTTGTTTTGAAGGCTAAAGGAATCTCAACACGTTACTAGGTAGGCGTACCTAATAAAGTGGCAGCACAGTGTATATCAAAATTATTCTTTGAATCCAGTTCCTTTGTCACCACATCATAGTGTCTAATCAAATTGGTCAGACAAGACTTCCCCTTAACAAACCCATGCTGTGTCTGAGCTATGAATTCGCAGCCAAATCAGCAATTCCCAGTAATAATCGCAGCCTATCAGTCCCCTATATAGACTACAGGCAAATAATACACCAGAGAATATACTCCCAATGGCAGGATTCGTGGAATAAACAGACTACGAATAAATTATATCGTATAAAGCCTGTAATTGAACCGTGGCAGTCTAGTCTGCGCAGGAATCGTAAGGAGGAAGTTGTTCTTGCCCGGACCCGCATAGGACATAGTCATTTGACTCATTCGTTTTTGCTGAGGGCTGATGATCCTCCTATGTGTGAGTCCTGTGGCACAATTTTATCTATTAGACACATTTTAATTGACTGTCCAGATTTTATCAATATCCGCTTTACCGCTTTTAATCATCTGACTGAGCCGTATACACTCAGTCAGATTTTATCCGACAATGACAATGTGTCTGCTGTTTTTAGGTATTTTAAATCAATAAAGGTTTTTACTTGTATTTAAAATTGACTTGTTATTTCTTTATTGATTTATCTTTTCTACATTTTATACCTTTGTTATTTTATATCGACCTAAGTAATTAGGTCAGTGAAATTTAAATTTTTATATATCACCTGGTTTTGGCGCATGCGCCAATAAAACCCAACAACCAACCATCTGAGCTATAATTGAAATCTTGTCTAGATGATCCTGTAGTGCTTCTTTAACAAGTGCCTCCATTAATATCCCTGGAACAGAAGTTAAACAGGTCTGTAATTACTTGGTGTCACCCTTTGATCCTCCTCTGTGAATTAAATTGACATTTTCACATCTCCAGTCCATGGGTACCTCCCCTGTGAGTCCAAGGAAGCTCTCATAAATACGGTTAAGGGTTTGCTTACTTCCTTTGCTGCCTTATTTAATATAATTGGATAGATTCAGTCCGTCCCAGGTGCCTTTCTTGTGTTTATCTTCAACAATATCTCCTCCACTTTCCTCTCAGTTATTACAAAATCATCTGGCTCACTGCCAGAATTTAATTCACCTCTGGCATTCCCCTCCCTGAATAACTCCTCATGTGTGCATGTAGATGCAAAATACCTATTTAGTTTGTTAACTACCTGAGCAGGATCATCAACAGTTGAATCATCGATATCAAGTGGACCAATTTGATTCATCCCTTTCCTTCTAGAGTTTATATAAGTAAAGAATTCTGCTGTTTTTCTTTGCATCCTTTGCCAAAGATTTAGAAGCCCAAGCTATTTGCTAACTGCTAATCAGTTTAGTGTTCGCAAGCACAAATCCCCACTCTTGACCTTGTGATCAAAATATAATCTAACATAGGCAATTTATTCATTAAATAAGAACATATAGGACCATATCATCTCGTGCACTAGTACCAAGCGCTTCATTGGATTAACACTTGACAAAAAAACTTAAGTTCTTGGCTCATATAAAGCATATCTGGGCAAACTGCTCAGAACAAAATTAACATTCTTAGAGCAATATCTGATGAAAACTGGGGGTGCTGATTGTTCTAGCCTTCTCATTCTTTACCTAGGTTTAATTATATCGCATTTGGATTAAGGCTGTCCAGTCTATGACTCTGCCAGGAAGAGTGTAGTAGCATGGCTTGAACCTGTCCAGAATAACGCTCTGAGAATTTGGTTCTAAGTTAAAAACTTTCCCATCTCAAAGCTTTTTTATACAAGCTCACGAACCATCGTTACGTCTCAGAAGGAAAATGTTATTAAATAAATAAATTTTCTGTTTATACTCCGGGACGACCAAACGGTCAGAGGAGTTTACAAGATAGACTGAATACAAGAAACAGCACCATATTCAGCAGTCACGGGCTTGAACCCCGGTCACTCAAGGCACGTGTACTTATGCACCCGCGCGCCTGACCACTAGGCTACGGCGGCCTTTGCATGCATAGTTTATTAGTAAACTATGCATGCAAAGTTCGGAGCCTGCCAGCTCATTCCGTTTGGCCCTACCTGTTCCAGCATCAATGTACTGCTAATATAAAAATAAGCTGGATTTCAATAAACTTGCAGGCATTAGACTCCATTAGGTCACTTCAGACTGGAATCTAGAGAGTGAAAAAAAAAATCTATCAAGATGTGCTCCTCCCTGACCCTCTGTGGGCTACAATTATGATTAAATGTAATGGTAATTTCAGTCAGTGCTGTAAGCATTCTCTGGCAAGCTTAACAATAACACAACTTCATACCATCTACATCCAGAGTTATCCAGAATATAATCAGATATACACTGATGGCTTGAAATCAGACAAGACAGTATGTGCTGTGGCAGTATTACCTCTTTTCATTGTTTCTGCTTCTCTACCAACAGGGCAATTTCTCTGCAGATCGTTTTGCCATCTACATAGCTCTTAAACCTCTAACTTCTCAAATCAGCTCACAATATATCTGAACCGATTCTTTAAGCTTTATCAACTCAATGCAGAATGAAATACACATTTATCTTTTCCCTGCTGAAAAAAATCAGATCTATACTGATCCAGCTACAAGACAAACAATATACAGTGGTATTCTGCGGGATCGCAGTTCATTGGGGAATAGTCGGAAAAGAAAACGCAGATCGAGCAGCAAAACAACCAATAAATTCAAATGTAATTGATATGAAGAATCCTGTCCAAAACCGTTATACGAAAAACCTATTACTCCTAATGGAAAAATATATGGCAAGAACATAGCAACAATAGTTTCAAAAATTAAGACCCAGACATCTTTGTGGACCTCCAACACTAGGAAAGTAAGAAAATAAGTGGTTTTTGCAAGAGTACGCACTGAACACTCATATCACTCTTTACCTTCCCAGAAACGAAGGCTGCTCCCTCCACAGTGTACTCACTGCCATGTTTCATCAGTAAAACATATTTTACTTCACTGCCCCTATTGGTAGTCAAATGAACTAATGAGACTCGAGGCAGAGAAGAAAAATGGATGGGGTGCATATAAATTATCAGGAGACACATAAACCTATGGCAGATATAAGCCAGTCTGTAATCAAGTCACAAAGGAGATTAGGCAAGTGAAGGTAGATTACGATAAATCTTTAGCAAAGGATGCTAAGAAAGAAGCAAGGATTTCTTTACTTATATATAAACTGTAAAAGAAAGGGGATGAATCAGATTGGGCCACTTGATATCGATGGTTCGACTGTTGATGATCCTGCTCAGATAGCAAACTGAATGAGTATTTTGCATCTACATTCACACATGAGGAGTTATAAAGGAAGGAAAATGCCAGAAGGTTGTCAAATTGTAGCACGATGCTTAATGATTTTGTAATAACTGAGAGCAAAGTGGAAGAGAAATTGTTGAAGATAAACATAAGAAAGGTACCTGGGGCGGATGGGATCTATCCAGTTATATTAAAGGAGGCAGTAAAGGAACTGAGCAAACCCTTAGCCATAAATCTTTGGACTCAGGGATTGGAGATGTGCCAATGTATCCCCAATGGACAAAGGGGGATCAAAGGGTGTCACGAATAATTACAGACCAGTTAGTTTAACTTCTGTTCTGGGTAAAATAATGGAGTCACTGTTTAAAGAAGCATTGCAGGATCATCTAGACAAGACTGCAGCAATAATTCAGACACAGCATGAGTTTGTTAAGGGAAAGTCTTGTGTTACAAATTTGATTGGATACTATGATGTGGTTACAAAGGAACTGGATGCAAAAAATAATTTTGATATCATAGACTTGAATTTCAAGAAAACTTTTGACACTGTTGCGAATGGAAGACTACTGTACAAATTAGAGCAGAATGGTATAAAGGAGGGGGGGGGGGCAACGAGTCGATCACGACGAATTTTAAATATACTTATCCCTCGATTTGTGCAATGTACTTTTTGAGATGGTAGATCGCGGCACATTTTTAAGGAAAAAAGTAGATCACATCATAAATTAAGTAGGCCACTCCTGAAGAGAAGTTGCTACAATGGATTAAAGGGTGGTTGAGTGGGAAAAAACAGGATGGTAATTAATGGGCGCTGCTCTAATGACATTAGTCCACTAATAAATGGACTAATGTTATTAGTGGAGTTCTACAGGGTTCGGTGTTGGGCCCACTGTTGTTTTGTATATTTATCAATATTGATGAAGGTATATCAGGCTTAGTGTCGAAGTTTGCATATGATACTAAGGTTGGCAGGATTGTTAATGACAGTAATGGCAGTGTGCTACTGCAACAGGATCTAGAAAATTTGGGTAGATGGGCTGAGAAGTGGCAACTGAAGTTTAACGTTGACAAATGCAAAGTACTGCATATGGATAGAAGCACCCCAGAGGAACGTACTGTGGTACTACACTTGGGGTGGTAGAAAATGAAAATAACCTGGTAGTAATTGTGGAGTCAGAGATGAAGTGTTCTGAGCAATGCAGACAGGCTGCAAGAGCAGGTCATGGGGTTTTGTCAATGATATACAGGAATTTTGCTCACAGGGAAAAGGAGGTGATTATCCCTTTGTATAAGGCAATGGTCAGGCCACACATTGAGATACAGGTCTGGAGGCCTGATTTTAGGATGTAGATTTGCTTGAGCGTGTACAGAGAAGGGCAACAAGATTGGTGAGGGGAATGAAGGGATCCTCTTACCAAGAGAGGCTTGAGTTCTGCAAATTGCAGTGGCTGGAGACTAGGCACCTGTGAGGTAATGATTGAGGTGTATAAGGCCTTGAATGGGTTAAGCATGGAGTTCTGATGGGATTCTTCCACTTGCTCAGATTATGAACCTAATTGGGTATAAATTGAAATTGAGTAAGGACAGTTGTAGAATAGACGTGCGGAAATTTGCCTTTAGCCGGCAGGTGGATAATTGCTGTTACAAACTTCCATCTGTCGTTGTGGAAGTTGATAGCTTAAATCAATTCAAGGCAGAACTAGACAGACATTTGGAGCGAGTGGATGGGTGAAATAAGTTTTTTTTTTTTGGCTGATGCTTTATAAGCTTGCATAATGTGCTAATGCTAATAACTGCTTCCATGTCATGCCCAATTTTCTTTATTTTGCTTCAAAGGCGTTCGTTCGTTATTCGTTCGTTATTTGGTTTTTAGGAGCATTAGCAACTAAGGCCATATTGCTCCGGGATATGCGGTGGTCATTCCTTGACCTTTCCGCATACTCCGTATTTGGTGGTGACGGGCTCGAACCCCGGTCTAATCAAGAAGCATGTGCTACGCACTGCTGCTCCTTCCCACCTGGCTACGGAGGCGCCCGACTCAAAGGCAAACATTTTACACTTTTTATAGCAATGTTGTCATTGCTATAATCAGTTTTTTCTTTCAAGTATCTTATGCATCTTGTAAGAAAACTATTAGTTTGAAATATGCATTTTTCCCTGTATTCTTCAGACAAATTCTT
Source organism: Mastigoproctus giganteus (assembly GCF_048544385.1). Classification (NCBI taxonomy): domain Eukaryota; kingdom Metazoa; phylum Arthropoda; class Arachnida; order Uropygi; family Thelyphonidae; genus Mastigoproctus; species Mastigoproctus giganteus. The sequence continues at coordinate 33,730,159 of NC_143576.1, forward strand.
TAGAATGGATATCACATCACTGCCAAAGAATTATTCTACTACTCGAGTTTCTAGCTGATTCCACAGGTCTCGCGAAATGTCGTCAACATCTAAGGATAGGCATAAATCACCCTTCAGTGCATGGACAGCATTATGAAACAAAGGTAGGACATTGTGCAAAAAAACCAGATAACATTCCTGTAAGTTGTAATAATCTTTTTTCGTTCTTATCTAAGTACTGGACTCTACATGGATACATTTTTATATTCCTCATATTAGAGGCATCAGAAGAGATGGAAAAATAGCTGGACTCCATACCATGTACAGTGCATTGATGAGCAAATGGACCTATCACATTTAGTGTGATTGTCATAGCTTTAGTATGCCCACAAGAAAACTTCTCTGCTCCAGTATACTGTCTTCGAAAATCTTATGGAGCTTAGAATGAGTTAAAATCATGCTTTATATTATAAAATACTGATAGGAGGTCAGATTTCATTACCACATTCCCTTCAAAAAATTTTTTTACAAAAAAAAAAAAAAAAAAAAAATTGAGTTTGACTTGGAGAATTGGCCCTTACTCATGCTTTTTGCTATTCATATGTATCTACATAACTCCAAGCCTTCATTTTTTCAGAAAAATATGAGAATTGCATCAACTGTTGTTGATCCTCCTTAGCAAGTGTCCTTAAATTTCATGTTATCCTCCCAATTGTCCTTATAAACAGTCTTTTCATTTTCGTTGATGGTATATTTGCAGGGTTGGCATTTAGTTTCATCCCGAACAATGGAATGAAACTAAATTATTTAACAAACTAAGACTCACAGACGACTCACTACATTATAGTCCATTTCCATTGGGACTTAAATGGGAAGAAAGTTTAAAAATACATTTTAACTAAAAGTAGTAACCCTTTCTTCGTGGAATACAATATTTAAAGTTGCAGTTACTACATAAAGTTTATTTTTCAGTGGGGAACAGTAGGCAATCTTTTATAACTACATGAATTTGAACACTGGAACGAAAGCAAAAAACGGGCGGTGATCTTGTTTCGAATTCTGGGACATTTTGCATTCTGGTTATAACTCATCAAAATTGTGGACATTGGTTTCAATTTCGGGTCTGTCCAGGACAATCCAGGATGGTTGGGAAACCTAACTATAGTCCCTTTAGTTACCTGGGGCTGCCCTGCTTATGCCCCACCAGTACTCATGTACTACCAGGAAAAGCATGTTAAAGCAACTGACAGAGTTGTAAAAATCCAAAAACCTAATTTGTTTTCTATAGACCAATTAAAAATTTATCTATATAAGCAGGAGCAATGCAGTATTGTAAATTTATTAAATGAATTTGAGCTCTTCATTAGGTCAGCCAAAACTAATATAATAGGACTAATGGAGACATGGTGCAATCAACAAATCAGAGGATATAGAATTTCATTATGGTGATTATAGTGCATTGAGATGTTTATCGAGCTTTATTAACTGGAGAGATAACTACAAGCTGTTGTTGGATACAAGCTCATTATGGGACTTATTCAAAGGATTTATCCTTGAAACTATGAATGAATTTCTTCTGGTGAAGTTTTGAAAGAAAAATGGCCAAGTGGTGACAAGAAAGGTTAAGGTTTTAATTAAACAAAAGAAAAAGGCATGGGTTAGTTAGAGGCCACCATGAGATACTAATTTAAAGCCTGTGTTAGCAAAGATAGCTATAAATGGAGACAAAGAGTTCTTTTAGTTCATGAATACAAAAAGGAGAGTGAATTGGATAGGACATGCATCCGATTCACCCTCTTCATCATCCCACTGGTATTGTTAATGAGATCTCCCTAGACTGGAATGTAGTCTCTCCAGTCTAGAGGGCCCTAAATGTATACATATATATTACAATAGCTTAATTATCATGGAATTTTTTGTTCTCATATGCATAAACACAAACCATATATTAAAACAGCATAAAAAGAAAAACAAACATAATTTATGAAATAACTTCAGTGAAGGGGGGCACAGTTATATTCAACTACCATATCATTACTTCAATTCAACACAACTGAATATGAGTACAAATAAAGGAAAAGGTTAAGACAATAAAAAGTGCAACCTTTAAACTTAGATGTTGAAATTTCAGATCATTCAGCCATAACAAAGGTTTCGCAGTTTGATTGACTGAAATGCATTGACCATGCCTGCAAACTTTATAAATCTTACTACGAGACACATCAAATATGCTGATCTTTTGTACCACAATTTTTTCATCTGTATTCATTTGATGAATCTGATTCACATACATGTTTAAATCCTCTGGCTATTAGCCACAAAGGGATATTGTATATCTGCTTCCAGTTACAATATCAGTTCATTCATATTTTTAAAAGGCTCTTTTACAAGATAGAATATCATGTTTAGGTGTTTATTTTATTTTATTATGTATTTTCTAGGTTTTATTTATATATTTACCCCCAGATCTGGAACAGAATCATTCAGTTAAATGTGAGTTATTATAAAAATACTTCTTTAACCGTAATAAGTAACCTTCATAATCATCATCATCCGGCACCTCCGTAGCCAGGTGGACAGGAGCAGCAGTGCGTAGCACACGCTTCTTGATTAGACCGGGGTTCGAGCCCATGACCACCAAATACGGAGGATGTGGAAAGGTCAGGGAATGACCACCGCATATCCCCAGAGCAATATGGTCTTAGTTGTTAATGCTCCTAAAAAATAAACCAAATAATAATAACATCATCATCCATTTTTAATCCACTGCAAATAACTTTTATGAAATAACTTCAGTGAAGTTATTTCATATTTCATATTAAAAGGCTCTTTTACAAGATAGAATATCATGTTTAGGTGTTTATTTTATTTTATTATGTATTTTCTAGGTTTTATTTATATATTTACCCCCAGATCTGGAACAGAATCATTCAGTTAAATGTGAGTTATTATAAAAATACTTCTTTAACCGTAATAAGTAACCTTCATAATCATCATCATCCGGCACCTCCGTAGCCAGGTGGACAGGAGCAGCAGTGCGTAGCACACGCTTCTTGATTAGACCGGGGTTCGAGCCCATGACCACCAAATACGGAGGATGTGGAAAGGTCAGGGAATGACCACCGCATATCCCCAGAGCAATATGGTCTTAGTTGTTAATGCTCCTAAAAAATAAACCAAATAATAATAACATCATCATCCATTTTTAATCCACTGCAGGATGAAGGCCTCTCCAGCAACTTTCCAGTTTTTTTCTATTTTGTGCAGTGCAACGGCCATCCATTTATTGCCCACAAACTCTTGAATTTCATGTCCATCTCCGTTGTTGTCTTCTTCCTGGTTTACTTTTAGCTCCTCTTGGATACCATTGTTTTTTTTTTTTTTTTTAGTCTGTCGTCATGTCTTCAAGCTATGTCTCCTATCCAAGTCCATTTCTCTTCTTCAGTTTTGATAAGAATGTCCTTTACTTGTTTGCTGCCTAATCCTTGTTTCTTTTCTTATCCAACAGTCTGATTCCTAATATAATTTGTTCCGTTCTTCGCTATGTAGTTTTCAGCTTCTCTTCCGTTCTTTTAGTGATTGCCCAAGTTTCACTTCCATAAGTCATGGTGGGGGAATATACATTCATTATTTTATGTTTCAGACAAATTGGGATATTGTTTCTCAGTGTGTAACTATATTTCCTGAATAATATCCATCCGAAATTAATTCTTCTCTTGACTTCCAGCCATTTATCATTTTTACAAGTAATGACTTGTCCAAGATAAGTACGAATCCATCTTTTCAATTTCTGCTCCTTCGTTGTTTATATCCCTTCCTGTGGCATACTTGTTGATCATTACTTTTGTTTTAACCATATTCATCTTTAGTCTAAAACCCTTACTAACTCTGCATAACTGTTAAGATTTTCCTCCAATTTTTTGGGATCATGGCTTATGATCACAATGTCATCTGCAAATCATAATTTTGCAGATGACATTGCAAATCGATTTTGCTATTGTTAGGCTCTTTAATTTCTCTATGGATATTTCCACATTATACTCTTTTGCTTCTTGATTAAAATTATCTGGCATTCTTTGCTAATTTTTTTCACTTTCTGCCATTATTAGTAGAAAAGATGCCATTAAAACATCAAGCAAATACAGAAGAAATAGAAATAACTAAAGGAATAAGACAGGAAGATTCATTGAGTTCTCCCCTCTTTAGCCTGATAATGGATGAATTAATGAAGTCAATGTTAGAATGCAAAATTAAATATATCTAGTATGCAGATGGTGCATTACTAATAGCAGAAACTGAAAACAATTTGCAAAGAATGCTAGTAATTTTAATCAGGAAGCAAAAAAATATTCCCACCAAAATTGTGGGAATATGCCATTGATAACAGAATCAGATTTCTGAATGTGCGATTATTTAAATATTTGTATGCATCACATTACTCCCAGATGACCAGGTAAATTAAGAAATTTTCAGAGCTCCATAAGTTAGATGCTGATAGTTCTCTCATCCTGAATATGCAATATGTCATGAATTCACACATTGAGACTGTTATGAGAAAGTGCCCGCCATAACTGTGATTAATTCATACCATGTTAATGGTCTCCCCGTAGCCATGGCCACAGCAATACGTGAGCTAATATAGAAATTATCCCCAAAAAAGATGGGGAACAAATTTTAGGTTTGCTTGAGAAGCCATAATCACTCTCATATACTGTCACAACTATACTGGTGGTAAAAACTATTGTGAACAGTTTTACACAGTTAATATCCAAATATCAAAGGCATATTCCCACAATGTCAATCATGGAATATTAGTTAAGATGTAGGCAACATTTGGTAGCCAGACTTTTTTTTTTTTTTAAAGTGATACTGTATACGTGTATTCTTAAACATTAAAAATGTTAATTTCAATAAAAAAAAATTAGCAACACTGCTAATAACCCCTTCACAAATATAAACTAAGATGTCTTGAACCAATCTCACTTGAAAATATAATCAAATATAATTTAAAACAAAGCTTTGCATCAATGCTGTTTCCTTACCTACACTAAAAAAAAAAAAAATTCAATCCTATGGATTGTTTTGGATATTAAGGATGAAAAAGCATGTCAATACATGTAATATGATTTGTACCTAATTTATAAATTTCAAACGTAGACTTTATTTAATGTTTCATTAATCAGTTAATTTATACACAAAAATTATACTACACTCGATTTCTCTTGTAGGGGAAATAAAACACAGGCTATCTTCCATTAATCAAAAAATTGTTGAATTAAAAAATTAATATACATGAAAATGGGAAAACAAAATTCTTTACTTGAGAACTCCATAATTCAAAGAACATTTCCAAATCACCATAATTTCAGAATGTTAATAATAAATGACATATGTTACAAGAGAACTATATTAATATTTTGCAAAAACTTCTAAAGTTTTCTGTAAAGTTTTTGTAAAAATTTGTAGACAGTTGTATTGTGTCACAAAATACTAACACTTTGCAATCTGAACTGACAGGATATCAAATTAATGTGAAATTGTGAGTGGAAATTTTTGAATTATGGAGTTCTCAAAAAAGAAATCCTGTTTTCCCATTTTCAAGTGCAGTAATTTCTTAAATAAACAAGTTTTTGATTAATGATGGTCTGCTTTTTCTTAACTTCATAAGATAAATCAGAGGTAGTATACTGTTTCATAATAATAAAGACCATTAATGAAGAGTAATTTTTAAAACTTAAAACTTGAATTCCTTGTACTTTTTAGGTGCTTTACCACTATCTTGTTGTTGCTTTTTCCTCTTGTTTTTCTGCCTGGCTGCATGTTCAGCCACCATATCACTTAAGTCTTCTTTCTCAAGTTGTGACTGCTGTTCTCTGACTGTCTGTTCATATCTAGCTGCCATAGCAGCTGTATCTAATTCTAGTTCACTTGGATCTAGGGCAACTTCTATCCCTTGGGGAGGAAGTGAAGCAACACCAGGTATTTTTGCTTTGCCACCTGGAATAGCAGCAGCTAAATCATATATATGTGTTGAGCCCATCATTGCAGCTCCCACTTTTTCTGCCTTCTTTTCAGGCAGAATAGTATAAAGAGCTGGTGTTTCACCTCCTTCCATTTCTGCTTCTATCTTTCTCTTTCTGAGTTCAATCATATCTGGTGTTTCCATACCAGCAGGTATGGAGCTAAATCCACTAGGAGTAATGAGGCCTTCTGCTGGTGTTACAAGACCTGTTTCATCTTCACCTTTTTGTTCTTCATCATCATCATCTTCATCATCCTCATCATCATCTTCTTCTTCAGATGACTCTGATTCCAACTCGCCCCACAATGTGTGGTCAATTTCTTCTTCTTGAATCTGTGGCTGATTTTCAGCAAGTTGGGTACCAAACACATCACCATATAATGGCCGTCCCACTTCATCTACTGGTGGTTTACCCCAACCACCAGCATGATATCCAAAGGAACAACCATCAGGAATGGGAGCATTAAGTCCTGGAATCTTCAAGTTAGGATAGGATGGCGGAGGACCATATCTCTGCATGGCAATTAACCATGGAGGAGGACATTTATGGGCATTTGGGCCAGTTGGCATGCCAAGAGCAATGCGTAACTCATCACTGAGCTCTCGAGGTTTCTTTTCTTTTAAGCGGGTTTCAAATTCCTTTCCTTCATAATAAAGATCACCATGAATAGTCATTTTTGGTTTTGTCTGCCATTTAAAAAATGCATCATGGAGTTTTTGATAATCAATATCAATCTTTCCAAGTTTTGGTCTAACTCGTTCTCTCATTTTGGCTTTCATTGTTTTTTGGTCCTCTTTCTCTTGTAATGCTTGTCGCATTTCCATGATACCAGTTCTTTTAATGAAATCGGGCAACTCAAACGGTGGTTTCTCGATACCCCTTTTACCCTGAAGATACTTTCGTTTAAAACACCAATGTCTTGGAACAGGTACTGTATTTCTAGTTGCTTTTAAATGAAGTAGTAGAACAGGATCCTTTGCTGTGATATCATGCATTTCTACTAATTCGGGTCTACTAACCTTTTGTTTAAGTTCTGCTACAGACATTCGACTAAGCTTTTTGAGTTTTCTTTTAGAGAGTTTTGGTTTCTCTTCTTCCTTCTTTTCTTCTTCAAAGAGCTCATCAAGGTCTGCAGGCTTTTTTCTTTCTAACAAACGACTAAATGGTTCTTGTTTTGAATCATCTTTTGAAATATCCATATTTTCTTGTTCCTTAGCCTTTTCAGGTTCGTGAAGCTTAAATTTTTCAAATATTTTTAAAAATTGGAAATATACTGGGTCTGTTGGTTCCAAAATTTCCTGAACATATTCAATATCTATGTCCATGTTTTCTTTGGCATCTTCATTTTCTTTCTTATCCTGATGCTGTTGTTGTAGTTTTCTATGTGCTTTTCTTTGTTTTTTCTTTTTCTTTCGCCGTCTATTTTTAGACTCCTTTGATGCATTTGAGGGTTCATCTTCTTCAGCCTCATCTTCTTCTGCATCCATTGCAACTAATGAAACTGTTCCTTGATGCATTACTGGAACAGAAAGTTCTTGTGGGGCTTCTGGATCCTCCACAGCATCAGGATCAACTCCCAGTTGTTGGGCTCTTTCATTCTTGAAAGCCAAAGCTTTTTCTAATGCCTGAGGTAATTTTATCTCCTTTGAGCTATCATCCTGAGGCTTAGAAACAGGCTGCAGCTTTCCACTTTCAGAAGAATTTGATTGAGCCGAATCACTCTGAGTAATACTAACAGTAACAGAACTATGTACAGGAACACTTCTTACAGGCACTGGGACAGGTTTTACAAGTGGTCTAATAGAAGGTGGAAGTGGATGAGGAGGATGAGGATGAGGTGGACCACCGAGACGAAGTGGTGGAGGCAATACAGTGGGAGGAATAGAGGGGATGGATGTAGGTGGAGGTGGCGGTGGTCGAGGTGGTGGTGGATGAACTGTAGCAGGTGGTGGTGGCGGAGGAGGAGGTGGTGGTGGTGGTGGAATCGTGGCCATTCTAGGAGGAGGTGCTGCAGTCATGAGAGCAGTTGGTGGTGGAGGAGGTGGAATAGGTGCTAAAGGTGCAATTGTGGTTAAAGAAACTGGCGCAGAAGAAGTCTGAGTTTGAATAATTGTCAGAGGTGGAAACTGAGATGTTGTTGTTGGTTGAGGTGGTGGAACAGACAGTGGTACAGTAACAGGTGGTGGTGGTGGCGGTGGTGGTGGAGGGGGAGGAGGTGCAACAGACAAAGGCAAAGTTGCAGGAGGAGGTGGAGGTACATGAAGTGGTGGAGCAGGAGGTGCTATTGACGTTACTGGTAAATGCTGTTGAGGCTGCTGCTGTCTTTGCTGTTCTTCCCGCTGTTTCTCAAGCAGTGCCTGCTGCTGTAACTTAAACAATTCTTCTTCCTTCTGTTGCTCTAACAGCTGATTCTGTTGTTCAGCAAGGAGTTTTTGCTGTTGCTCTGCTAAAATCTGTTGCTGTTGCTCAGCTAATAGACGCTGTTGTTCTATTATTTTTTGCTGTTGTTTTTCAGCTTCTATCATCTGTTGTTGCTGCTGTGCTTTTTGCAGTAATTCTTCTTCTTTGCGAACTTCTTCCTCTTCCAACAAACGAACCTGTTCAAGAGCCAAAGCCTCCTTTTGCTGTTCAAAGAGTTCTTTCTGCTTTCGTTCTTCTTCCTCTTCCAGCTGATGCAGCTGTAAATCTTCTTGCTTTTCTCCGTCATCTTGAGAACCTGTAATCACATATAAAAAAAAAAAATGTGAATTATGTGAAAAAAATCTGGAAGATTATTTCAAGGATAATATTTTTGCATTTTAAAAATTTATAAAGAAATTAACCTTACTATTTGAACAAATTGAAAAGGCAACCAAATTGGTTAATTATATAAGAATAACTATTAAAATTCTTGCCATTATATAAAGCTATATAACTGAGCTGGAAGCACAAGCTTTTACAAAAAATTGAATGGGCATGTGGGGAGGAGAGGAGTGGGTCACCCCCAAACCTAAGTATGGACATTTTTGAATGTTTTTGACTGAAAAAAAATTTTTTTTTTTTTTTTTTTTTTTTTTACTGATTAGAATTAGCATTATTAGAGGCATACGATGCAAGAAAGCAAGCTTTATGCAGCATCAGCCAAAAAAAGAACACTCCCATTTCACCCCTTTATTCGTTCCAAATGCATGTCCAGCTCAGCCGTAAATTTATTTAGGCTATTAGCTTCCACAACAAAAGACAGAAGAATGTTCCGACAATCAACTACCTGCTAGCTAAAGGCAAATTTCTGCACATCTATTCTACAACTATCTTTCCTCAATTTGAAACTAGACCCCAACTTAAGCCTTTCTTGGTAAGAACACCCCTTTGTTCCCCTCACTAATCTTGTTGCCCTTCTTTGTACTCATTCAAGCAACTCTACATCCTTCCTAAAATGAGGCCTCCAGACCTGTACACAATACTCTAGGTGTGGCCTGACCACCGCCTTGTATAACGGGATAATCACCTCCCTGTCCCTGCTAGAAAAATTCCTATATATCATTGACAAGACTCCATGACCTGCTCTGGCAGCTCGTCTGCAATGCTCAGCGAACTTCATATTCGACTGCACAATTACCCCCAGGTCTTTTTCACTTTACACTTCTCTGAGTGTAGTACCACACAGTTGGTATGTTTCTCTTCGGTTATTGCTACCCATATGCAGTACTTTGAATTTGTCAATGTTAAACGTCTTCAGTTGCCACTTTTCGGCCCATTTTCCCAACTTATCTAGATCCAGTTGGAGTAGCATACTGTCTTTACTGTCATTAACAACCTTGCCAACCTTTGTATCATCTGCAAACTTAGACATTAAACCTGATATATCTTCATCAATATCATTGATAAATATAAAAAACAACAATGGACCCAACACCGAACCCTGGAGAACTCCACTAATAACATTTTTCCATGAAGAGCAGTGTCCATTGATTACCACTCTGTCATCTCCCACTCAACCATCCCTTTATCCATTGTAGAAACTTACCCTTAATGCCATACCTCTCCAATTTGTACAGCAGTCTTCCATGTGCAACAGTATAAAAAGCTTTCCTGTAATCAAAGTATATGATATCAAAATTATTTTTGGCATTCAGTTCCTTTGTGACCACATCATAGTATCCAATCAAATTGGCCAGACAAGACCTCCCTTTAACCAACCCATGCTGTCTTAACTATTACTGCAGTCTTGTCTAGGTGATCCTGCAATGTTTCTTTAACCAGTGACTCCATTATTTTTCCTGGAACACAAGTTAAACTGACATGTCTATAGTTACTTGTGTCACCTTTTGTGAATTGGTGATACATTTGCACACCTCCAGGCCATGGGGACCTCTCCTGAGTCCAAGGAAGCTCTCATAATTATGGCTAAGGCTTTGCTTACTTTCTTTGCTGCCTTCTTTAATATAACTGGATAGATCCCGTCCGCCCATGTGCCTTCCTTATGTTTAACTTCAACAATTTCTCCTCCACTTTGCTCTCAGTTATTACAAAATCACTTGGCTCCCTGTTAGTTTGATAAACTTCTGGCATTCCCCTCACTGAATAAACCCTCACGTGTGAATGTAGATGCAAAATACTCATTCAGTTTATCATCTACCTGAGCATGATCATCAATAGTCAACCCATCCATGTTAAGTGATCCAATCTGATTCATCCCTTTCCTTTTAGAGTTTACATAAGTAAAGAAATCTTTGCTGTTTTTCTTTGCATCCTTTGCCAAAAATTTCTTAATCTGCCATAGGCTTCTGTGTCACCTGATAATTTATATGCATCCCATACATTTTTCTTCTCTACCACAAAGCTCATTAATTCATCTGACATCCATTTAAGCCTGAACCTTGAACAGTACAGTAACCCCCCCCCCCGTTATTCGCAGTCGCTGATTTAATAATGAAATCTAAAAAAAATGTGAATTTTAGAGCATCTTGAACATTTTCCACCATAAAAAAAACATGGGTGTGGCTAAAATCATCTTTCCCAGTCAAAACAGCGCTCAGTGAGTGGGGGAGAGGGGGTGACAAAATCGCAAGTTTGGATATTTCCCACTAATCCTTGTTCAGTATGTGTTATGCGCTTGAGATGGAAGGTTTCGTCGTTTGCTTTTAAATGCTTATAAATTGAATAAATTTATTAATTTATACATTGATATGCTTACAAAAGTGAAAAATCTACTGTTTTGTAGTGTGTTAGTGTAAACAGACTTTTTCGAGTGTGTTAATGGTTAAAACAAGTGACTTTATTGTGGACAAGTTGTTTTCTAACCCCTACAAAAATATGGCTACGAATAACAAGGGAATTGTGAAAAGATCAAAGAAGGTGATGACATTAGTGAGAAAAATGGAGTTATTAGACAAAATTTCTAATGGTGAAAGTGTCTCTTCAGTGGCAAAACATTATAAAATGAATGAGTCAACGGTACGATCAATCAAAAAATTGGAAGAAAAAATCCACCATAGTGTCCTTGAAAATGCATAATTGCTTCAAAAATTTGCTCTGTATCTCGTGATGTTAAATTAGAAAAACTGGAAAAGGCTTTAAATCTGTGGATAGAAGACTGAACTCAAAATAAAATTCCGTTAAGTTCACTCATCATTCGTGAAATGGCAAAACACCTTTATCAACACTTTAGCGAAACTGGTGATAGCACTGGCAGGATAAGTTTTTTAGCTATAGCAGAGGTGCTGATTTGAAAGATTTGTTTTAAATTTCTAATAAATATTACATTTAATATTAAATTGTTTCTTATTTTCATTTCGATGCCTTATGCTTGTACAAAGGGTACTGGGAAAGTTTTGCAGTACAGCTTTGTTTATTTAATTTTTTCAAAGTAATTTCCTCTACATTCAATACGCTTCTCCATCCTCCGAAACCAATCTTTAAACCAGTTCTGCCAAGTTTCACTAGGGAGTAAAGCACACTCGTTGTCCCAAGCCCATAGAAGGTCCTCATCACTGGAAAACCGCCTCCCTTTTAGCTTCATTTTCACATGCGGGAACAGTGCAAAGTCGCAGGGAGCAAGGTCTGGACTGTAGGGAGGGTGCTCGAGAAGTTTCAGTCCTGTCGTGGTCAAATATTCGGTGCAGGCTTTGGCGCGGTAAGCTGGAGCATTATCGTGATGGTGGTACCAGGTGTCCATTCTTGACTTTGGCCGCAGGTTCTTCATAGATCCAATGACTTTAGGCAGGCATTGTTCAGTATACCACTTAGCTGTGACTGTCTTCTGCGTGTCCAAAACGACACGTTCCACAATTCCACTCGATTTGAAAAATACAGCTATCATTTTCTTCTTTACAGATCGGGATTTTCTGACAATTACGGGTGTGTCGTCATCATCAAAGACCCAAACTTTGTTTTGAGCTTTGGTCGGCAGATGGTAATAGTACAGCCAAGTCTCGTCACCTGTCACGATGTTGTTCACATACCGAGATTGTCCCTTATCAAACTTTTTTAACATCTCCCGGCACAAGTCACACGTCGTGTCATCTACTCTTCAGTCAGTTGATGCGGCACCCAGAGAGAACAAAGTTTCTTCACGTGCAAATGATCTTGCAGAATCGAACGAATTGCTGGTGCATTTAGGCCCAAAGTATCCTCTATCTGTTGGTAGGTCACTCGCCTGTTTTCATCAAGCATTTTCCTCACAGCAGTAACGTTTTCCTCCGTAACTGACGTTCGTGGCCTTCCCGGCCTCTCAGAATCCTCCAGAGTGAAATTTCCCCTTTGGAATTCTCTATACCACCTGAATATCGTTGTACGATGTGGACAATCATCATCTAGTGCAAGAGTCATTTCTTCTAAGCACTGGTCTATGGTTAAACCATGCACAAAATTATACCGCAAAACTGTCCTTATCTCATTTCGTGACCACGATGCCATCGCAAGCACTTTACACTCTCACTACTAATGAATAACTGAGCCCATCGACTTGGCACGGCGGCTACTATGCACGTATGAACATGTCTCAACATGCAGCAACAAGCAGCTTCCTGTGATTCATTGTTGCGTCATATTGCAAAACTTTCCTAGTACCCTTTGTATTTCACTATGTACTGTCTATGTACATAGTCATATTATGAAGGTACATATAACACATACATAGACAAAATTTTAGACTAATTTTTCATATATATTTCATACTTTGGAATGGAACCCTTTTATTACTATGGGAGCCATAACTCAGTATTCGCATTTCTCAGGAACGTAACCCCGGCGAATAGCGGGGGTTTACTGTATTTCTTAGTTGGAATGAAAAGCCTAGTGGCCTCCAAGATTAAGTCCCAGAAGGCTTCCTATTTAGATCAGTTGATCCCACTGTAGAGAATTTAAAAACTGTCTGAGACCCCTGTAGTCACCTTCATGAAAGCAAAAGCCCTTCCCTTTAGCCTTGATGGTAGTTATCTCTTTGAGTAAATCCCACTTCAGCACACTGTGATCACTGCTACCTAGTGGTTCCTTTATCTGCAGATTCTTGATGCATGAAGAATCATTACTGATAATCAGATCAAGAATATTACTCCCTCTAGTTGCCTCCTGAACATGCTGCTGTAAAAACACAATCATCCAATAAATCCACAAAAGCCTTGCTAGTGTGTGAGTGACCAACCCACAAATTTCAGTCAATATCCGGGAAATTAAAATCCTCCATTATAAGACACTCTAATTTACTGGCCCACTCTATTTCTCTGCACAATTGCTCATTATACTCATCAGATTCGTTAGGCCTATAACACACACCTACTCTCATTTTTCCTTTCCCAGTGCTTATGTCACACCAAATAGACTCAACATTGCATTGTTCACCAACATCAATTGGATGCAATTCCTTAGATTTTATGTTTCTTAACTAACAGCATAACCCCTTCTCCCTTCCTGTCCTGTCTATCCTTTCTGTACACATTGTACTCCCCAATTTCCAATTCTGCGCTGCTTATATCTGGGTGACACCATGTCTCCGATATTCCAACAATCTCTGCCTTTGATGTCTTGACTAGCACTTCAAGCTCATCGAATTTATTAATTATACTCCCAGCATTGGTGTACATGCAAGTATACATGCACCTGTCTCTACTCTTAGTCACCCTAACACAGCCCATGTATTTATTTGTTCCACTATCACTCCCAACAGTCCTGGAAATATCCATTGCCTTGCTTTCCATGCTGATGCTCATTCCAATAGAAGCAGTGCAAGAATCACTTTTGCCTCTGCTTGCGGCAACTTTTTACCTTGTGTCTGTGTATCTAAATATTAAACATTAATCACATATTTCAAAACTCTAAAACTGCTAAACATTTTATGTGCAATAAGTCAAACTGACAAACAGTGATATTTTACTATATGTATAACAATTGGTTTTAAGTAACCAGTGTGTGTGTAAAGGTACATACTAGCAGTTTCAAAATATCCATTACTTGAGTTTCAGATTCCATGATGACGGCCCTTTTTTTGACAGTATGTCATTTGTTAAAGTGATATTATATGAGACTACAAATCTATTTACTTCTGTCAAACTGATATTATTTTAATTTATGATTAGATTCATAACATTCTGTATCACTGTTTGCTGAAAAATTCTGGTGTATATGTGAACCAAATCATGAAATATTTGCTACTATGAAGAGATTAGAGAAACGTGAGCTGAAACCATTAAAAGTAAATGCTGACAGAGAGATTTTGACAAACTGCAAAAGTTGAATTGTAAATACACTTTCTGTTGTACAAGTAGCTTCTACCACAAGTACCAGAAGGTTGTTAGGTCACGTCAATGTTTCATCTACAATGAAACATATAAGCAAATGGAAGACATTAAATGAACACTAATTATATCCATTTTGTAGTATGCCTGTACAAGAACTGTTACTATGAGATATGAATAAACCCAAACTTCTGTTAGTGGCTTATTTTGCAATGTACACATGGTCCTCAATTTCTTTTCTTTTTTTTTTTTTATGTAAACCCCAAACATGAGAGGTATTAGAACTTATTGTTATTGTTATCTGGTTTTTAGGAGCATTAGCAACTAAGGCCATATTGCTCCGGGAAGTGCGTTGGTCATTCCCTGACCTTTCCGCATCCTCCGTATTTGGTGGTGACGGGCTCGAACCCCGGTCTAATCAAGAAGCGTGTGCTACGCACTGCTGCTCCTTCCCACCTGGCTACGGAGGCGCCTAGAACTTATAGTACTTAGTACCGTGCTTGAATTGGAGGTTGAGAAGATGAAAGAAGATATTTGTTGATATTGGACTTAAACTTCTGTAGATTGTAATTTTCAGGAAATACGTACGAAGGAAGGTTGTTCCAGAAAATGGCAGTTGAATGAATAAACGAGGAAGATGAAAAGTTGGTTATGTGAGTTTGAAGTTGGACAGTAAATGGATGTTGGCTTGGGGCTGCACGTGTTCGGACTGTTTTGAAAGAGAGAGCAGGAATTATAGAAGCCAATTCAGAAGAACAGTGCCCATGGAAATATCTGTAGAAGAGGCATGCAGCAGAAACAGTACGTCTATGAGACAGCGAGTGGAGAGACTCTGTTAGAGATGAATCATTAATTAACCTAACTGCCCTCTTCTGAATGGAATCAAGAAGTCTGAGAGAGGTTTTGAGGGCACCACCCCACATGTGGGAACAATATTACATGGTAGGGCGGATTTGTGATTTGTACAGAGCGAACAGCTGTTGGAAGAAAAGTAACACCGAAAGCGAAAGAGAAAATCAAATTTTTTTAGATGCAGAGGAAGCAATATTTGTAATGTGCTTGTGCCAAGAGAGATTAGAAGTCAGGGTAATCCCCAAAAGAGATATATCATTTTGCCTAGAAATTGGAGTGTCACCAAAGATAAGCTTAGGAGCAGAAGAATCCTTTTTGCAAGATATAAGACAAGACTGAGTTTTAGAAGGATTGAAATCAACTAAGTTGTCTTTGCCCCACTGGAGAATTACCTGAAGATCGGCATTTAAGGAATTGGTAGCAGGTTTTCAAGAAGTTGAAGCTGATAGGGCAGAGCAAGGTTTTTCAAAATGGAAAGCAATGTGCTATCATCGTCAAAACTATGGATAGGATTTCCAGTCAATGGAAGAAGGTCATTAATATACAAGAGGAAAAGAGTGGGGGAAAGAACTGAACCTTGGGGGACACCGGCATTAGTGGAGAAGTTAGAAGACAGAGAGCCATCTACCATCACCCTCAATGAGCGATTAGGGAGAAAACTGGATAACCAATTACAAAAAACAGATGGCAAACCATAAGATGAAAGTTTGTTTAGAAGACCTTTATGCCAAACATGATCAAAAGCCTTTGATATATCAAGAGCAACTACTTGTTTCACCGAACCTTTCCATTGAATTAGTCCATAAATGGGTAACATAAGCCCGAATATCACCAGTGGATCGACACTGACAGAATCCATACTGGCGATCATTGATCAGACGGAAGGTTTCTAGGTAGTTTAAAAGTTGGTGGTTAAATGATTTCTCCATTACTTTAGAAAAAGTAGAAGTAATTGCAATGGGACAATAATTGAATGGGAGGGATTTGTCACCCTTTTTAGGAACTGGCTAGATATGAGCAAATTTCCAAGCAGAAGGAAAAACATCTTTGGAATAAGAAAGTGAAAAAAGGCGGAAAAGAATAGGAATAGGTTCAGGAGCACAGATTTTGAGAACAAGTGGAGAAACACCATTGGGACCTGGAGCTTTCTTAGCATCAAAATTCGTCAAAATCCTTCTAATGGAAGACCACAGGAGGCACTGAATAGAGCGTGTTGGGAATGGAGGGAGGTATTTTACCAAGATCATTAATACATGAGTTGGAAGAAAAATGGTATGCTAGCAGGTCAGCCTTATCCTTGGCTCAAGTGATAACAGAACCAACTGGTTTGGACAGAGGTGGGAGCAGAGATGGGCAAAAGTTGCGGCCAATAGCTTTGGCAAGAGACCAGAATGCTCGGCTACCATTAGGGCAAGAAGCAAGTTTTCTACTCTTAGCCTGTTTAAACTCTAGTTTCGACTGATTAATAACTGCTTTACAATTGTTGCAAGCTTTGGTGTAGGCAGAAAATGAAGCTGAAGAATTAGAAACAAGTCAATTACGATATGCAACATTCTTCTCTTGAACAGCCTTAGCACATTTATTGGAAAACCAAGGTTTAGATAAAGGGCAAGATTTTAAAGAGGAGTGTGGGATCAAGGATTCCATTCCTGCAAGAATAATTTCACTTACACGATCTGAGCAAACGTTGACATCAGAAGTTTTGAAACAGTAATCCGACCAAGGAAAAGAAGAAAAGTAATCTTGCAGGCCATTTTGCATTCTTGTAACGCCAAACAATAAGAGGTTGGGAGTAGCCATGAGATAAAGGCTCCATTGGAGAAGAGAAAATCGCCATGTTGTGATCTGAGGTGACTAAAGGATCTCTCACTTCGATTGTGTACTTAGAAGGATTGTTTGTGAGAAAAAGATCAAGCGTGTTGGCTGTATGGTTAGGATTGTCCGGTATTCTTGTAGGTATATGAACAATCTGTGCAAGGTCATTAGTAATTGCAAAATCCTCAGCATCTCGACCAGCTGGGTCAGTGTGACTAGAAAACGGAAGCCAGCTGGAGTTGTGAACATTAAAATCACCAAGGAAAATTACCTCACTGTTAGGAAAGTTGGACTGGAGAAAGTAAAGTTGCAAAGAGAGGAAGTCAAAGAGCTCCAAGTGATTAGTGGAGTTGGGAGAACGGTAGAGACAACAGATGAATTTGACACAATGAGGTAGAGAGATTTTAAGCCAGAGAAGATCGAAGAGAGGAGATTCCAAATTACCAGGTCTGACAGGGAATATCAGAACGGACATATGCACAAGTACCACCTCTGGGGAAAAAGGATAATCATACAGCGAATAATTTGGGCATCTGAGATGAGCAGTAGTTGAATCAACCGATAACTGAGATTCTGTCAGAAAAAGTACATGGGGTTTGGCCAACTGTAAGTAGAAATGGACATCGTTGAGATTAGAATTGAGACCACGTATATTTCTTACCCATGACCTGGTTACAGATGAATTATATTTTACAAGAAATAGAATTCTCAACTATAGAAACATTCATGACTGTGCCAAAGAAAACCCACATACGATTATCGGTATTCATGATCACTGTACATTTTCCATTAACGTTTGGTGTGATATTCTTGCAGACAATCTTATTGATCCTTAATTTTTTTTTTATAGTATGGTTTCAAGGAATTTTATACCTACATTTTTTTGAGAAACTTGTGGGACCCATTGGAACCCTCTAAAATTAGACATAACCCTCTAAAATTAGTACAGGATGTGGTTTAAGCATGTGGTGCACCAGCCTCCTTTTCTCGTGATGCTTCTGGCTACCGAGTACAATAACAGATGGACTAGGCAGAATGGCCTGTACAACTGCTACTACAATCATCCAACCTCACACCCATATATTACTTTGTGTGGGGTCACATGAAATTCATAGTTTGCTCTACACATATTTCCATACAAGACAAACTCAGAAATAACATTTTAGAAGTTGCTGAACAATTAATAGTCCTGATATGGTAAGACATTTCAGGAAATAGTGGCTTCATCGAGTTGAAGACTGCACTAAACAAAATGGATCACTTTGAAAAACTACCTTAGATATTTTCTTTTAGAGGTTTATTTCAGGTTCTTTTTGTTTTATAATTTTTAAGAGTTTATTTCTGAGATATTAAACTTTTGAGATATGCCCATAGGAATGATTTTTGGAATGTTTCCCTCCATTCCGTACAACAGGTAGCAACTTATACTCAACTACTGGGCACCTCCTCTTCTGACCTGTGACACTTACCTCTGTCAATGGAGAAAGAATATTTTGCAAGCATCAAATATCAAATAACTTCATGCAGTTAACACTCAAAGATATATTGATTTTCCCCAATTTCTACAGATGGCTCTAAATCTAATTCAAATGTGGAGCAGCTGCAGTGTTTCCAAATATAATTGTATCAGTATCCCTTCTATCAGAATTTAGTATCGTTTCAGATGAGTTATATGCAATCAAACTAACTTTAGAAAATCTCTATTCTGACTGTTCCTTAAAATCTGTTATTTACACTGATTCCCTCAGCTCAATCATGACGTTATGTAATTTCTCAGATCAAGTTCATCCTGTTCTAGATAAAATCAGAAGCTTATTACTACAAATTAAAGAATGCCACCAACTGGTCACTTTTCGTTGGATTCCAGCACATTCAGGTATTTTAGGCAATGAACTGACTGATAAAGCTGCAAAAAATCCAACTACCTTGTATTTAACCAATATCCCTGTTCCAGCATCAGATTATGCACTAACCGTTCATGCCACTTGCCTATAAGAATGGACAGCACTAATAATAAACTCTTCAGTTTAAACAAGATCCGAAAATTTGGCACTCCAGTGTCCGTACATCAAGACGAGAAGTAGTCCTTTCAAGGGCAAGAATAGATCATACCCATCTGACCCACCTTCATTTACTCACAGGAGATGATCCACCACAGTGTACACATTGTTCTAACAATTTGACTGTTAAACATATTCTCACTGACTGTCCCTACTATAAACAAGACAGAACTTCAACCTTGATCACTGGTAAATCTTCAAAAACCAATAACTCTTGAAAATCTCATTGGTGATAAGGCAAATATTTCTTAACTGAATTTTTTAACTTCCTCAGGCAAACTGGGCTTTTTAATAATTTTTGATTTCAGAATTTCTTCTGACTTTATGGAAATCTCTCATCTCTAAATATAATAAGTGAATAGGCACATTATAGCCTTAGCAGCATATGTGTCGTTAAGCCCCCATAGCAACAATAGGAACTTTTTATTCTTTAACTGTAGAATATGCTCCTACATTTGTTCCATGTAACTTTGAAACACCACTGTATAAGTAAATTTTGGGATTCCATTGCAGCAAGGGACCCATGTCCCCTCCCTTGCTAAACTACAATATTTTGCAATGAAAAATTGTAGAAATCAATATAAGGAATATGGTCAGCTAATTTAAATGTATAAAGCATTTAAAAGGGTTGTGGACATGTGTATATGTGAAGGGCAGCTCCTAGAACTTCAGTTCGACATTGCCTCTTATCTCTGTGAAGAATAGTACCACGCTATACAAGGGCCAGAAATGTGAATGACATAGGTATGTGTGTATGTTCTGTTCTGGCCTCTTGGCTACCCAGAAGCATCAATCACCTGGAGAGATGATTCTGGGTACTCTTCCTGTGGTGTGGATGAGTACCCAGATGATTCTGGGTACTCATCCACACCACAGGAAGGTGGGCCAGTCCATGTAAAGCACGTACTGTCTCAAAAGAGACTGACCCACCTGGTGTTATCAGAAGGCAGGCGAGGATCCTCTGGAGGTCCATTCCAGAGGGGGAGGGGGGAACCATGACCACCCATGGTGTTGTATATGGAAAAGAAATGAATAAAAATGAAATAATAAATGAAGTAGAAGAAAATAAAATAAAACATGTATAATAAAAATAAGACAAAAAAAATAATAAATAAAAAGAAAGAAGGTAGTGGTGCTGCTAAAATTAAAAAAATAATAAAAAATAAAGAAATAAAAGAAAGTGGTGGTGCTGCTAAAAAAAAAAAAAACAATAATAATAATAATAAATAAATACATAAAAGAAAGAAAGTAGTGGTTCTGCAAAAAAAAAGAAAAGCACTTAATTTTGTCTGCAGGCATCCAGGGGAAAAATTAACACTTCTTGAGGATTTGAATTTACATATCCATTATTATAGAATATCTAACCAGCTATGCATCAGCAGGGCCATTGTGCTGCCTCCTGTTGAGATCTGTCAACACTGAATGCCTTGAGCGAAAGCCTGAAGAATCAGATATGACATTGAGCTTTGAAGCAGAGACGACTCCTGTCCTGGTTGAAAATTAGTAAGTGCATGAAGAGGAAGTCTGAGATCATCATACAAGGAGCAATGATACAAGATGTGATCCCAACTCTCTGGTGATCTACACAAACAGAGATCTGTTTGTGATAAATTGAACCTAAAAAGACTGATTCATTGATACATGTCCTGTCAACAGGTAAGACATGAATATATCCATGCAGAACCACAATCAAACACATTTATCCAGGAAAAATGAAACTTGCGGTAAAAATTTTCCTCGTTGCACCAACGGGAGCTGTATCCCATTGAGACAGCCAGATATTAACCAACTCGTTCCACAGTCTCCTTCTTTCTCATTTAGCATCATCTTGAAGGTTGATGGTTATTCTCAGAAATTCGGTATCAATCTGGTTTTTCAGTCTGTATAAAAATCCTCTATAAGTAACCTGCAAATCTAAAGGTAATGCTCCAGCCAGTACCTGCAGAGCTTGTGTCAAGATTGTTCTGCATGCCTTGACTGTATATTGCAAGATGTATAGTTAAGGCGAAACACTCCATGTCTATACCCGTATTGATCATAATCGACATTACACGTTTATGCTATTAGCGGCAGATACGCACCACTCCAAAGACCTCTCAATGCATGCATAGGTTAATGTTGATGGTAGTCATACGTTCGAGCACTATGCTATGGATTGTTTTTTCTATTTTGTGTGCAACAGCAAATGATTTGTATGGATTAAACGACATTAAATTACAGAATGTTATTCTGATTTTTACAAACCTTTAATAGCTTCTGCTGCTATAATGACTCATTTACGACCTATGTTTACTAGACAAAAAATGTTTCGTTTGGTACCTTCTGTCACCTGTTCAAGTTTGTCGGTAGAATTTCTCTGCACCCTGTATAATGTAACTTAAATTAAAAGTCATCAACCTGTCAGTTTATCATCAACAGCCAAACCATCGATATCGAGTGGACCAATTTGATTCATCCCTTCCTTCTAGTGTTCACATAAGTAAATGTCTTTGTTGTTTTTCTTTGCATCCTTCGCCAAAAATTTCTCATAATCTGCCTTTGCTTGCCTGACCTCATTTGTGACTTGATTACAGACTAGTTTACATTGGTGTTCAAAGAAAGTGCATCACCTAGGAATTTCACATTTCTAACCCTTTTCGCAATGGTATGTTACATTAATGACTAGCATCACAAATAGAAATATAAACAAAAGATATTTATTAATAGTTAAGGCAAAGCTAAGTAATATTTTACAGGTGCCCTCAAAATATTCCAAAATGAGCATTTGCAACCTTTATACAACAGTTTTGGTAAACACGACAATTATGGCTGAAATGTTATCAGAAGCCCTAAATTTGCTTCAAGTTTATCATTTTAAATGGAAAACAAAATGAAAAGTTCACCAGGTGCAAACTAATATTTAGTTAAACCACCTCTGGCCCTGATGACAGCAGCACACCGTTGAGGCATTGACAACATCAATTTCTGAAGATAATCAACTGATAGTTCATGGTTCCAAACAGGAATTATGGCTTCCTGAAATTCATTAAGGGTCTTTGGTTTCTTTCTGGCAACTGCAGATTCCACACGATGCCAACAGTTCTCTAGAGGAATCAGGTCCGGGCTGTTTCCTGGCCAGCTAGCAGTTGTAATGGACTATTCTTCCAACCATTTTTTCACCTGTAACAAATGTAAACACATTACTGTCAAACCTCTAATGCAGAAATGAAGCTAAAGTAACTACAGAAGTGCCTACTTACACTTTTCGCCCGACGACAAGGAGCAAAGTCATTCTGAAAGATGCAGTTACTTGGCCCGTTGAAATGGTCTCTAATGGTTGGCAGCAATTTGCCTTCCAATATAGCCAGGTATCCACTGGCATTTACGGAACCTTTTATAAACTACAGGTGACCTACTCCATGATACGAAATGCAACCCCATATCATTTGACTGGTAGTGAATTTCACTGTATACACCATAGTCTGGACGGAATTCTTCACCAAGTCTACGGCAATTTGTTTGTCACCCATCAGAGCCATGCAGGTTGAATTTCTTCTCATCTGAGAAAATAACTGACTTCCACTGCTTGGGGGTTCATTTGACATGCTCCTTACACCAAATTAATCGGACCTTTTTCATTTTTTGTGTGAGGAGGGGCTTCTTCTTAGGATGACGGGCTACAAGTCCATTTTTGAAGAGGCGTCTTCTGACTGTTACTGCACTTGCTACCACTGTATGTTCTTCCCATTCTCTTTTCAGCTCAGATGAAGAAGCCTTACGGTTTTTAAGGTATAAGTGCTTCAAAATGCAGTCCTGTTTTGGAGTAGACTCATTTGCATCAGGTTCCTTTTTTCCTATCAGCAGAACCTGTATTCTTGAGTTTGGAAAGAAATCTACTCACTGTCGACTGATTACAAGACACTCTATAGCAATATGATGGGAAGAACATCCTTCCTCACATAAAGCAACAATAGCACTCTTTTTCGTGGCATCAACTGCACGTAACTCACCATCCTGACACAAGCAAGAAATGACTAACTCTTGCTGAGCATGTTTATACAGGGTGTCTCAAAAATATTGGCACAAACATTTAGGGGAGGTAGGTAACATCTAAAGGAATGCAAATCGCATGGGAACCCATATCCTGAAAAGTCACGGGAAAGTAGTAGCAGGGGCACAAGAAGCAGAAATGACACAAGACAGTAATTAGTGGCAAACATTTATTTGACATAATATTAACAATGGAGTAAGAGATGGATGCATTTCATGATGTTACAACAGATGCTTGAAGGTTCCACCATGAGACGCGATGCATGTGTGACACCGACGCAGCATGGATTGGCGGACACGGTCGAACACACCTTGAGTTTCTTTGATGGTAGCAGCAGCGCAGACAAGTTTCACCACGAGATCCATTTCCGTCTCCACTGGCGATTCATACACGATAGATTTGAGGGCTCCCCCACAGAAAGAAATCAAGGCTCGATGTATCAGGTGAGCGTGGGGGCCAGGCAACGGGTTCACCATGGCCAATCCATCGACGCCCATAACGCCTGTTCAAATGGTCACGAACACACCTTCCGTAATGAGCAGGCGCCCCGTCATGTTGAAACGAAATGTTGCGTCTCACATTTGCTGGAACATCGTCAAGTAACCCTGGTAGAACTTGTTCAAGAAAGATTCGATATTTAGCAAAGTTCATGCGGGATGTTAACAGGTATGGGCCAACTAAGCAATCACCGACCATACCTGCCCACACATTTATTGTGAAGCGATGTTGTGCCGCATGGGGGCACACACCGTGTGGGTTGTCGTGTGCCCACACATTAGCATTTTGCTGACTGAATAAGCCTTCCCGAGTGAAATAAGCCTCATCCATTAACAAAACATAGGCTGGAAAATTCAAGTCTTGAACACTTTCTTGGAGAAACCTCTGTGCAAAAGCCACACCTGCAGGATGATCTTGGGAGAGCAGTAACTGAAACCTTTGGAGATGAAAGGGGTGTAAGGAATTGTCATTACAGGCATGCTGTACACTGCAACGAGACACTCCTAAGGCAGAGGCAATGGCACGTGTGCTGGTAGTAGGATTATTCTGGACGGCATTCAACACACTTTCTTCCATGGTGGGAGTTTGTGTCAAACGTGGTATGCCCGCACTACTCCTGTTACCTCTGAATGACCCATAATCGCACAAATTTTGATGCACACACGCAAACAAACGTTGGTCCGGTACATGTCTGTCTGGGAAGCGTTCTCCATAAATTGTTGAGCGGCTCGTCCATTGCCCTCTGCTAATCCATACACTAGGTGCATGTCTGCCAGCTCACAGTTTGTATATCGATGCATGCTCTTCGTGCAGCGACTACTGCTTGAATGAGTAAACCAGAAATTTTCTCTCTCGCGAACTGATGAACAGTGCTGTCTACCGACTTACAGTGACGTTTCCGGTTATGGGTTCCTATGCGATTCACATTCCTTTAAATGTTACCTACCTCCCCTAAACGTTTGTACCAACATTTTTGAGACACCCTGTATAGCTGAAAGCAATAGCTGATGCAATGTTACATCATCACCTACGTGTGTCAATCTTATCTGATGCAATCTGTAAGAAATACTGCCATACACTTACATTATTTGGTCGACAATTACAATTTTAAGGGGTGATGCACTTTCTTTGAACACCAGTGTATATCTACCATAGGCCTTTGTTGCCTGATAATTTATATGCATCCCATACACTTTTCTTCTCTGCCACCCATTTAGATACCTTAAAGAGTATTTCTTAGTTGGTATGAAAAGCCTAGTAACTTTTATGATTAATTCTTTGAACACTTCCCATTTAGAATTTGCTGATGGTAACAAATTAGTTGGTCCCACTGTAGAATCATCATCAGTTGGTCCCACTTTATGAAAGAAAAAAACGCTCTTCCCTCACCTTTTGATGGTAGTTACATCTTTAAATAAATCCCAATTCAATACACTGTGATTATGCCACCTAATGGTTCTTTTATCTGCAGATTCTTAATGCACGAATAATCCCTGCTGATAATCAGATCAAGAGTATTACTCCCTCTTGTTGCTCCTCTAACATGCTGCTGCTGTAGAAAAACAGTCATCCAATAAATCAACAAAAGTTTTGCTAGTCTGTGAGTGACCAACCTACAAGTTCCAGTGAATATCTGGAAAGTTAAAATCCCCCATTAAAAGACATTCTCATTTACTGGCCCACTATTTCTCTGTATAGTTGTTTGGTATACTCATCACAGTCATTAGACTTTTAGCACACTCCCACCTCATATTGGTTTTCTCAGTGCTTATGTCACACCAAATTGACTCAACGTTGCACTGGCTACCCATGTCAACTGGATGCACTACCTTCGATTTTATATGATTCTTAACTAAGATATTTGAGATGCTGGTTAAGTAAAAAATGCAGGCATCATGGAATTATCAGAAACATGTTATTCTGATATACTGGAGGTAGAATTTGAAAATGGAAATGCAATATGTATTTCCATATTTAAAATTCAGTTAAAAACATAACTCCTCCACTTCTATAGTGTCTATCACATGAGTGACAGACACTATAGAAGTGGAGGGGTTATGCTTTTAACTACTAAGTATAGAGATTTGAGACAAGAATATCCAGTAGATAACTATATTGAATCAATATGGTGTGACGTAAACACTGGAAAAACAAAGATGATAGCAGAAGTGTGTTATAGATCAGGTGACTGTGATGACTACAATGGACTGACACAAGAGGGCCATTAAATCAAAATGTTATTATGGGGGACTTTAATTGTCCAAATACTGACTGAACTTTTAGACTAGACATCCACCTAGTAGTTGTCCAATTCAGGATTTGCTGGATGACTGCGTCTTATATCAACATGTTAGAGATTTCACAAGGGAAAGAAATATTCTTGATCTCTTTATCATTAAACATCTATCAGATATTCAGCATCTTCAAGTAAAGGAACTGCTAATAAACAGTGATCACAATGTATTAATGTGGGATCTATTTAACAGTCTAGTGGGTACAGAAAAAACAACAGCAGCAGCAGTTGTACAATTGGCATTACTTCAAAAATCAGTTTTTTTTTGGGGGGGGGGGACATGAAATGGGGAAATATACATATCTATTCTTAAAAATATCATCAGAAACAATATTCTTGGTATCAAAATAAAAGTACTTCACGGCCAACTATGTATACGTATTCAAAAGTCAAGGCTGCAAGCACTGACAAAAGGAGAAAACCAAACTCAATGTTAAGTTACCATAACAATGGATAATTTATAAGTTTTACTTTCTTTGATATTCCAGGTAGATGTTTGATATGCCAGTTAAAGAAATTTACTACTGATAAAGGAGAAAGATATTTGCTTTCATGAAGGGAGGTTGCAAGAGTCTCAGACATAAGTTCTTAGACCATATGATAACTTTAACCATAAAATACAAATGTTAGATGTTAACTACCCACTTCCACAACACCAGATGGGAGTTTGTTCCAAAAATCAACTACTCACTGGCTGAAAGCAAATTTCTGCAGATCTATCCTTCAATCATACTTCCCTAATTTAAATTTATGCCACTTCACATGTGCTATCTAAGTAAGAGTAAGGATGTCTTCATTATTCAAAGCCTTAAAATGCATCAATTAAACCCTCTCACATGTGGCTAATTTCCATATGCTGCAATTTGAAGAACTAAATATTTCTTAGTGAGAGTACCCTTTTTTGTTCTCCCACACTAATCTTGTTGTTCTTCTCTGCACCCATTCTAACAGATCCATATCCTTCCTAAAATGAGGCTTCCAGATCTGTATTCAGTACTCAAGATGTGGCTTTACCAATGCCTTATACAACAGAATAATTACCCCCTTATCCCTGTTCACAAAACTTCTGTATATCATTGAAAAAAACTCCATGAACTATTGTAGTGGCCATCTGTACTGCTCAGAGAACTTCATGTCTGACTGCACAGTTACCCCAGGTCTTTTCTTCGTTTTCCACTACCCTGAGTATGATACCACCTGGTTGGTATGTTATTAGTAGTGGTAAATGATGCAAGAAAGCAGGCTTATATAGCATCAGTGCAAAAAATAATAATAATAACAGCACATCACCTGTCCATTCCCCTCAACGGTTTGTCTAGTTTTTACTTAAATTTATTTAAACTAAGCAACACACAATAACAGATGGAAGTTATTCTGTGATTAATGCTACCCATATGCAGTACTCTGCATATATCGAGGTTAAATGTCACTTCTCAGCCCATTTTTCCTAGATCTTGTTGCAGTAGCATACCCTGTTTAGTGCCATTAACCCCCTGCCAAAACTTAGACAGCCTGGTATGCCTTCACCAATATAATTAATAAATAATGAAAACAATGGGCCCAATACTGAACACTGGGGATTCACTAATAACGTTAGTCCAAGAACAGCAGTGCCCATTTAACCACTCCATAGCAGTAGCTTTCCCCTAATGCTGCACTGCTCTAATTTGCCCAGCAGTCTTTTATGTGGAATAGTATCTAAACCTTTTCTGAAATATAATCAAAATTATTTTTTGCATCCAGTGCCTTTGTTACTCTATCAAAAGCCCAAGTAGAGTAGCCTGACAACTGTCAGGCACTGCATGAGTATTTTACGAAAGTAGCGTTACTTACGAGTATAAACAACATCAGTGGACAATATCGAGAAATAAATTTTCTTTTTATACTCCGGCACGACAACCAAGTCAGTAGAGTTTACAGTAAATCGTCAATACAAATATTTATCGTATTTAGTAGTCACGGGCTTGAACCCCGGTCCACTCAAGGAACGCGTGCTATGCACTCCCGCTCCTGACCACTGGGCTACGTCTGTAGCTTTGCTTTGCTTTTATCAAAACAATGAAAGTCGAATATCAAATGAAACTTACACTCATTCTTTCTTGATTTTTCGTTGACGGCTTCGTGAAACCGCTTCACGAGATCAGCTTTTAGACCGGAAACAGGTAATCCTAATTTCGAAAGCTTTTCCCTCAAATCTGTAACGCGTAATTTCATAAGCTCTTCAACACTCACATTAGATAAGTCTGCCATTTCTGAATGTAAATACAGTGGCTCCCCCTTTGTGACTTTAAAACTCAATGCTTTAATGATATTTGCCCTGACGTCATACAGGAGGAGCCAATAACTATTTTCCTAATTATTTTTATTATTAGCTTAATTATAATAATAATAATTACTAATAATAATTTTGGCTGGTGAAGCATATGGTGCAAAAAAGCCTGAGGCTTTCTTGCACCATATGCTGCACCAGCCAAAAAAAAAAAAAAAAAAAAAAAAGTTACCCTGAGAGAGAGAATCAAAAGGAAATCACCAAGAAAGAGAATGCCATATTATTCCATAGGGGCTCACATCTGGTGAGTATGGGCTTGGCACACCCAGGGTCCTGAGCTGGATATCATCATTCTTCTCCTTCTTGGTGATTCCCTTCTACTTTTAACTCACTCTCTCTTTCTCACAGGGTTATTCGGGAACTTTTTTTTTTCCTGGTGCAGCATAAGCCTCAGGCTTCCTTGCATCATATGGATTTTAATAATAATAATAATAATATGGTGCAAGGAAGCCTGCGGCTTAAGCTGCACTAGCCAAAAAAGAAAAAAAATTCCTGCGTTACCCTGAGAAAGAGAGAAGTAGAAGGGAATCACCAAGAAAGTCAGTAGTGATTCTTCATGCATTAAGAATCTGCAGGTAAATGAACCACTAGGTGGCAGTGATCACAGTGTGCTGAAGTGGGATTTACTCAAAGAGGTAACTACCATTAGGGGTAAAGGGAAGGGTTGTTGCTTTCGTAAAGAACTTATCTTGGAAGCTACTAGGCTTTACATACCAACTAAGAAATATTTTTCAAGGTTTAGGCCTAAGTGGATGTCAGATGAACTAATGAGACATATGGCAGAGAAGAAAAATGCATGGGATACATACAAATTAACACGTGACACAGAAGCCTATGATAGATACAAGTTGATCTGTAACCAAGTTACAAAGGAGGTTAGGCAGGCGAAGGCAGACTACGAGAAATCTTTGGCAAGGGATGCAAAGAAAAACAGTAAAGAGTTCTTTACTTATGTAAACTCTAGAAGGAAGGGGATGAATCAGATTGGTCCACTTGATATCGATGGGTCAACTGTTGATGATCCTGCTCAGGTAGCTAACAAACTAAATGAATATTTTGCATCGACATTCACACATGAGGAGTTATTCAGCGAGGGGAATGCCAGAGGTGTATTCAACTCTGGCAGTAAGCTAGAGAATCTTGCAATAACTGAGAGTAAAGTGGAGGAGAAATTGTTGAAGATAAATACAAGAAAAGCACCTGGGGTGGATGGGATCTATCCAGTTATATTAAAGGAGGCAGCAAAGGAAGTAAGCAAACCCTTAGCCATAATTATGAGAGCTTCCATGGACTCAGGGGAAGTACCCATGGACTGGAGATGTGCAAATGTGACCCCAATTCACAAAGGAGTATCAAAGGGCGACACAAGTAATTATAGACCTGTCAATTTAACTTCTGTTCCAGGAAAATTAATGGAGGCACTAGTTAAAGAAGCATTGCAGGATCATTTAGAAAAGACTTCAGCTATAGCTCGGACACAGCATGGTTTTGTTAAGGGGAAGTCTTGCCTGACCAATTTGATTGGATACTATGATGCAGTCACAAAAGAACTGGATGCAGGGAATAACTTTGATATTATATACTTGGATCTTAGAAAGGCTTTTGATACTGTTGCACATGGAAGACTGCTGCACAAATTGGAGCAGTGTGGCATTGGAGGCAAATTGCTGCTATGGATAAAGGGGCGGTTGAGGGGGAGAAGACAGAGAGTGGTAATCAATGGACACTGCTCATCGTGGACTAATTTTATTAGTGGAGTCCCTCATGGTTCAGTATTGGATACATTATTGTTTTCTGTATTTATAAATGATATTGATGATGGTATATCAAACTTAATGTCAAAGTTTGCAGACGATACGAAGGTTGACAGGGTTGTCAAGGACACTACTGACACTATGCTACTGCAACAGGATCTGGAAAGGTTAAGCAGATGGGCTGAGAGGTGGCAAATGAAGTTTAACATTGACAAACGTAAAGTACTACATATGGGGAAACAGCAACCCCAGAGCAACGTATCAACTCTGTGGTACTACACTGACAGTGGTAGAGAATGAAAGGGACCTGGGGGTGGTTGAGCAGGCAGATATGAAGTTTTCTGAGCAGTGCAGACGGGCGGCAAGGGTAGCTCATGGTGTATTGTCTATGATATATAGGAATGTTTCTAGCATGGATAAGGAGGTGATTATTCCCTTGTATAAGGCAATGGTCAGGCCACACCTAGAGTACTGTAAAGAGGTCTGGAGGCCTCATTTCAAGAAGAATGTAGAGATGCTGGAACGAGTACAGAGAAGGGCAACAAGATTGGTGAATGGAACAAAGGGGTGCTCTTACGAAGAAAGGCTTAAATTTTGCAAATTACAGTGTCTATAGACTAGGCACCAGCGAGGTGATCTGATAGAGGTGTATAAAGCCTTGAATGGTTTAAGCATGCTCAATGCTGATGGGATTCTTCCTCTAGCTCAGAATAATCACCCGAGAGGGCATAAATTCGAATTGAGGAAAGACAGATGTAGGATAGACGTGAGGAAATTTGCCTTTAGCCAGCGGGTGGTTGGTTGGTGGAACAGACTTCCATCCCTTGTCGTGGAGGTTGATAGCCTGAATAAGTTTAAGGCTCAGCTGGACAGGTATTTCGAACGAACAGTGGGGTGAAGCGGAAATGGTTATTTTTTATTTATTTTTTTAATTTTTTGGCTGATGCTGCATAAGCTTGCTTTCTTGCATCAAATGCCTAATGTAATGCTAAAGCAAAAAAGAGAAGAATGATGATATCCAGCTCAGGACTGTGGGGTTGCCAAGCCTATAATCACCAGATGTGAGCCCCTGGGGATAATTCATTCATTACAACTATAAAAAATATCAGGTGTACAACTTGGACAGGTGTGCGAACTTATAAATAAGCAATTAAAATAAATGTGATACCATTGGCGTGCTGCAAAAAATCTTCCCACACTACACCTACTGGCACGTTGCCGATGGCTGCCATAGAGTAAAGCTTAACACACATACTTCATTCACATTCATCAAAAGGCTGTTCACATATTCATCAATTTTCAATTATTCCTTACTCAAAATTTATTCTTTAAACTCATAAATTGACCAAATATTTGGACTAGAAATATGCCATACTTGTGTATGGCATAATTCATTCCGGGTTCCGATCTTTCTCAGTCTAAGGTTTCCGTAGTTTTCCAGAGCGCAAGTTATTATATCCGTTTTGCAGAAAGGAACTACTGTCCCTAAGCTTTCTCGTGTCCATTTTAAAATGGTTGCAATGTTGGTCACAAAACTCAGGAAAAAAATAAATAAATAAAAATGAAAAACATTATAAATTTTGACGAATAAAGTAAAGCTGTTAGGCTTTAATCCACAGACGGGAGATTTCTGGCCAAGAGGACAAAAAAAAAAAAAAAAAACTATTTATACGGTCACCCGGAATGTTAATTCAACTATCCATGTGTGTATTGTGCCTGTAAATTGCGTGTGTGTTCTCTGGTCAATTTGGCTGCTTTGCTGGACGAAAAACCCGGGTTCTGTGGTGAAAAACCTTGCTATCTACGCCTGAGACCGACAAACTCAGCCACGGAGTGAAAAATAATAATAATAAAATAAAATAAATTCCTCGTCATCGACGGGCCTTTTCTACCCGGTGTTGAGAAGCCCTTGACGATACCAATGTGCTACCCACGCAGATGCAGTTTAGGAGTTTGCGGATAATGTATTTCTCTTTCTCTTACTTTAGAAAAAAAGTGCAATGGGATGATAATTGGGAAGAGAAATTTGTCTTCCATTTTAGGGACTGTTCTGGCTGGATGTCAGCAGATTTCCATAAAGAAAGATAAACACCAGAGAAATAAGAAAGTGTAAAAAGGGCCCATCGAACAGGAGTAAGCTTAGGAGCACAAGTTTGAGAACAAGTGGAGAAATACCATTAGGACCTGGCGCTTTCTTTGCATTAAGACTGCTGAAAATTGTTATGGCATCCTGTTGATGGGAGAATACAGGAGGCAATGAATGGAGGGTATTCAGATTGGTAGGAAGTGGTTTGCCAAGATCTTCCATACACGAGTTTGAAGAAAAGTAGGATACTAACAGGTCGGTTTTATCTTTAGCTGAGGTCGCAAGAGAACCACTGGGTTTTAATAGAGGTAGGAGTAGAGATATGTAAAAGTTGTGGTCAATAGCTATATCAAGAGAACAGAAAGCTGGACTAAAATTTGGATACGAATCAAGTTTTCTACCCAAAATATAGTTTAACAAAACTGTTCAAAATCTAGTTTAGAGTGACGACTAGTTGCTTTACAATTATTGAAAACTTTAGTTAGGCAGAAAATGTACTGGAGATTTGGATACAACCCAATTGCGATATGCAACATTCTTATGCTGAATACCATTAGAACTTGTATTGGAAAACCAAGCTTTAAATAAAGGATGCGATTTTAAGGTGGAGTGTGAAATAAAGGATTGGGACAAGAATAATTTCACTGACTCTATCTGAGCAAACATTGACATCAGAAGATTTAAAAACGGCAATCTAATCAAGGATAAGAAGAATAGAAATCTTGCAGATCACCTCATTTTGAATTCTTGTAATGCCAATTAACTTGAGGTTTAGATCCGCCACAAGAGGAAATTGGAGAAGAGATTATTACCAGATTGTCATTTTAGGTGCCTAGATTTCGAACCACTTACCTCGACCATAAAGTTAGAAGTGTTGTTGTTGTTTGCCATAAAAAGCTCAAGCGTAAATAAATAACAATCTGCTAAATAAATAAATAACTGGTAAATAAATAATTGGTAAATAAATAATTGGTAAATAAATAACAATTTATTTACCAATTATTTATTTATAAATAACTGGTAAATAAATAACAATCTGCGTGAAGTCATTAGTAATTGCGAAAGCTTCAGCATCTCGACCGTCTGGGTCCGTGTGACTAGAAAATGTAAGCCAGCCGTTATGAATATTTAAATTGCCAAGGAAAATTGCCTCGCCCTTAAGAGAGGTGAACTGGAGAAAGTGAGGTTTCAAAGAGAGGAAGTCAAATAGTTCCAAGTGGTCACTAGAGTTCTGAGAACGATAGACGCAATAGATAAATTGAACAGAATGGGGGTAAAGAGATTTTAAGCCAGAAATTATTGAAAAGCGGAATTTTCAAATTGCTAGGTATCTGAGTGGGAACTTCAGAGCGCACACATGCACAAATACCGCCTTTGAAGCGAAAAGGAATCGACAGCGAATGGTTAAGACAATTGTTATGAGCAGTGATTCACTCAACCGATAACTGAGATTATGTCAAAAAAAGTAAGTGAGGCTTGGCAGACTATCAGTGGAAATGGACATCATTTAGATTAGAACTGAGACCACGTATATTTGTGAAATGAATGAGGACGTGTTTGGGTCTTTAGATCTTTTCGCAGATACGTATATTCTATGAGTTTGGCTAATGATGATGTATTCAGTAGTGAGAAAAGGTAGGGAATACATGTGTGAAGTAATGAAATTTTTGGATATGGCGTACACATGGCAAGATTATACCCAGTTCCTTGACATAACATGGCCTCGACAATGCCTCCCCCTGCATGCAAACTACTCAGATTCCCTCCAGTTACTCTCTGGCAGAGTAGAGACACCAAGAATATACACTATCTGATCTGGTTACCCCCTAGAGAGTAACCAATAGTTTCGGTCCTACGGACTAACTAGCCTGCGAAACCGTTTTAGAGCAGTACCCTCGAAATGTAAGGAAAATTGGATCTCGCTGTGATGACCATCATAACCTCAAAAGACATCAATCATTCTGCATCATGGAAGAGATGGGGATTGCCAGAGCTTTGTTTTGGGGATAAACATGGGTTTCACCACTTCGAGCGTGCAATAATCAAAGTGGTGGTATTGCACCAGTTGATGAAAGTCATCTATCACTTCGTATCGCCTTGTAACACAGAGGTACGGCATTCCTCTGCAAGGTGTGGACGCCATTAAATAAAAAAAAGTAATAAAAAAAATAAAATAAAAAACTGGATCTATGTGATCTTCTAAGAGCGATTCAAGGTGACAATATTTTATCTTTGTAAGACGCCGCTCACTGTTAAGGCTGACATTATTGAAGGTGCTGGAGGAACCGTAGGAGGTGAAGCTGAAGCAGGATTGGCCAACAGAAGTTTTCTTCTAGCAAATAAATCAGAAGCAAATTGTTGTAGGATTCTAAGGTGTGAGGCAGATTCTACTAGATGTTTTTCGTTGCCAGGTGAGAAGGTGTTTATACAGTCTTGTAGGGATTTCCGTAGATTAGCATAAAGAGGGCAGTGATAAAGCAGGTGGTTCCAGTCTTCCAGTTGGAGACAAAGGCAAGAATCGGTATTGCTTATTCTGAACTGAAAGAGTTTTAATGAACTGAAAGAGAATCGATATTAATGGCGGCCACTTTCAGTTTCCGAGGGTATGAATGGGAAAAAAAAAATGTATTTCACGTCGTTGGTTTAGTTTTCTCTCGCTAGATGGCATTAGTATTTTCAAAATTTAATTTTTATATTACCTTGAGATGGAATCGAACTGAGGTGTTGGTGATGTTTCCTCTCGGCTGATGCCCCCTATTAGTTTAAGGTTAGATGTATCGGTTGTGACATGAAACTGAATTTTTGTGAATATTTTGGAAGTTATGTGATAGTGTATACATAATTAGGAAGATGTATTCTGGGAACCTTATTTTTGGCACAGGAGTGTTGCATTCTGGGATGGAAGGTTTGTGCAGGACCTTCACTATTTTGAAAGTTGTGGCAATGCATTATGGGTATTTTTGGAGCGTCTGGGACGAATGTTTCATACATTTTGGGGTCGCAATCCACTGGCATCAAGTGGTGCATATGGGGGCCATGTGGCCTTAAACTTCTTCTGTGATGTCACTTCCTGAAACTATAAATTGTGTTTGCTGCTTTTCTTCCACGATTAAAACTATGTTTGTAAGTGGATATACTTAAAGTTTAGATTATTTCCTGACAAATTTCCTGTCTGTTGTCACTACTTGAAATAAAAATTGTGTAGTTTCTCACTGGTTCCATCTGTCTGAAATCTGAAAATAAAATTGTTTTTCCTTTTTTCAAGTGTGGTTGTATCTGTATGTGAATATTCTTCATGTTTCGATTTTTCTTTTCGTGACAAAGTTCTCTGTTGTCATTATCATTATTAAATAAAAATTGTGAAGTTCCTCGTTAGTTCTAACTGTTTGAAAGCTGTAAATAAAAGTTGTGTTTGTCTCTTTTCAAGTGTGTTCTTGCAATGATTGTTTATTTTCCAAAAGTAGTAATAAGTTAGTTTTTATTGTCAATAGTTTAGCAATTAAAACTTATTATCTTCCAATAATACTAAAGAACCACACAGACAAATAGAGATTTAAAAGAGCATAGTTTTATTGAACACCTATGTACACATTAAATGGATTTGAACAAAGACACATTCAAGGTTGCTTTGGGCATATCCTTTGTGACGGTCATGCATCTCTGTAGCTCTTCTAGAATGACATCATAAAATATACCGATCACGAGTGAGATAAGGACCAATCAGAATAGCGAAGCGTTTTCGTATAGTTGTTATCTGAAAAAGAACAAGATCTTGGCAATTTATAATAACCCATGTATAGTGGGTAGTTTTAGTTCTGTTAATGCTTTGTAAAAGCATACAAGGTCACCTCAACGTATCGTGAAAGAGTACTTGAACAGTCAGCCTACTGATGTTCAGAATAGACCGCAATGAGTTAATATTCCGAGGAACAAAATATTTTTGGGATATCATCATACATTTCAGTGTGATTTAGCAGACCTTTCCAATCTGTCTAAAGGGGATGGGGGTATATGAAATCTCTGGTTTGTATAGATTGCTTTCCAAGATATATTTCGGTTAGGACTATTAAAAATAAGACTTCAAAAGAGCTGGTTAAGGCATTCAAGTCTATTTTCACATCAGAAACACCCTTCAATAACAACACTGATCAAGGAAAGGAGTTTACAAATAAAGGGGTAAAGACTAGGCCACAGCTGCGCACTTCATCAGAACCCTGAAAGAGAAAAAATGGATAAATGGATAACTTATTCTAAAAGTAAGAATTACGTTCATGAATCGACACCAAAATATTATTTTTTAGGCCACCCGAATAATTAAATCCATCTGCCGTGCTGTGTATCTTATGTCTCTTAATGGCATGTGTTCTCTGGTCGATTTGTTTGTTTTGCTGGATGAAAAACCCGTTTCTCAGGAAACCTCCTGAGACCGACTAACTCAGCCCATGGAGTGAAAAAAGCTCATTAAAGTACCTCGCATCTTGCAAAGCAGTGGTTATCATCCCTTTTGCAAAGGATTCTGGGGTAACTGGAGCCGTGAAGTGTTCACAATTTCTCAAGTTTTGAAAATAACACAGCCAGTTGTGTAGTGAAAGATCGAAGGAACATTCTACGAACAACGATTACATAGAGTTAATCTCAAAGACGATCTGTCGACAGACGTTTTCCTGATCAAAAACATATTTTAGGAGAGAAAAAGATGTGGTCAACGGCAATTACTGGTTAAGTGGTTTCGATATCCTGCCTCCTAATAACTCCTGGGTTAATGCCGACGATGTTCTTAACATTGCCAAGTAACTCTTGTATGGACCTACATCCAGAGAACACATAGTCAAATTTTACAGTTGTTTTGCTTAATGCAGTGACACTCAGAGGCACTTGGGAGGTGACATTAGCAGAAATCCATGTTCCTAGTTCTTAGAATAATATTTCCAAAGGCTGGGCAGAGTTTACAGTTTTCCAAAAAAGTTTATCATCCCGACAACAGAATTTTACGTTTTGGAACCAGAGTACGAAAATTCCTCCAAACTGGTCAAATACATGTGTAATCTTAACAATAACATAGAGTTGAAAGTTTTCAGACCAAGTTAAGAGAGAGGTTTACCCTCTACATCAAGAATGGAAGCGAGCTGGTGATTCTGTACCGAACTGTTAACGTTATAGGCTTGTACCAGAAATCAACACCGAGGAATGAGGTTAATACAAAACACAGAACGTTTTTAACTGTACGTATGGAAAATGGATACCTAATGATAAAATTGTGTTTTCCCCCGAAATCAGATGAAAGGAGAATAGTGTTCGGTGGACCATGAAGTGGCACCAGACGCAAGTGTAAAATTTCCCACAGTAATTTACCCGAAAGTGTAAATACCCATGGATTTGTCTCTCTCGAAATTAAAAGTGGGGTGTATCTTCGCTTCCCAAAGACATGCCTTGGGGATCTCTTAGGCTTTGACAACACAGGCTGCGACTTTGAAGGGACTGCATTAGTTGTCTGATGGCACCGGGGGGGGGGGTTCTCCCATCTCCGCCCTTTGAAGGGACTGTGAGATCTAAATACTCCAGCGATATAAATAGGGGCGTCAAATCATATTTCATTTACAGCGACGTGAACGAAGACCTGATTGTTGGCAACACTAAAGCGCCCTTTTACGAGTTGACCTTTCGGAAACAGAGGTGATTTCTCGCGTCTAGATTATTACCCTTTGCTACTTTCAGCTTTCCACTCCATATCTATTCAAATACACAGACAGCGATCAGCTTTTTCCGTTCAGAGGTGGGAAAACTTAATTAAGCTGCATTTCCGACAGCAATGAATGGCTACGTTCAATACTACAGTGTACAGGCTGATAGTAGTCCATACTACACAGGGCCTCTGATCAATAGTGGCCATGGGCTGGACAGTGTTTTCCGTTCAGCCTATACATTTCTTCCTCCTCTTCTCAGACCAGTCGCTAGGTGCTGTCAGCCAGGTCGACAATGTTATTTCTGGAGTGCCGGTAAAGCGAGAATTTATAAATCAAGCATCTGAAGTGTGACAAGCTATTAAGCAAAACGTCCGCAATCAGAAAGGTGGTAGACGTTGGAAATACCAGGATCTTTTTCAATAATGGAGCTCGATGTCTGAATTGGATTTGTTTGCCCAACCTGCAACTAAGCTGTGTCGTGTGTTCTTCCTATTGCTTCTCCAATGAATTCTTTATCCCTGGGAACGTCGGAACATCTAGACCTGAGAAAAGTTTGTAGGCATACAGTCTTTTACTCTGTGTACTATAGTATATATATAATTGTTTAATTAATTTATATATATATATATATTTTTACCACCTACTGTTAATTTATTATTTCGGTAACTATATGTTACCCTTGGGCCTCTGACTGCTTATACAAGTCCAGGGATTTTGGGTTAGCTAGAATAGTGATACAACTGACAAAACACAAGTAAATTGTCAAACACAAGGATATCTGAGGTCGAGGATTTCCTGTGCGGACGTGCCTTTCTGCCGCTCTTGGAATAGAGAAGTTTTTTCTGATTTATTTTCTGCTTTATTAGTTTAAATTGACATATTAACTTATTTCTAGAGTAGCTTTATATTCCTATTTACGGTACTTAAAGTTAAAATAACTTAGATAGAGATTTTGTAGGTATTACTTAGTATCGGAAAGGGTATCAAATCCACGTGTTTACCGTTCATAAACGGCCGCCATTGCTACGTGAAAATTAATCAGTAAAATCTATTAATCTTGTCGAACTTCATTGGCAATTAAATTGTAATTTTAACTATACATATAACCACTTAGGTTACGGAACATAAATAATTAGTAAAAATAAATAATTAATACATAACTTGATACAGAAGTTATATAAAGGGATTTCGTAGATACACTCGTTACTGAAGCGCGATACAGCATATCCGGAATTCGATAGCATTAGCTTTGTATAGTATAGTGCATAATATAATATTGTCAATTAATCAGTACATCTATTAATCTTGTTAAACTTCATTGTCAATTAAATTGTACTTTTAACTATATATATATAACGACTTAGAGTACAAACGTAACAAATAATTAATACATACTTGATACGGAAGTTATATAAAGGGAACTCGTAGATAACACTCGATACCGAAAAATAAATATAGCGTTATAACTGTGTTAAGATACAAGTTTAAGGTTTTAATTTTGTTCTGAAATTGTAATTTTATTGACATTTAAATCGAAATCATGACTCTGACCAGAGCAGCAAAGCAAAAGGCTCAAGCTAATGGAAGTGCTGTGACTCAGGGGAGAACTGAGGGGGGCGGTTGCCCCCTGAATCACGGCCTGTTAAGATGCACTGTTTGCTTGATGTTTGCGGAGCAATCGGGTACGGGACATGATACTGCCATGGGGGATGTCTTTGTGTGTGCACGATGCAAGGAGTGCAAGGAAATTAGGCAACAACTCGGCGTTGTTATGGGCCTATATGAGACCTTGAAGGACAGGGTGGATGCCCTCGAAGGAAATAAATTGAGGGGCCCATCAAGCTCTCAGCTGCCCACATCAACACCAGAGCTTGGACTTGGTCATCTTGCAACACAGAGGCAGCCCCCAAGGCAGAATGCGCTGGTCCAACAGGAACTAGTAGTTGTTGGTGACTCAATTGTCAGGGAAACGGGGAACATGCTTTGTAAAAAGGATAGGTGGAACAGGACCAGGGTATGTCTGCCAGGGGCAAAGGTTGATGACGTTGTAGAGCAGATATCATCTTTTAAGGGCACAAAAGGTGATATAGTTGTACACGTTGGCACTAATGATATTAAGAGTAGGAGACCAGCGGAATTACTTAACAAGTACAGGTCACTGTTGAAAAAAAGCCGTGAAGTAGGGTTGAATTTGAAAGTGTCTGCAATTCTGCCCAGACACGATAGGAGGGAGTATATGATGAGAGCCTTGTCGATCAATTCGGCCCTGGAAAGATTGTGCAAGGCTGAAGGGGTAGAATTTTTTTCAGCCTGGACTGTACTTGTTAACAGGAGAGATTGCTTCTACAGGGATGGGATACACTTAAATAGAAAGGGTGCAAGAATATTTGCTGATGCTATCGAGGCAGTGTTAGGTGGGTCGGAAAACTGCTAGCTTGGGGGGAGACAAAGACTAATGGATTAACAGTAGCCACGGGCAGAGGTGAAAGAGATTCTTGCACTGCTTCTATTGGAATGAGCAGAAGCCTGAAAAACAAGATGCAGGATATTTCAGAGACTGCTGGAAGTCATTGCGGTACAAGTAAACACATGGGTTGTGTTAGGGTAGCTAAGAATAGAAACAGGTGCATGTATACTTGCATGTACACTAATGCTAGGAGTTTAGTAAATAAATTTGATGAATTTGAGGTATTACTCAAAACATCAAAGGCAGATATTGTTGGGATATCAGAGACGTGGTGTCACACAGATATAAGGAATGCAGAACTGGAATTTGGGGAGTACAACGTCTACAGAAAGGATAGACAGGATAGGAAGGGAGGAGGGGTTATGCTATTAGTTAAAAAACACATAAAATCCAAGGAAGTGAAGCCAGTTGACATCGCTGGACAGTGCAGTGTTGAGTCAGTTTGGTGTGACATAAGCATAGGTAAATCAAAATTGAGAGTAGGAGTGTGCTATAGGCCTAATGACTCTGATGAGTATAATAAGATACTGTACAGGGAAATAGAATGGGCCAGTAAATCAGAGAGTCTTATAATGGGGGATTTCAATTTCCCAGATATTGACTGGAATTTGTG
The DNA here is from genome assembly GCF_048544385.1 of Mastigoproctus giganteus. NCBI lineage: Eukaryota > Metazoa > Arthropoda > Arachnida > Uropygi > Thelyphonidae > Mastigoproctus > Mastigoproctus giganteus. The sequence goes on from NC_143576.1 coordinate 33,771,356, forward strand.
GGTTGGTCACTCACACACTAGCAAGGCTTTTGTGGATTTACTGGATGATTGTTTTCTACACCAGCATGTTCGGGAGGCAACTAGAGGGAGTAATACTCTTGATCTGATTATCAGTAGTGATTCTTCATGCATTAGGAATCTGCAGATAAATGAACCACTGGGTGGCAGTGATCACAGTGTGCTGAAGTGGGATTTACTCAAGGAGGTAACTACCATCAGAGGTAAAGGGAAGGGTTTTTGCTTTCGTAAAGGCGACTATGCTGGTCTGAGACAGTATTTAAATTCTATACAGTGGGACCAACTGATGATGTTACCAACAGCAAATTCAAAATGGGAAGCATTCAAGGAACTAATCTTGGAAGCTACCAGGCTTTACATACCAACCAAGAAATATTGTTCAAGGTTCAGGCCTAAATGGTTGTCAGATGAACTAATGAGACATATGGCAGAGAAGAAAAATGCATGGGATACATACAAATTAATGGGTGACGTGGAAGCCTATGATAGATATAAGTTGGTCTGTAACCAAGTCACAAAGGAGATTAGGCAGGCAAAGGCAGATTATGAGAAATCCTTGGCAAAGGATGCAAAGAAAAACAGAAAAGAGTTCTTTACCTATTTAAACTCAAGAAGGAAAGGGATGAATCAGATTGGTCCACTGGATGTTGATGGTTCAACAGTTGAGGATCCAGCTCAGGTGGCTAACAATCTAAACGAGTATTTTGCATCTACATTCACACATGAGGAGTTATTCAGGAAGGGGAATGTCGTAGGTGAAGTAAACATTGGCAGTGAGCTAGATGATTTTCTAATAACTGAGAGGAAAGTGGAGGAGAAATTGTTGAGGATAAACATAAAAAAGGCACCCGGGGTGGATGGGATCTATCCAGTTATATTAAAGGAGGCAGCAAAGGAAGTAAGCAAACCCCTAGCCATAATTATGAGAGCTTCTTTGGACTCAGGGGAGGTACCCATGGACTGGAGATGTGCAAATGTAACCCCAATTCACAAAGGAGGATCAAAGGCTGACACAGGTAATTATAGACCTGTTAGTTTAACTTCGGTTCCAGGAAAATTAATGGAGGCACTGGTTAAAGAAGCACTGCAGGATCATCTGGACAAGAATTCAGTTATAGCTCAGACACAGCATGGGTCTGTTAAGGGCAGGTCTTGTCTGACCAATTTGATTGGATACTATGATGTAGTCACAAAAGAACTGGATGCAGGGAATAACTTTGATATTATATATTTGGATCTTAGAAAGGCTTTTGATACTGTTGCGCATGGAAGACTGTTGCACAAATTGGAGAAGTGTGGCATTCGAGGCAAATTGCTGCTATGGATAAAGGGATGGTTGAGTGGCAGAAGACAGAGAGTGGTAATCAATGGACACTGCTCAACGTGGACTAATGTTATTAGTGGAGTTCCTCAGGGTTCAGTGTTGGGTCCATTGTTGTTTTCTGTATTTATAAATGATATTGATGATGGTGTATCAGGCTTAATGTCCAAGTTTGCAGACGATACAAAGGTTGGCAGGGTTGTTAAGGACACTACTGATACTATGCTGCTGCAACAGGATCTGGAAAGGTTGAGCAGATGGGCTGAGAGGTGGCAAATGAAGTTTAACATTGACAAATGTAAAGTACTACATATGGGAAACAGTAACCCCAGATCAACGTATCAACTCTGTGGTACTACGCTGACAGTGGTAGAGAATGAAAAGGACCTGGGGGTAATTGTGCAGGCAGATATGAAGTTCTCTGAGCAGTGCAGACGAGCTGCAAGAGTAGCTCATGGTGTCTTGTCAATGATATACAGGAATTTTTCTAGCAGGGACAGGGATGTGATTATTCCCTTGTATAAGGCATTGGTCAGGCCACACCTTGAGTACTGTATACAGGTCTGGAGGCCTCATTTCAAGAAGGATGTAGAGCTGCTGGAACGAGTACAGAGAAGGGCAACAAGATTAGTGAATGGAACAAAGGGTTGCTCTTACGAAGAAAGGCTTAAGTTTTGCAAATTACAGAGACTGGAGACTAGGCATCGCCGAGGTGATCGGATAGAGGTGTACAAGGCTTTGAATGGCTTGAGCATGCTCAATGCCGATGGGATTCTTCCTCTTGCTCAGAATAATCACCTGAGAGGGCATAAATTCAAATTGAGGAAGGACGGATGTCGGAAAGATGTGCGGAAATTCGCCTTTAGCCAGCGGGCAGTTGGTTTGTGGAATAGACTTCCATCGCTTGTTGTTGAAGGTGATAGCCTAAACAAATTTAAGGCTCAGCTGGACAGGTATTTCGAACGAATTGAGGGGTGAAATGGGAGTAGTGGTTGTTTTTTTTTTTTTTTTTTTTTTTTGGCTGATGCTGAATAAGCTTGCTTTTTTGCATCATATGCCTCTACTAATGCTAATGCTAAAAATTGCAACATTTTTAATTCTAGGAAACTGACTCGTGTATATACAAATTTTTCACTAAATTTCTAATACAGGCACCTCCACTGGGATGTGCAGTTACAAAAGTTCCTTACTATACCTCATTACCAGGAAGATTTATTTACAGTTCCTTTAAAACATCAATTGTGTTTTTCCTTCCACCTCAAAGGCTAATCAAGTCATTTACAGTTAGGATTTCAGAATGCCTTTCTCCTTTCCCCAAGACTATATCTTGACTACGTATAATAATACTAACAGTACTTACAATTATTTGTCTCCCTCTTCGGGTTGGGCCAGCTCCTTGATTTTAAGGCGACTTTCCATTATGGTCTTCAAATCGGATTCCTTTGTTCTGTATCAAAAAAAAAAACTCACCGACCAACTCACTCTAATACGGCCTACTCACTTAAAACCACTAACTCTCTCTAAAACGACCAACAACTACCTCCAAACCACCAACTCACTCTAAACCGACCAACAACTACTTCGTTCCCGCCGAAAAAAATCCTTATATATCCCATTTGATCCTAAATTCTCCCCCACCCCTTATTTTAATATAATCCCTGATTAGTTCCTTCGTCCTTGACCTTCTCCCTATATTTCTCCTGGCTGTTTGTTTGTTATTTGGTTTTTAGGAGCATTAGCAACTAAGGCCATATTGCTCAGGGATATGCGTGGTCATTCCCTGACCTTTTCCGCATCCTCCGTATTTGGTGGTGACGGGCTCGAACCCCGGTCTAATAATTTCTCCTGGCTCGGACTTTTTTCGAGGAATTTTGACCTGACCTTTTTTTTTTTGTAGGTCGAAGTTCACCGTCCTTCTGAGAAATTTTCCTCGCCCTTAAACAAGTCATTCCAGGTGTATGAATTGGAGCCAATCTGCCTAATTAACATATTCCTTGGTATATCATATCTTACACACTGCCATAAAATATGCTCTGGATCCTCTACCATCCCACAAATACGCATTGGAATTTCTTCTACACCAAGCTCTACCAGTTTTTTCTTTAATCCATGTCCAGTTATTAACATTGTTTGGAACATTCCTGACCAGACCAAGATGAAATCTCTTTCATAGTTTACACCCCAGGCAGAAAGGCAAAGGTAACACACCCCTTAGCAGAACTGCTCCATCTTTCCTGCCATATACAATCTATATCTTGCTGTAACCGTTTCTTTTCTACTTTGAAAACGTGTCTTCCATACTCTCTTCCCTAAAAGATTTTTATGCCATACGTTCTACTCTCTTATTATTCTTAATTGCATATTCCACTGTCCTTTTTAGTATAATCAGATCCACTGGTTCCTTTCCTGCAATAACTTGCAGAGCATCGTTTGAAACGGTTGTGCACGACCGTGTCACTGCCAGAAGGGCATATCTCTGTGCTGAAATAAGACTTCTATTAACGTGGCTATTAGTCACTTTATGACCCCAAGCCCCACATGCATATGTTACAATCGGTAGAAATTTACATTTATAGAGGAGGTCTAAGGACTTGCCTTTCACTCCGCATTCTACTCTTGTAATTTTCCTAATTTTTAAATAAATCATCCTCACTTTATCTCTTAATTTCTGCACGTGAGGCAAATATGACATCCTTTCATCCATATAAACTCCTAGGTACTTGACCAAGGGGACATGTTATCGTCGTACCAAATATTTTTGGAGTTGGCCTTCTTCTTTCACTGAGCTTCCCTTTGAGCAGAACCATGTGAGTTTTTTCATCGATATCTCCATTTTATGGACCTTAGCCCATTTCTCCACTCGTCCCATAGTCCTCTCCTCCAATTCTTTTCTAGACTTTCCCACCACCATTATTAACCAATCATCAGCTTATGCTATTGGTTCACATCCTACCCACGCTTGAACCAGTGGCTCATCCAATACAATATTCCAACTATAGAGACCTATGATTGAACCTTGTGGAGAACCTCTTGTTACTTCCTGAGTAACTGTCCCATATTTCGTTACAATTGTAACATTTTTTTGTATTTTTAAAATAATCTTTTAAAACACCATAGAACTGCCCAGTACACTTCATTTTTCTCACGTTTAATTTATCAATTAAACTTTATTATACATATGTACGTACAAGAAAATCCCGTTATATATGTGGTGAAATGAGTGCTGTATATATTTCCGCTGAGATCCTCTCCGCTCCCTTGGTTCTATTGCCGGCAGTGGTTGTTGTTCCGTCTCCTCCTCAGAGGGAATTCTGGGTAATAATACGGAGTGATGCATAGCTACATTGGATTTTAGCCCTACATAAGACTGAAAAGTTTGCAGATCCATTTTTCTTTTGAATCAGATGAAAGCTCGTGTTTTGAAGACCAATGACATCTGTTTGTCTAAAGACACTAGTTGATGCTGTTCAGGTGGAGCTGTAACAAGTAGGAATTTATGGAAAGACTCATTCATCTTCTCAGCAAATTGTTGAGGAGTGGCACTATTAGACTGCCCAAAAGCGGAAAAGGTGCACCGCCTTGCTGGTGTATTAACTTTCACCTTATTTTAAAGGTACCTTATCTGCGAGTGTCCTGAGTAACTTTTGCTTGCGTTCTAACTTATGCTTCTCTTGAGCAGTCACAGGAATATTACCTGAATCAAGCTCTTGCAAAGTTCCCAAAGCAAAGTAATTTGCGAGGGAGTTGAAGGCTTCAAAACAGCATAGGCCTGCTTCCACCAGATACTTGATAATGTTTGCATGTCGTCTTAAACGTCAACCCATGAAGGCACGTAGGCAATTGTGTCATTTCTTCTGGTAAAAAGTGTGTGAGCAGACTTAGTCTGTCACGTCACCTGACAAAAATCAAAGAACAAATACGTGCGTGGATCGCACGTTGTGTTATTATAGATGTCCACAGGACACATGGCCAGCCCAGGAATATCTGCGTGGCCAGGTGCGAGATTTGGCGAGAATCTCGAGGGTTCTTCTGATACTAACATGGCCTCGTGAATGATTTGGTATCGTCCAAGAAAAGCTCTAAAACGCTTTCGTAAGTGTTACATGCTTTTGTGCTCACCCTAGTGGTTCTCATTGCGAGGGGTCTTCTTTAGAGAGAATTCAAACAAATTTTACCAAGTGCACGCTTTGCTGGGTTCGCCTTTATTTCGTTCCTGTCCATAATGATACAACCTTTACTTTGAAAGTTAGGGATGTAAGCATCAGGGTCTACCCCCCCCACCCTCAGGCAATCCTGATGCCTCCTGCTTAATTTTCAAGAGGGTATCTATGTAGCCACCAAATAAAGAATTATTCCTCTTCAAAAATGCCAAACGTTGTAGATTTCATTAATTTTATAGCCACTCTCGATAGCACAGTAAAACTCTAGCATACACCAGTTCCAAAAATCTCCTGTCCTTGTGATTACACTCGTGTAACATTTGCTTAGCACAAGCATCACATGGTGGGAACACTAGCTTGCCAGTGGAGCTTATTTGGAAGACAGGCAAAAACTGCTTTTTGGGAGTGGTCACCCTTACATGGATAATACCAAAGTATGCATTGTGACTATAATCAAAGTCACTAAGAATGACTTTAGGGTGATCGCGAGGAAAGATGCCGTATTTACAAACCCATGGAAACAACAAGCAGAAATCCACATAAATAATCTTTTCGTTATCTGCCACCTGGTGGTAAAGTTTAAAGCAGTCAACTCTACCACCTCTGAGAGCGCTATGTGCCGTATTCGGTTCATGCGTTTTTCTGTTGGCTAAATTGGCATTCCTAGATAGAAACCACTTCATACCCTTGAACCTATGATTTCATCTTACAGGAATCCCATCATTTTGTTTCTTTATGCCTGTAGAGTGTTAGGCCTAAAATATTTGTTGGACCCATGATGATAACAGCCATAAAACTCGCAGGCCGTGTTACCACAAACCCCATCTAGCAAAAAAGCCCTACTCGAACTTCCCCTCCATGTGAACGAGCATGTTGAATTTTAATGTTGTTCTGTTGTTCCAGCCACGAAATCCAAGCCAACGTTTTACGACTCAGTATGATACTCCCAATGTATCCGCCTGGGGCAAGGACTGCCATTGTGTTAGATTCTAGAAAGTTCCGGGCAAAGATCCTGCTACAGGCCCCGGCGGGATGGCTATAAAGAGAGATCGAAGCTTGTTGCATGAATCTCGCAATACCCTAACGCACGGTTTCCCTCTAAGCTGCACACTGATTTCTATGAAGTTGCACAGGTGTTTTTACTTCCCGCGCACACACACACTCGACATACTAGACGGCGACAGGAGTATAAGAATGGATATAGAAAGGGAGAAGAGCTAATGCCATAAGATAGCAATTGCATGACATGTTCCCACATCTTTTATTTACAAATACATAGTGCATAGTGAAAATGTATGTGTTGATTTTTATTTATATGAAAAAAAATTATTACATTACGAATATATGAAGGACTGCAGCGGTTGTAGTTTATATTGTATGCTTTTAAGGTGGGGTTATTGTTATAAAAATAATATAAATACCATATAATAGGGAAGGTCAGCATTTTTACATTCCATCTACTCAACCACACACATACACAGTATGTGTAGGGGTAGGTGTATAAGGAATGTACTGTGATCGTGAAATTTTCGAAGTCGAATTTTTTACGTATTGGTTTTTACTAATTAATACGTAAAAAATATGTGGGTGGAAGGTTGGCTGCTATACTGATCTGGATTTTTTTTTATGTATAACCAAAAATGTTTAGTATTACTGAATAAAATTTTTTAATTTTAAACTTTTTCAGATAAAAAATGTCCAAAAGAAAAACTGAAGACGTAAATACTGTAAATAAAAAAACTTGCAAAACATTTAAAAACGATTGGCTTTTAAAATAAATTGATGCTTAAATTCAAAAAAGCAAAGCTTAAAACCAGGAGATATTTTTCAGTACAATGAAGAAAATGGTGTCGTCTTGTATACTTTTTGTGCAGAAGCAAAAGTCGCAGGAGAATTTAGTACAGGAAGAAAATGGGAATAATGGAAACTAGACTATTTAAAACGGCATATAAGTCACAAGATACATATAGACACAGTTACCAAGTTACGTAATCTGAAAAAAGATATAAATTTAAGTATTTTGACGGAAACTGTAGAAGTTTTCGTTAAAATACATAAAAAAGGAAAGAAGTGAACGATTGAAATAAAATTTTGATATGGTTAAGGTTTTAATTAATGATGTGATATTAGCCATAAAAATTAACGCATCAATGAACTCTGTACAAGACATTCATAAACACATGGAAAAATTTATAGATTTACCTAAAAATTGGAGAAGCAAAAATTATTCATTTGAATTTGTTGAATGTATAAATTCTGTTCTCATAAAAATATTCTGAACGAAATAAGAGAATCTACTTTCCACATGTTAATTGTAGATGAAAGCGCTGATATTTCAGTACAAAAAAGTATTAATTTTGTATTTTAAATTTCGAGTGCAAAATGAAACATATTACAAAATAGTATTTGGAGGTATTTTGAAGCTTACAAACTGTGACAGTATGTCCATTTTAGATAAAATAAAATTTTTGCACGACGAATATAATCTTGATATTCAAGAGATGGAGCAAGTTCACAATATTCAAAAGTTCACATCAGATGGAGCAAGTATTATGCTTGGAAGGAAAAAATGGAGTAGCAGCAATTCTCAAAAAGGAAATATTACATCTATCTGAACAACACTGTGTTGCACACCGAGAAGATTTAGGATTGGACGACGCATGGAAAAATATATCTATTATGCGTTGCGTAATTCTCAAAAAGGAAATATTACATCTATCTGAACAACACTGTGTTGCACACCGAGAAGATTTAGGATTGGACGACGCATGGAAAAATATATCTATTATGCGTTGTTTATATAGAGACGTTGCTTAGAACTGTATACACAATGTTTAGCAGGTCTAGCATAAAAAAAGGAAAATTAGAAAAACTAGCCAAGGTTACAGAACACGACGTTGTATCTTTTAGACCATTAAATGAAGTCAGATAGTTATCCAGACATTTTGCAATTGATGATTTAATAAAAAAATTAAATATTAATGTAATATTGTAATGAGCAGGTTAACGAATATAATGATCCTATTAGTAAATACTGTTTACAAATTTTGACATATTCACAATATCATGTGGCATTAATTGCGCTCAATGATGTATTAGGAGAGTTTGCAAATATCTACAAAAAAATTGTTTAAACATTATTGATGCACATCAATATGTTAAAGCTGAAATAAACAAATTAAGAAACCAATATCTCGGAAAAAATATTTTCTGGAGTGAAAATGTGAAAGAAGTATATCAAAAATTCAAAGTGATGCTGACACTGCAGCTATAATTCGGTTTATCAAATGTGTATGTGCTCACTTACAGTAGATAACAGATTTCCTGATGATGAATTAAACGATTGAAAAGTATTTGATATTAATGCTATCAGAAATGAAAGCAATAATTTTGACTTTAGGAAACTTAATGTGATACGCCTTGCAAAAAAAAAAAAATATTCACGATTTATTACAAATAACGAAAGTGATGTTTATCAGAAGAATAATTCTAAAATATCAGAAGAATATTCGGAATTAATTTATAATTGCCAAAAAAAAAAACTAAAACTGGAACATTTAAAACGTTCAGTGACACTTTAAATTTCGTATTTACAAATTTTGAGTTTTGTAACATATCCATTCTCTGTGATATTATGGGTACATTTCAAGCATCAAGTGCGGACTGCGAGCAAGAATTTAGCACTATGACTTCAATTAAAACAAGAAATAGAAATAGAAAGCAGGCGTACAGAAACTTTCCAAACTTTCCAGAAAGTTTCTGTACGCCTGCCCTGTGAGTTTGTTTGGAAGTACATGGGGCCCAAATAACTTATCACCAAAAACACCCGCCCAGATGTTGAGGCTAAACCACTGTTGGTGATGTGATGGAAGAATTGCATGTGGGTTTTCCTCAGCCCATACATGCCGATTGTGAAAGTTTTGGATTCCGTCTCATTTGAACTGTGCTTCATCTGTGAATATCACTAAGGCAGGAAAGTGAGGAGTTGTACCACACTGCTGCAAGAACCACTGGCAGAACATTACTCGAGCAGGGTAATCTGCTGGTGACAAGGCCTGTACTCGTTGCAGATGGTAAGGATACAGTTGGTGTTCTCACGACACTCTCCAAATAGTCGACCGTTGAACAGCCAGTTGCATTGCTATTCTGCGTGTACTGATTCCAGGGATGGCATGCACAACATCCAAAATCTCCTCCTCTACTTCAGGAGTCGTAGATCTTGGTCATCCTCTGTCGGCAGCACGAGGTGTAAAGGTCCCATATTCACAAAGGCGGCGATGGATACCTTCAAACGTTTTCCTGTCTAGACATCTTCGTTCTGGGAACTTTTCGTGGTACAAACGACGAGCCGCCAGAGCATCGCCGTCCGCCAAACCGTACATAAAGTGCATATCCACTTGCTTCTTATTTCAGTACATGGTCGGAATGGAAAACCACCAGATTCTGTCAATACCTTGTGATGAAGGAAATCACCCTTGAGAGATAAGACATTCTGGTTAATAACTCGGGAACCAAGCATTTCCGGAACTATGTTGATATAAAATATTTTTATTGTCTATATATGAGGAACTCATTCCTGAAGTTATGCCATGTATTTTTGAGACACCCTGTAAATATACGTTTCTCTTTGTGTGTATATATTTATGAACACTGGGTTTTCTGAAAAAAAAATTCAGAGTTTTATGTTTAAAATGACTCAACTTATTTTAACACAAATATATAATAATAATTTTTTTTTATCATCAATTTGCTATACATAGAACGAATACTTTGACCAGTTCCAGAGGGTCTGTTTCGGGAACCCCTGGAACTGGTCTACAGATCAGTATACCCCAAACTGGGATCCGCGGACCCCAGTTTTCTCGAAAACACTGGTCTAAAGTGTCTATCTTGTGGAAATCATGAGGAAAGCATCCCTCTGGCAGCTCGAACATTGGTGGCAATTTTCAGAGGAGAACTGAATACGAATCCAAGAAGTCGAAGTTTAATGAGCTGAGAAAAATGCCCAAAATCTTCGACAGACATTTATCATGTGTGGTGCCATGTGTTTTGAGTAGAGGTAAAAAAAAGACGAAGTAGCCCTCAAAACCACAAAAGTTATGAGCGACCACCCATACATTCTTAAACCTCGCCTCGACGTTTCGAAGTTTTTGGTCATCAAGGGCACGTTTCATGGTCTCTCAGACCCCAAAAAGTCCCCCAAAAACTCGGCCACACAAGATCATTCCTGGTCGCCAATTCCAAGTACAGCCACGTGTGCACCATTTAAGAGGATCGTATCGAAATTAATAACAGAAACGGGATTCTTTGGTTGCTCCGGTTTTTGGATGAAACAGTGTTGGGCCTTATGCACAGTCTTGCAGTAGCTACAGTAATCAGGAATCTCACATTTGTGTGCTGTGTCCGGGAGAAAGATGCACAAACAAACACGGCAGCGGTGCAGTTCAGAGCAAGTTTTGTTTGCCCTGTGACTTTCCAAACACTTGCTACCCTTAAAATATCTCTGTTGAAATTGCTGCACAAAAGGTTGCTTCCACTATGAACAGCGCAGGCCTTACTTCGATTACATCTATGTGGACATGTGAGTGGAAAGGTGGTGCTTATCCGTGAAAACCTTTAAACACAGAGGGCAATAATAAGCACTGTCGGTATTGTTGATTAGAACGTTTCGTTTTCAAAAAATCGTTCAAATGCAACATTCCCCTTTTTTGATATTTTCAGAACGATTGCTTCCCCCCCACCACCACCCCGATTTGAAATGTTAATAAGGATCACATCTAAACTCAGATAATCTGTGCTCATGAAGCAATAATTTATATCTCTTTATAAATTTATATTCTATTTATATCCTGACTCTGGATCACTGCTATCATGCGATCCAGTCAGGTCTAACGATGCCATGAATGGCAGATTGATCGGCGTCTTCAAGGTTGCAGCATCAAGGCACAATCTCACATGGGAGTAATTACCCTGGGCACTTAAGCGCCTTATTATTTCTTCAAGCATCTGGCGGAAGGCCTCAAAAAAAAAAAGTCGTCACCTTCCCCCAGCATGTCCATGTTAATAAACTGGGTTTCATAAGTCTTAAATAGCGTCTGGTATTTTTTATAATACTTCTCGACACCATCTTGTATGCTGTAAAAATGTTCGAAATCCACAACAGGGGGAACTTCACCTCCTCACCTGAAAATAAAAAAAAATGCGTAAGACAGCCTTTTTTTCACTCAAAACAAAAAAATTAGCGCGTTTCAAATTACACAAATTTAGACTTCAACTTATCTGCTCATTATCAGTCATCGTGCAGCGACATGGCATCCGGGCTTGTGGCCCCTTCCTCTGGATGCTCCACATTGTTTAAAATCTGAGGGCCTCACTTCAGCAGTCCAGCTTGCCTAGAGGTTTAGCAGTAGTACACAGGACAAAAACATCAATTAATTTTTTAAAAAATATATATTTAATTTTTTATATTTATATAAAATTAAAATTTTATATTTAAAAATTTAAATGTAAAAAAATTAAAAATATATATTTTTAAAATAAAAAAATATATATATTTTTAAATTTAAATTAAGATCGTTGTCTTTAGAACTCGAAAATATCGTCAATTAAAAGGCAGAAAAGAATAACAGTCGTATATTTTTATAATTTGGTTTAAAAGAAAAGCCACTTAAAAAGAATTAAAAGTAACTCTATAACGTCAACAAGAAATAATACTCACATTAGTAAAATCCAATTCCCTGTAGAAGCATCTTTCAGCTCGGATCTGTCTTGCTCTCTCAGCATTAACTTTGGTACGTTTGGCTATTTCAGCTTCCCCCTCCAATTTATTGGCTAAAGCAACCACCCCGTTTTCACCCTCGGAGTGAATGTAGAAATCTAGCTCTTCAGAATACTATAAGTAAAAGGCAGTGACAACAAACAGGAAAACACAAATGAGGGAATGGTACCAAATTGCTCTTTTTAAACCCTAGTTTGGATTGAAATGGCAGTTGAAACCGACCAATCAGAGATTAGATCTGAAAGGGTTTTGGGTACTAGTAGGAAGACTCGAAATGGGTAGAAACTAGTCAATAAATTTTTTTAAGAACACAAAATATGTTGATGGTCAGGGCAGGATGTGACCTATGGGTCATACATCCACCCATCAACTCCGACCTCTAGATAGGAGGGGAGGGGTGAGGGACAAAAAATGTTCACCTGCTTTTCTCTGTGAATCTCAATTTAAGTATTTGAAAAGTAAACCTTCAAATAAATAGTAGGAAAAAATATCATTTCATCATCTTTTTTAAACTGACAGGAAAAAGCACAGCTGTTGTTTTTCGGGATGGAAAACATGCTTTGTTCGTGAAAATCAGGTGGTTTTTGTCCGGACAGTAAGAACAGTAAAGCCAATTAAGTGGTTTGTCTATTCGTTACACGGACTAATTGTATCTTTTGGGATGAGATTTATACGTTAAATTAACGTTTTTCCATAATTCCCATAGCTGCAGTGTGCCGTGATTCGTGATAGTTCTGAGTTTTGATTAGAATTGGTTCCAAGGTCACAGGTCTGGGAACTAGCTCCAGAAATACCATATAAGGGTTTTAAAAGCGTGCATTTCTCTATATTTTTGTGGATTGGGTGGACTTAAGATGAAAATGTGATTACTATCTGTTTTCACATTAGCAGATTATTCATTTAAAATTCGAAAATGAGTAGGAATGAAAGATTATTAATTTAAAATTTGAAAAAAATGAACGAATCATTTTTTTTTTTTTTAGCAGGTTGGTTTTGAAGTTATGTGGGTCGGGAATACAAACCGATGAACGCGTAAATTTGGAAACCAGCTCTCGTGCTATGTTTCTTTCCTATAAGAATGCCTTGGTTTTAACTCTGACTTTGAAAATACAGACACCAAAGTAAATTTTAGGATTAAAAAAAAAAAAGGCAACTACCCAGCTGAAATAAAAGAAAATAACCATTAATTCTAAAAGAAGAAAAATACATCCATTTTAATTTCAAAGAAAAAATATTTATCGTTTTCAGTGAATGTCAACATCTTATGTCTTCTGTGACTTGTGAATGTAAAGGAAGGACGTTACACTTTGATCTTGTCCGCCTAATTTCTGGTCTGAACTATGGCCATTTGATAAGGTTTACATCGTTGATTTTATGTTTTCGAAGTTAGCCTTTAAAAATAAATTGAAGAAAAATAATATTATCCGAAAATTCAAAATAAACGCATGCTGGCATCTTTTCCATGGGAATTACAAGAGCAAAGCAAACGTCTTGTTGATTTTATATTTTCAAATAGCTATGGACAATGGGGAAAAAATATCAATTTCATCCCAAAGAAGGAAAATAAATATGAGGTCACATTTTCAACCAATCAGAAAGTTATTTTTGGAAATGGTTGCTCAAGGGTAACGAGAGGTTGCTAACTTGAGAAGAACCCTTCCAGAAGTATGGCAACCGATAATTCCACAGGAAATGAATCATAGGTTGTCACTGAAAGGGACAGGCTCGGGCTTGTTTTGTTTGAACACAAAAGTATACAAATATGTGCTCTAATAAAAAAAGAGGTCACATCCGATGAATGCTCTTGCTCTGGGTTTAGAAAGTTATTCTCAGCTTGATTTCATAAAATGACTGGTGCTACTAACTATGATGTCTCCGTCTTGGAGAAGAAAAATGTTGTTTTCTATAGATGCTTGGGTACACACTCAACGATTCGAGTTTTGTTTTCTAATTTCCAGCCGTGTACTTTGGTTGAAAATGCTAATGGCTGCGTAAGACTGTCTAAAAACCAATGGCGGGAGTTGAAGGCTAAACTTGATGAAATTGTACTATTCTTACGTGGAAGGGCTAAAGAGACTTCACATCTTCACAGGTTAACTGTCGAAATAGGTAATTCCAAGCAATTATAGCTCTCATTAACAAAGGGGAAGGAGTTCAATTAACTCTTGACATTTCCGAATTTGAGCTATTATCTATTAAAATCCCATTTATTGATGATTTCCTACAAAAATTGAAATCAGAAAAGCCAGTATTCCATCTAATGGAACTCACAGTTATGGAAGACCATACGTGAGTGACTGAGAGCAGAATATTTTCCATCATTGTTCGAAATACCGTTTTAACCTGTTTATTGAACACTCTCTCTGCACAGCCATTCTTTTTACTGCTGTGGAAATTTTTTTAGGTAAATGCAGATCTGAGGGAGGATAGACATTCCATATTCAACTCCTACGCCATTTTCCAGGCTGTTGTTGCTATGATGAGAGAACCAGAGGCAGGGTATTCTATCAAATATAGCTTCAACTAAATGAAAAAAGACAGAAAAGTGTGATCTTGGTGAAAATATGTGACTATTATATTTATGGACATGAATTTCACATTCTGTTGCAAACTAAGAAATTAATTTGTGCTTACTGTTATCTTGAAAAAAATAATATGCCTATTGGTTACAACCAATAAAATTATTCTTTTTGCAAATTTTATCTGTGTCTATGTGATTCCTTAGCATTGGGGGAGAAAAATAACGTTTTAAGGGCTAAAGAATTAACAACTGCTTAATTTTAAATCTTAACTTTTTACTTTGGAAATTATTTTCACATCAAGTATATTCTGAGGTCACAGAAAAAAACAATCATTGCAGATAAACTTGATAAGACTTCAAAGAAACATGCATACAGTTTTAATTTTCAGATTTCAAGAACAAATGGAACTTTGGCAAGAAAAACTTTAAGAATATTAAGCTGCAGATAATTTTATTTCAGATCTCAACAACAGAGAACTTCGTCAAAAAAAAAAGTTTTCCATCACACAAACAAGATATCGCATCTGCTTCACAGACATAGCATCTTGTGAAACTTTTTTTCGCAGGGGCAGCCCCACCCCCCACAGCATAGCCACTCCAAAATAAGTTTCCCCAGAATACACCTTCCTAATTAAGACACACAATGCAATGCCACAAAATTAACGTTAAAAATATTCACAAAAATTCAATTTGACATCACAATCGATACATTCAAAGGCTGCGTTTAACATAAAACAGGGATCCCGCAGCAGTGAGGAAACGTCAACATCCACTGAACCCAACAATCCCAGATCAAAACCAGCCCAAAGGTAAAAATAAATTGAAAATTACATTCTGAAAATACCACTAACGCCATCTATCGAGAAAAAATAAAACCAACACCTGACTAGAAATTAAATTTTTCCACCTCCTCATCCGAGCAGTGAAACTACCATACTGACAACGTGCTACTATCATCCTCCGATACTACTTTAATATTTTAGGGCAGAATGCCTCAAACTATGACTTTAGTTAGTACATTTACATCATTACTATTGTAACACTTCATATTGTGAAATCCTTCATAACGAGTTACCCTCCTTTATTTCAAATAAATAAATAACACTTCCATATTACAGAAGATTTCTTGTTTAACGGGGAAGTGTTAAAGAAATATATAATTAGCTTCTAAAGAAGAAATAACTAACAGTAGGTCTCTCTCATGGGGAAGTGTTACTTATTTGAAGTATACTGATGGCAAATCGTTATGAAGTATTTCACAATATGAGATGTTACAACAATGATGCCAATGTACAAACTTCGGTTTATCTAAAAAAATTCAAACTATGTAGTAATGAATGATGCAAATGCACTAACTAAATTCGTGAATTTACTTTTAAAATGAACATAGCTTATATTTGGATATAAAAAAAATAAAAAGTAAATCAAATTTATAATAACAGCAATATTACTTTAACTAAATATAAATAAAGTTCGTGTTTCTTTTCTCTACAATGAAAATTATGTAATAATTCTGCGCAGATCAAGGTCATTGCATATTTCGTTATTTACAGATATTATTGCTAAATGTGATAACCTATTTTGATACACGCACACACACATATATATATTTTGATATGAAGTGGTTTTTTAATTTCGACAAAGAACGTTCTTCAGTGGCAATAATGAAAGAATGGAATTCTTTAAAGAATTCGCGATATACAGTATTAGGAAAAGTACCATATATACCAGCGTGTAAGTCGATATCTGAAGCACTAAACAATCGTCTAAAATGTTAAGGTCGACTTATACGCCGAGTATAAAATCCCCAACTGACAACTAGATAGTTTTTTTCTTTTTTTTTTTTTTGTTAGCGCATCGGCTTCTGTAGCTATAATGCGCCTCCCAAAGTTTTTGCCTTTTACTCTGATCCAAGCCCGAGGCGGGATTCGAGCCCGCGACATTTGGGTTACGAGGCAAGCATTTTACCCACCTGGCTAGTCCGGTCGGCGACTTGATAGACATGACTTTATACAAATATATTAGTAGTAGCAAATGATACAAGAAAGCAAGTTTATACGCATTAACCAAGGGGGGGGGGACCTTCCTACATCACCTCCAATAATTTGTCGAGTTCTTCCTTGAATTTATTCAAACTACTTGCTTCCACAACAAGATATGGAAGTTTGTTCCAACAAACAACCATCCGCTGGCTGAAGGCAAACTTTCGCCCATCTATTCTGCAACTATCCTTCCTCAATTTGAATTTATGCGCCCCCCCCCACATGTTTAGTCTAAGGAAGAAGAAGAATGCCATTAGCATTGAGATTGCTCAAGTCATTCAAAGCCTTAAACACCTCAATCAGATCACCTCGCTGGTGCCTAGTCTCAAGATGCAGCAATTTGCAGACTGAATCCTTTCTTGGTAAAACCACCTCTTTTTTGTTCCCTTCACCATTCTCGTCACACTTCTCTGCACCCGTTCCAGCAGATCTACATCTTTCCTAAAATGAGGCCTCCATACTTGTATGCAGCACTCAAGATACGGCCTATCCATTATCATGTGCCAATCCTTATCTCTGCTAGCAAAGTTTCTCTATGCCATTGACAAAACCCATGGGCTGCTCATTGCTCGGAGAACTGAGCTGGATATCATCATTCTTCTCTTTCTTGGTGATTCCCTTCTACTTCTCTCTCTCTCTCAGGGTATTTTTTTTTTTAGCTGGTGCATCATAAGCCTCAGGCTTCCTTGCATTATATGGCCAATAATAATAATAATAAAAACTTCATATCTGACTGCCCAGTTACCCCAAAGTCTTTTTCAGTTTCCACTACCTAGAGTGTAGTACAACATAGTTGGCAAGTTAATCTGGGATTACTGCTACCCATATGCATTATCTTGCATTTGTAATATTAATATTTATAATTAATTAATTACATATATATAATTACAGGAATCCAATTTGCAGAAACTGTACAAACGGACAACAGAGTGGCACGGTTACATAATCAGACTTCACTTATTTTAAAAAAAAACTTTAATTTTCTGTTTATACTCCGGCACTACAACAAAGTCAGTAGAGTTTACAACAAATCGTCAATACAAATATTTATCGTATTTAGTAGTCACGGGTTCGAACCCCGGGCCACTCAGGGAACGCGTGCTATGCATTCTCGCTCCTGACCACTTGGCTGTCATGTTTGTAGGTTTTACTTTCATGAGCTTCTACATAACAGTACTGTGTGCGCTTACCGCTTTCGTTACAGTTTACTGTGCTGCAGTGTAATAACATGACAAAATGTACACTTTTAAAAGAAAGCTGAAAAAAACTGATTTAAATGGTAGAAAGCGATTTTTAATAGAGTTTATTGTCAGATGAGAAAGATGACCAAAAAGGGAAGAAGGATAGGTTTATATGATGAATATATAATTAAACAAATTTTCAGGGCAAAAAAGAGAAGTCCACGTATATGCTAGAATCAATATTCCCTTAAGCTGCGCGGCGCGCAATAACTGAAATGCTGCCGCGCAATGCTAGATTGTTGCCGCACAGCTGAAATTTTCTTTTAAAAACGCTGCTGGAAGCACTGTCAACATTCGAAAGGAATGCATACAAACAAAACTGGATGATAATAACGTAGAAGCTGTATAAACGTAGAAATTAACTGCATGTGACATTTATAACTATTGTTGAAGCAATAAGAACATTTTATATCAAGAACAACTTTGATCTTCAAAAGATTGTGATGTTTACATCAGACGGAGCACATGTTACGCTTGGAAAGAATAATGGTGTGGCAGCAATTCTTCGACGAGAAATAAAGCATCTGCCTGAACAACATTGCGTTGTCTACAGAGAAGACCTGGAATTAGACGATGCATGGAAAAAAGTGTCAATCATGCGGGATATAGAAAAACCGTTACGAACAGTATATACAATGTTCAGTGGTCGTCTATTAAAAAAGAAAAGCTAGAAGAATTAGCCAATGTTACAGAATGTGATGTTTTGTCATTTCGACCAATAAACGAAGTGAGATGGCTGTCAAGACATCTTGCCGTAACTGCTTTACTGAGAAATTACGAAGTTTTAATCCAATATTGTAAAGAGCAAGTTAATGAATGTAACGATCCAACTGGTAACTACTGTACTGCCTGAAGATTTTGACCAATCCACAATATCGAGTAGCGTTAACTGTTTTAAAAGATCTGGCATCTCTCTGTAAATTCCTTCAGAAAAGCTGTTTGAATACAATTGAAGCACTGAAGTATACAAAAGCAAAAATTAAAAAGATAAGGTCACAGTGTCTTGGCCATACTTTGGAGTTGTTGTTGTTTAAGACCTATTGGCGCAAGAGCAGCTTAGGCTATAATGCGCCTAGCCTAGGTAGGAACTTTGGAGTGACAAAGTAAAAGATTTGCTTTCATTTATAAGTTCTGACGTCGATTCTACGCCTATCATTCTATTCATCAAACGTGTGTGTAATCACTTGGACAATAGATTTCGTGATGATGAGTTAAGCGAATGGCAAGCTTTTGACCCAATTACTATGGCAACCGCAACGAATTTTGAATTTGGAGAAGAGAATGTTAAACAACTAATAAAAAATACTCAGCTACGATTACAATAAACGAAAGCATTGCCACAATAATACCAGTACTGTGATTTGAAATGCGTCGTTTCTGAGAAGGTTAAGAGTGGTTCAATTAAGTCGTTCACTGATATGTTGAACATATCAGTGAACGACAGATCACTGATATGTTCAGATATTACTCAGTAATATCTGAGCAGGATCATCAACAGTCGAGCCATCGATGTCAAGTGGACCAATCAGATTCATCCCCTTCCTTTTAGAGTTTATATAAGTAAAGAAATTCTTGCTGTTTTTCTTAGCATCTTTTGCCAAGGATTTCTCGTAATCTGCCTTCGCCCGCCTAACCTCCTTTGTGACCTGACTAGACTAGCTTATATCTGCCATAGGCTTCTGAGTCGCTTGATAATTTATATGCATCCCATGCAATTTTCTTCTCTGTTACGAGTAAGGAGGAACTGGACAGGCATTTGGAGGGAATGGTGTGATTTTTTTTTTTTTTTTTTTTTTGGCTGATGCTGCATAAGCTCATACACTTGCTTTCTTGCATCACATGCCACTACTACATGCTCAGAAACGAAAATCTGTCAATTCTTGTTGACATTGTGGAACATTTCAAGCTTCTAGTGCTGAATGCAAACGTGGATTCAGTGTCATGAATTACATCATATGTAAATCTAGAAATAGACTGGAAGTTGAACATTTAGATGATCTGATGATGATTAAGACCTATCTTTCATCTGCATGCGAAATTAATCTAGATGTGCTTATAGTCAATGGATGTCTAATAAGGACAGACGAGAAAAAGTTCTCGAAACATGAAATAATTTTCTTTGTTGTGCTGATTTTATTGTCCCATTCAATTAATAAATAAAATACAAAATATTGTTTTTAAATTTTCATTGTAAATATTCTTATTATGTATATTACAGAAAAGTTTTAAAATGTCGCGCAGAAGTCAGGTCACTTAAAAATTTTCTGCTCAGAGCATTGGCAGGTCCACGCAGCTGTAAAAAAATTAGAGGGAATGTTGGCCAGAATATGTACTTATCATTTTATAAGCAGAAGAGTACCATGAGTAGAAACGTTTCAATTTGCGCACCGTGCTGGATTTGGAATTTGAGATAAAATAGTTTCGTAATTAACCTAACATACATGTGTATGTCTATATCACTATTCACTTTAAATATATCAGGTAATTGCGAACTAATATAAACTCACACTTCATTAAAAAAAAAAAAAAGAAAGAAATTATATTACGATTCTTATAAAGCAAGGGAAGGCACATTATTCAGTATTAGTGTCAGCCACATGGTGCACAAGGCAAAAATATATATATTTTTTGTTTATTTATATATATAAAAATTAAATATTGTATAAATGAACTAGATAGTATGAATCAGAGCTGTAATCTCAATGCGTTCTACGTTGATATTAATATTTGTAAAATAATAAGAGGAGTTTACCTCAATATAGTACGTAGAACACTTCCGTATGATACTCTCCAGAAACTTACATTAGAGTAAAAAATAATTAAAAACCAATTTAACACAATTAAAATATCCATCTCAATTATTTATTGATTTGAATATTTATATAAAATATTTATATAAATTCTTATATAAAATATCTTATATAAATAAATATTTATTCTTATATAAATATTTATATAAATTATCAATTAAAAAAAAACAATTCAATAAAATATTCAAAACGATTTTCGTGTCTAAATCGTTTTGAATATTTTCGTTAGATTCTTTTTATTATTTTTAATTGCGTTTAATTGATTTTTAATTGTGTTAAATTGGTTTTTAATTATTTTTTACTCTAATGCAAGTTTTTCGATTTTTTCGTTTTAATTTCTGGAGAGTATCATACGGAAGCGTTCTACGTACTATATTGAGGTAAACTCCTCTTATCATTTTACAATTGTATAAATGAACATAAATAAACAAACAATAAACCACTTCTTTGACTACTTCCTCACGTAGGTATCTATCTATCTATCTAGCTGAGCTTACAAATTCTCCCAAGCTGTCAACCTCAACCATCCATGGGGCAACTTATTCCAATAATTATCAACTCATTGGCTAAAAGAAAACTTCCTGCAATCCAGTTAGTTTTCTAATCCCCCCCACCAAATTTGAATTTATAATATTTATAACAGCGAAAATTTCGCTCATTCATTTTAATTTCACCTTTCACAGCTTTATACACCTCAATCTACTCTAATGTGTCTAGTTTTCAAACTCTGCAGCCCACATATTTGAAGAAGTCATTTCTTCATATGAACGCCCCTTTCTAATATAGTGCGTTTCTCGTATTTGGATCCTTTCCAGAAGTTCCATGTATTTTCTGTTTATTTATTTATTTTTTTTCATGCACTCTCCATACCTGTATACAGTATTCCAAGTATAGTCTCACAATTGCCTTATAGAGTAGTATTATGACCACTCCACAAGCAAATGTCCGATAAATCATCGATAGGATACCATGAGTCCTCCCTGTTGCCCATCTGCACTGTTCGAAAAACTTCGTGTCTGACAGTATCACATTACCAAATCTCTTTCTTTCTCTATTATTTATAGTTCAACCCACCAATTGTGTAAGTTATTTTGGGGCTGCTGTTCCCCAAGTGTTCACAGAGAAGACCTTGGATTTTGCTACACTAAAAGATAGCCGCCACTTTTCTGCCCATCTCTGAAGTCTGTATAAGTTGTCTTGAAGAAGCTGGACGAGTTACGTAGATCAGTTACATAGATCAGTAGTTAATGATCAGCGACAAGCTGATCATTAACAACTCCACCTACCTTGATATCAGCTGCAAATTTTGACATCACGCCTTTTTTCCTTTTGTCGATCGAGAACAAGAGTGGTCTCTGTACTGATCATTGCAGAACTCCACTTCTTAAGTTAGCTCAATCCGAAAAATAACCATTAACCACAACCCTCTGCCTCCTGTCCTACAGCCATCTTTAAATCAATCTAAGGATTTTTTGCTATGACTCGCAACATGCTACAGTAACCTCTCATGCAAGACTGAATCAGATGCTTTGCTGAACTTTAAGTAAATAAATAAATAAATTTTCTGTTTATACTCCGGGACGACCAAACGGTCAGAGGAGTTCACAAGATAGAGAATACAATAAACAGCACCATATTCAGCAGTCACGGGCTTGAACCCCGGTCACTCAAGGCATGTGTACTTATGCACCCGCGCGCCTGTGTCGAAATTATTTCCTACGTCCAGCTCACAAATGACTCTCAAAACAGCTGACCAAGTTGGTTAATCATGATTTTCTCTTTATAAATCATGCTGTTTACTTCAGTAATCCATTTCTATCTAAATGATCCTGATATGCACTCCCTATCACTGCCTCCATGATTTTTACCACTGAAGGGTCGTAGTTACCCACTTCACTCTTAGCGCCACCTTTATGTATTAGCCATACACTAGCACTTCTCCAATCCGGGGGCATAATGTGGTGGCGCCTGACTCTTACACTATGCCGCCTTTTTCATCATTACTGGATAAATGCCATCAACTCTAGCAGACTTACTCGCCTTTAGGCTCGAAAGTTTTTCTAACAAATAATCATCTGAAATTTCAATATCACTAATTTCATGCTTTCCAGCTTCATTCGCAGTTTCTCCTTACCATGAAGAATTCTTCTATAAATACAAAGCGTACTAGGAAAGTTTTGCAATATGACGCAACAATGAATCACAGGAAGCTGCTTGTTGCTGCATGTTGAGACATGTTCATACGTGCATAGTAACCGCCGTGCCAAGTCGATGGACTCAGTTATTCATTAGTAGTGAGAGTGTAAAGTGCTTGCGATGGCATCGTGGTCACGAAATGAGATAAGGACAGTTTTGCGGTATAATTTCGTGCGTGGTTTAACCATAGACCAGTGCTTAGAAGAAATGACTCTTGCACTAGATGATGATTGTCCACATCGTACAACGATATTCAGGTGGTATAGAGAATTCCAAAGGGGAAATTTCACTCTGGAGGATTCTGAGAGGCCGGGAAGGCCACGAACGTCAGTTACGGAGGAAAATGTTACTGCTGTGAGGAAAATGCTTGACGAAAACAGGCGAGTGACCTACCAACAGATAGAGGATACTTTGGGCCTAAATGCACCAGCAATTCGTTCGATTCTGCAAGATCATTTGCACGTGAAGAAACTTTGTTCTCTCTGGGTGCCGCATCAACTGACTGAAGAGCAGATGACACGACGTGTGACTTGGTGCCGGGAGATGTTAAAAAAGTTTGATAAGGGACAATCTCGGTGTGTGAACAACATCGTGACAGGTGACGAGACTTGGCTGTACTATTACGATCTGCCGACCAAGGCTCAAAACAAAGTTTGGGTCTTTGATGATGACGACACACCCGTAATTGTCAGAAAATCCCGATCTGTAAAGAAGAAAATGATAGCTGTATTTTTCAAATCAGGTGGAATTGTGGAACGTGTCGTTTTGGACACGCAGAAGACAGTCACAGCTAAGTGGTATACTGAACAATGCCTGCCTAAAGTCATTGGATCTATGAAGAACCTGCGGCCAAAGGACACTGGGTACCTCCATCACGAAAATGCTCCAGCTCACCTCGCCAAAGCCTGCACCGAATATTTGACCACGACAGGACTGAAACTTCTCGAGCACCCTCCCTACAGTCCAGACCTTGCTCCCTGCGACTTTGTACTGTTCCCGCATGTGAAAATGAAGCTAAAAGGGAGGCGGTTTTCCAGTGATGAGGACCTTCTACGGGCTTGGGACAACGAGTGTGCTTTACTCCCTAGTGAAACTTGGCAGAACTGGTTTAAAGATTGGTTTCGGAGGATGGAGAGGTGTATTGAATGTAGAGGAAATTACTTTGAAAAAATTAAATAAACAAAGCTGTATTGCAAAACTTTCCTAGTACCCTTTGTATCGATGCAAAGTACAGTACTTGTTCAAATCATCTGCAGCATCGCCATTTATGCAAGGGTTTGCTCTGATTCATTTTTATCTTCTTAGTATTCACATACGAGAAAAATTCCTTTGTTATTTTTTGCTCTCTTAGCAGTTTCTCATAATCTGCCTTTACTAGCATAATCTTTTCTGTGGTATTGTTACAAACGAATTTGTAGCTGTTTATAGGCCTCAATACATTTTTATCGCTTTTTTGCCATGCCTCCTTGTTTTGCTATCTTTTCTGAATGGCATACACGCTTTCAAGGCTTCCATGAATTTAGCTTTAAAGTTACCATAATTCTTGTGTTCACACTGTGAGCTGTCTCCCCAGTCGAGAGAGGCCACGTAGAACCTTCAGTTGCTTGATGTCGGTTAAGAGAAGTTCGTCATACGAAATCGCACTGATTGATGTCAATGTTCTATGATTAAAATAAATGTAATCGTTGACGTAACCCGTTTTCCTCTTTTTATTTAATTGCCGAATTTCAAGGCTTTATAGCTTTCTTTTAATTGGTCCTGTTGACATGTATTAAGCGATCTCTTATCAAGTCAATGATATATATGTATTTTGCCAACAGAAACAAGGAGGTGATTATCCCCCTGTATAAGCGCCTCCGTAGCCAGGTGGGAAGGAGCAACAGTGCGTAGCACACGCTTCTTGATTAGACCGGGGTTCGAGCCCGCGATCACCAAATACGGAGGATGCGGAAAGGTCAGGGAATGACCACCGCATATCCCCGGAGCAATATGTCCTTAGTTGCTAATGCTCCAAAAACCAAATAACAACAACAATCCCCTGTATAAAGCAATGATTAGGCCGCACTTGAGTACTACATACAAGTTTGGAAGTCTCACTTTAGAAAGCATGTCGATTTGTTGAAACGGGTGCAGAGAAGAGCAAAAGATTAGGAAAGGGCATTAAAAAGTTCTGATTGCATTTGCCACCTTTCCACTTCATACACGGCTTTTACAAACTCCAAACTGTTATATTAAAGAGATCATTTGAAGATTTTATCCTTTCCTCATATAAAAGTTTTTATATTTGAATTTTCTGATTTGCACTTTTATTGCAATTAATATATAATACAGTTCTGTATTAGACATTAATTATAAATACAGTTACTGCTTAGCACGAGTTTTTAAATTTTTATTAGAGCCAGAATTGAATATTCTTAGATTCACTATTCAATATTCCTGCTGATCGTGCTAGCCTTCGCAATCTCTATCCAGCTTTAATTAAATCGCGTCTGGACTGTGGCTATCCAGTCTATGGCTATGTCAGGAAGAGTGCACTAGCATGGCTTGAGCCTATCCAGCACAACTCACTCAGAATTGAGTGAAGAGCCTTTAGAACTTCCTCAAAGCTTATATACAGAAGCTCACGGACCACCATTACATATTAGAAGGAAATTTTTATTATTAAGCTAGGCATCCAAAGTTTGGAGTTTGCCAGCTCATTCTATTTGGCCATACCTGGTCTAGCCTCAATAGACGGGGCGATATAAAAATAAGCATCATTTTCCAGTTTCAGTTATTTTGATAGTTATTCCGGCAAGGTTAAATATAAGACAACTTCATGCTATCCACACCCAAAGTTATGCTAAATATAATCAGATATACACTAATGATTCGAAATCAGACAAGACAGTCTAACCTGCTTTCACTGTTTCTGCTTCTATACCAACAGAATTCAACAATTTCTCTGAAGAACTTTTTGCCATCTACCTAGTTTTTAAGCACCTAGATTCTCAAACCAGCACACAACTTATCATCTATACCGATTCTTCAACCTCTATCAACTCAATGCAGAAAGAAACACAATTACCATTCCTTGCTGAAATAAATCAGATCCGAACTAACCCAGCTACAAGACAAAAAGCATATGACTGACAAACAAACAAACAAACAAAAAAAAAAAAAAAAAAAAAACAATATGAAGATTCCTGTCCAAGACTACAAAACCATTATGTATACGAAAAGCTTACTACTCCTAATGGAAAAATATATGGCAAGAACATAGCAACAATAACCTTATGGAAATTAAAACCCAGCCATCCTTCTGGACTTTCAGCACAGGGAAACTCATTTTTACCTTCTGACAAGCAAGGGCCCCTCCAAGGTGTACTCACTGCTATAATATTTTCACAGTGAAACATATTTTACTTGACTGCTCCTATTATCAGCAGGAAAGGCTAGAAACATTCCTATCTCACAGACGTTTACAGGAACCAGTAACGTAGCCAGGATTTTTTCTCAGCATGTACCTTAACAAAAAAAAAAAAAAAAAAAAAGACGCCTAATGCTAAAAAGCACAATACCAGAATTTTTGGCGTCAGGGGGTACAATGTGCCTGCTGACCTACCATGGTTACCCCACTGACAGGAACCTATAACAATTAAGCATATCTTGGAATATGAAACAAACACGGATGAATTTTTCTCATTTCTAAAGAAGACAAGGATGGTCTCTCTCTCCTCTAAAAATTTACAAACTTGAAACTACACTGCTCGACAAAATTTGGTATCATGGTACCATAGAATAACGTTGATATGAGGAGATAGCGAGAAAGTTCGGACAGGTATAAGGGACATTTATGGGTGTCGTATAAGAACTACCAAAAAAGGTCACATTGCAGAAGGCGATACAAGATGCTCGAAAATATGAGCATATGACATCAGTACGGCGTATGATCCCCTCCAACCATGCTTGATATAAGGATCTCTATAAGATTCTGTGGCAACAAATCCTATTCTTTCACCAGCGCAGACCTTAGCTCACCAAGTGACCGATGAGTTGGCTGTCGGCGTGCAATGCGACGCCCAAGGGCGCCCCACACATTCAATCGGATTTAAGTCTACTGATCGTGCTGGCCACGGTAGTCGTTGACTACTTTCAGTTTCAAGGTCTTCCTCCACCACTTGAGCTCTATGTGCAGTGCCATTGTCGAGCATGAAAAGAAAATCTGGGACAACCACACCCCTAAAAAGTAGCACACAAGGTTCGAGCATCTTTGAATGGTTTGAGCATGCTCAATGCTGATGGGATACTGCCTATTGCTCAGAATAATCACCTGAGAGGGCATAAATTCAAATTGAGGAAGGATAGATGTGCGGAAATTTGCCTTTAGCCAGCGGGTGGAACAGACTTCCATCCCTTGTTGTGGAAGTTGATAGCATAAATAAATTTAAGGCTCAGCTGGACAGGTATTTCGAACAAACGGAGGGGTGAAGTAGAAGGGTTTTTTGCTGCACAAGCTTGCTTTCTTGCATCATATGCCTCTACTAATGCTAATCTGTTTGCGGTACCTCTGAGCAGTTACGGTACCCCTATCAAAAACATAGGGGGTGCAGCCATTGATAATTATTCTGCTCTATACGAAAACACCGCCTCCGTAAGTGTTCCTTACTCTGATGTTGGCTGGATGGTACCACATTCCTTGTTTCTTTGAGTTAATAAGACACAAATTATTGGCTTCCTTGGGTAGAGTCTACTTGAATTAAGCCTTCTGGGTCGATTGTAAATGTTTTCACCTGTGGCCGCAGAAATCTCAATAGGTTGTGGCAGCCATAGGTGAAAAAACTTTTTGCAAACAAATATGACTCATCACGGTGAAGAGTCGTATTATCCGATTTCAATGAAGTTAATAGTTGGTCATATATCCGACTAACCATAAAAACAAATTATGATGCAGCACTTTCTGTCAAAACTTGACACCGGAAACATTGTTTACAACTAACACCACAGTTCATCCAAGAACTTTTGGAGAACCATGAGAGAATATGTTTGCTGTGGATCCATCTTGACAAATACACGTTCATATATTTAAAAATGCAAGTTACCTATTTTTTTAATTTTCCACATTTCTAATTTGTTCACTGTATTAATTTTAAAAGAATTTTGTATTTTATGCAAGTATTGTTCATAATTTACGTAGACACCAACAACATTTTGCGGCCGACCCCTTGTTAACAAATTGGTAGTACACCAAATACAATATATATATATATACAGTATAATAAACGGTTCGTGTATAAACGATGGTAAAAACTGTGGATATTTGCATAAAAAGAATGTTAAACTCTGTTCAAATCTAATCAGACCATTCACTATTTCCACAACTCCAAATAAAAAGGACTGTTCCTAGGGAGAAATATATTGCTATTTATTTAAAGTGCATGCAAGGGTCCTACGTGACAGTATTGTAGGTTTTCCACTGGTCGACTCCAGTCGATGACTGGGGGTATTTCCAAGGGCCTCTTTAATCTAGGATGCGGTTAGCTCAGTGTTGAATTCAGAGAAACCGTCCTGGGGGGGGGGGGAATGTAAACTTTGGGGGTACATTTAGTATATTTTTTATTATTATTTAATATTTGCAACATATGTATGTTACAAACAAATCTGTATATATATTTATTTATGCATAAATATAAATTTATGCGTAATAAATTATATTTAATCTATATATTTATGAATGTTATAATAAGAGAATATGAGAAAACAAAAGGAAATATTTATTATTTAACATCTAAATACTGTACTAATACTGAGTTCACAAAAACCCATTACTGAAAATAATCACAGTTCAATAATGTGAAAATCACAGATTAAAATTCGGCAAAATTTAATATTTGCAAGTACTGTATTGTAATAATCCTATTCTTCTTTGCGTGTGTATCAGTCACTTCATTTATTAATTTTTCCGATAACTCATTCGGGTTTTTTTTTTTTTTTTTTTTTGGTAGTTGTTGGTGCATAGGCTTCTGTGGCTATAATGCACCTCCCAAGGTTTTTGCAGTACTTTGATCCAAGCCCGAAGCGGGATTCGAACCCACGACCTTTGGGTTGCCAGGCAGGCACTTTACCCACCCGGCTGGCACGGTCGTCTTCGGTCTCGCGAAGCTTATCTTCATGCAATCTTGCAGTACAGATGCATATATAATAAAAAGGTAATAAAATATATTGCTTATAGGCTGCGACCAAACTGTGTTGTTTGCGGTATACAAAGGTAGAATTAGCCACAAGTAGACTCTTGCTCTGCAAAAAAAAAATAAAAAGAATGTGAAAACCATAAAGCGAATGAAACTGCCGACGTTTGAATTAGTGGCTGCAGTAGACGGCCCTCTCTGCTCAGACATTTAGCCATTCCCTGAAAGTTGTGGGACACTTTATAATTAGGTCAGGAACCAAATCGCAGCCTGCGATCTTGTTTGCGATATACAGTACAAAGAATTAGTCGCAAGTAGACAGTTTATGTGAAACGCAATCAAGAGATGGGTTGTGTTAAAATTAAAGAGAATGCGAACACTTGAATTAGTGGCGTTTAGTTACAATTTGCGCAGCCAGAATACTGCCCTTTTAATTATTTTGAAAATTTCTTGTCTTTTGATGTTTGGTGATTTATTTTCGCCGTGTACCACCTAACAATTGCCGCACTTAGTTGATGTGATTTTTCGTGTTGTATTTATTTGGCATAAATTTATTGAATTCGTGTTTTATAAAATAAAATTTACTATTTTTCACCGATGGGGGGGGGATTTTATTCCACCGGGGTGAAATTCACCCCCGGATTCAACATTGGGTTAGCTATTTCAGGTGAAGAGAATAAGGTTTTTCAGCGACTTATTCTCGGTTTTCAGTCTGCACAACATGCAAAATATGAACACACACTTGTACACAACTATAATAAACAATGGCACAATTATATTGGTCCAAGTCGCCGATATGCTGATGTCATATTGTGGTGGCACTTCATCACGAGAAATTAACGGAAAATACTTCGCCCTTGGCATTTTTTATTTATACAGTATAAAAAAAAAAAAAAAGTCGGGGCAACTACTGGTGAAGTGATTCAAAATGCATTAAATAACAAATTCAGTTTGCTCATTAAAATTAATTTATAATAAATAATTAACTGAACTTAATAAAATTGATAATTTTTAGATTGCCGTGTTAATAAACAACATTACAACTTTTCGAAAAATATTTTTCGTACCCGTGGTGGGGCGGAATGATTCTTCTCCTCCATGGTTAGCAGACCGGAAGGGAATTACCCCCACCATGAATCGGTACCTACGTCTCCTCACTACTGCATCTTTCCATATATGGTTGACTTAGAATCAACAGTAAATTTAACTCACGCCTCCAGCTAACAAAATTGCAAAAAAATATCTAAAATCGTTTCAAAAATGTCTAAATTCAAACTAATAATATCAATGCGCCATTCCAGTTGATTTCTGCAGTTTTAAATAAATAAAAAAATGCTCATTTATGCTCAAAAATATTCATTTATGGCGCTGTAATTTAAATGGTTGTTTATTTACTTCGGGTATATCTCTGTATTTTTACAGTTTCTGGGGAAGTGCTTACTCTTCTGATGAAGCTCATATGTCCCGAAAGCTCCGGTTTCATTATTCTTAATTTAGAACTGGCCACAATACAGTGATACCCGGAGACTAACACACAATCGGTTTCTTTTGTAATCTGGTCATACGGTGACCACTACAAGTTTTCAAGTCTAAAGTTACTGACCAAATATATGTACTGGGCGAAAAATAACTGTAATAAATTAAATAAATATGAATATAAAAAATAAATGTAATGAATATAATAAATAAATGTAATGAATATAATAAATAAATACGAATATAAATTTTCCTTTATTTTATCATATGACCATTGTTAAGCAGTAATAAATCGCCTACGAAAACTTCGAACTATTATTAAAATTTTTCAGATGAATTCCACCGTCACCAAGCAGTCCAAGAGAGAAGTTCAGAACAACAAACCCATCCCGAATAAATACCGCGATTACATAATTCACTCCAAAGTTTTTAACGCGGATAACGGCAAAGTTCTCTGTTGCCATGCCAACAACTAAGGCTTATTCTCATTGTGTCTCTTCTGCTTCTCGCGACCTTGAAAGCAATCATATGATCAAGCTTCTCATCCAATAACTGCGAGTGAAGCTGTTTACAATAAACAATTTGTTTACACCGCCCGTGCTGTAGGCAATGAAAACCCCGTACAAGCGCATTTGTGGCTGACGAGGGTGAGGGCACGCCATGTTGTTTGAAATTGTTTTGGTTGGTAGTGATGGGACCGGACGTCAGTTGAAAGCGAAGTGTAGCAGAATTCTTAATTTATATGTACATTTTAAAATGACTGTTTTTGATACATTGAGTTGTGAAGAGCACATACTGAAAGAATAATACAACACATCGAAAGGAAATTTTTAAAAATATTCTTACTTACTGCTACTAAGCAGCCTCGTTGAATACTAGGCCGTCAATAGGCTTAAAGCTATCACTTCATTGAGCGGGCTGCTATCGTCTTTCATTAGGGAACAGCCTCTATTAGAGAAGACATTTTGACCCACTCTTCAGTTGCTGCTCGAAAACCAGGTAAGAAAGAGCAAAATATAAACTAAGCGTATAATTTCAGCTTCGCTTTTGTGTCTATAGAGGACAACATAGAGGTGATATGTTTTGAAAAGTAGATTTGGAAAAGTGGCGCGAGATGTTTCAGCCAACAGTACGATTTGGGGGAAGTACTTTTCCTACTATGGCGGTTACGTGGATTGTTATAGGGCGGTGCCTACGGTGATGTTTGAGCAACGAATCGGAGCCCGTATTTCATACCAGTTGATGTGTTGTAGCGTAGTGTCGAATTTATGCATTGTGCTTTTGTGTATTATGTATAATTTATGGCTTACATAATTAAACTCTGAAATGAATTGTTAATAATTAATTGAGGTGTAGCAAAGAGCAGAACAGCACAATGGATAAAATACCCTGTCTTTTTAGTACAAAATAGGAAAGCTCTTAAAAGAAATTAATATCTTCATATTTAGGTAAACGTTATCTAATTTAAAAACACAATATTATGTGATTTTTTTTTTGATAACTTTACGAATTTTAACTTACAGCAAAGAATTTTTTGTTGTATGGTTAAGAGAAACTTCTATTAATAACTTATTATTAGATGTATTAAAAAAAATGTTCCGTGGAAGTGATAGAAAATTGTTTTTAGGAAGTACGATTAGTCTATTGAATGTAATACAATAGACTAATTGTACAGTACTTAAAAATATATTTACGTTCACAAAGACTTCGAATTAAAAAAATTGCACTGCAGTTGAGAAAGTTGATCCAAAACTTGATTCCAATTCCTGAATTCTTTTGTCAATATGTTTTGTATGCATACATAGAGGTAGCCATTATCGATAACACAAAGTAAAAGACCAATGTTGGTTTGATTGAGGAGCAAACACTTCGCTGCAAAATGTGGGTTGACATGTGCATTTAATTTTGATAATAGGAAACATGGTGGCCACATCATCTAAGCTGTTATTGTTTTTTTATTGTTGATATACGGGCTTAACCCACAGGGAAGGATTCATTCACTTGGTCTATTACCAGGAGTGTGCTGGATGGAGTCCACGCGAACCCCTTCTTAAATTTTTGGGGATTATCGGGGCTCCTAAAAAGTTAGTTTGATAAAATTTAATAGATTATTTTAACTAGGAATGACCCTTGGCTGAAATCCATCTTGAGCGAGCCCATATTAACAAATTTGCATAACATCCCTGGCCACTTCTAATTATAATTTTAATTTGTAACCTGAATTAAATAAATGCACCTTAAACATATTATACAATAAAGTGTTTGTTCTTATAGTTGATGCGATTGCTTTATATATCTAGTATGTAAAATCATTTGTATCGCATAATACACAGGAAGACACTGTGTATTATGTAATGGTTACACGAGAACGAAACAAACAAGCACAAGGTGACATTTCAAAACTGAAACAAGTAATATCATCAGGCCTATTGGGATAACAAAGAATTAAAATTAACAATTTACAGTGATGAATTGCAATAATAAATGTAAATTTACAAATGGGCCGTAAATTAAAAATAGAATTGAATAAAGGAATTTTAAATACAGAAGTAAATAGCCTATTGTAATTTAATACAAAGACACATCATTTTGCAACCATTGTGTCTGTTCCATTTGTGGTCATTAGGTGTTTCTTTGATAACTCTTTCATATTTTATCTTTACCTCAATTCTTTTGTCATTATTGCAATTTTGTAATGTATTTTTGTATTAACTTATATAGTGCACTATTTTTTTTTTTAAATATCTGTATTCAATCCTAATCATAATTTAAAATCTATTTGGAATAAATTTATTTTATTTATTATTGTGATTCATCATTGTGAATTGTTTATTTTCATTATAATGTTATTAATTCCTATTAGGCCTGATGATGTTATTTAGTGGAGTTTCGAAATGTCACCCTGTTGTGGTGGTTATTTGATTTCTCTTGGAACTTTTCAGTAAACATATTTAATATTTGCACATGTTTTAATAATGCCTTTCTTTGTACTGATATTGTTTGTTATGGATTACCACATATTTCCCCAATTTCAAATAATCACTCATATCATTTTATATTTTTCTATAACTTATTAACACTATTAAAGTTGCATAAAAATAATGTTAACTTGGCAGTGGTATTGTATAATACATAAGTAAAGACATTACTTATAATACATAAGTAATGTCACCTATCCCAACAGGCTCCACACTCCAAACAACTCTCTTCAGTGGGACTAACTGATGTTGGAAAATCGAGGGTTTAGTGTCAAACACTAAATTACAAAATAATTTTGTGGTGAATTTTTGTAATTAACCAAGAAAAGGTCATTTGACATTTTCTTAGTTTATCAGAAATGTACTTGCAGCCCAAGCTAACTTTAATGTACTAGAGAG
Organism: Mastigoproctus giganteus; assembly: GCF_048544385.1. Classification (NCBI taxonomy): domain Eukaryota; kingdom Metazoa; phylum Arthropoda; class Arachnida; order Uropygi; family Thelyphonidae; genus Mastigoproctus; species Mastigoproctus giganteus. Next base: position 33,805,463 of record NC_143576.1, read on the forward strand.
TTGCAGTGCAACTCTCTAGTATGAGTTACAACATGAGAGTTTTTTATCTAATAAATGCAGTAGAAATTTTTGTTGCAGAATAGATAGACATTTTCTTCAGAAATAATTTCTCCATCCAGAAGGGAAGACTGGAGGTTCCTCTGTAGTCTTCCAAGTCATATTATAGATTATAGTTAAATGTAGCATTGGCTTACTCGAAGCTTCCAACTCATCCAAAGCTTTTTTAAATTGCTTCAGAAATACTGTGATATATACATATACTTTTTTATTAATGGTGCATTCAAATCATCTTGACAATGCCTTTCAGATCTTTCTGGCAGTGTTTCCTTTATCTGATCATGTTGCTTGTAAATTATTTATTTATTTATTTTGTCTATAGTTCTGTAGATTTGATTGTTTAAAATAAACAAAGAAATTTTCTAGATTTAAGATATTATCTGTGTTTTCTGTTTAAATGTTTAATGCTTTTGAAAAACCTGCTGAGCTTGCAGTCATCTGTTTTGATATGGAATCGGCATTCGACACCATCAGCATGACTGCTTTACTCCAGCTCTTAGAAAGCTGCTTCCTTGTTGATGGTGATGTTCTAATTCAGAGGTTCCCAAACTTTCTCAGTTCACGGTGCCTTTACTATCCCAGTAAGGGCATGGCACCCCTAGGCCAAAAGAAATGTCTAACACAGTGGTTTTCGACTTTTTAATGTATACCTATACAGTGCTTTTTTTGTAAAAAAATAGGTGCCGGTACTCCATCTTTGCTATCAGGAAAAATTGAAAATTAAAAGGATATGAAAAGTACTCTTAAAAATTTTTTTTTTTTTTTTTTTTTCCTGATATTGTTACTTTCGTAGTAATGTTTTTGGAATACGAACAACAAATTTAGTATATTAACACAGTTTATTAAGTATAAATTAATTATTCAAGTATAAATAGAAAAATAAGTAAATAAATCAGTCAACTACTGAGTGTCGGGCACTGAGGATGACACGAATGGTTGTTAGTATAGTATCTCAAATAGAGAGCTTTATGGTAACTGAAAAAAGTTTCTAGTACCCCAGCTTGGCCTAAAACTTAGGAAATAACGAAAACGTCTATTTGAGTCTTTCTAGTTGTTGTGAATACCAAGGGTGGGAGAAGCGGCTCCAACTTCTTCCTGGAGAAGCAATTAAAGACTTGGAGGAGAAGCGACTGGCAGGTGAGAGCCATGCAAGACTCTGTGCAGGTGCCTCCCCACCACCGCCGCCTCAACATGGATTCTCTGACTATCTCCTTGCCGGGACAACTCTAGCTTTGAAAATTGTTAAAAAATACTTCTCGTCGCAAAATTTATAAATGATCTTTATAGAATTATTAACTAACTGTTTAGCAACCTTTTTTTGTCACCAAAAGGAGAGTTACTTAATAAAAAGAAGCGTGCTATCGAAGTGCAATAAAAAATTGTTTTTTTAATTTTAACACAAAAATAAATTGATAGATTTCAATCGCAATAGTTTCCCTTGATAAGCATCAAATAATGCATAGCTAATGTGATTTTTAAATTGTTAGCGACAGAAATAGAGGGGGGGGACACAAAAATTACTTACATTTTCCTGTCTGGTGCCGCCATTTTTAATTTTAAAAATATTTTAAACATACTCGTTGAGCTCTTTCCAACAGTGTAGCTATAGGTTGTTGACAACATTTTTATCTGCCCACATTTAACCCCCATTTCTCAGACAAATTTTTGTTAACAATGATCAATATGGCTTTATGTTGGCCCACTTGATGTGCAAACCCATGCAAATTTCTAGTCAGTAGGTTGAGTGGTACCGTAGATACAATGCTGTGACAGACGGACGGACAGGCAGACAAACGAGTGATATTTTAAGGGTCCTTTGTTAAATTATGGCCCCTAAAAATAAGTAAAAATAAATAACATAAGTAAAAATAATTTTATAATAAAGTTTTTGTAGAATATTCCAAATTTTTATTAAGTTCTCATCCGACACCCTATGCTGACTTCTTTTCTTCCTCTTTGTGTGTGTGTCAGTTGCTGAACGATGTTTCTGAAGCAGCCACGAATTGACATATTTTGCTGGATCTAAGCCGGTCTGCAGTGGGCCTACAATTTTAAGAAACATTAGTGAAGAAACTGTTTTTGTCATCAATGAAGCTCTGGTTGGGCTGACAATCAGATTCATTTGTGAAAATCCTCGTTCACATTCACTCTATGAAATTGGTACCATACTCGGAGCATCCATCAAATTCTTCAATTCTTCCGAAACCATCTTTTCAATTAGGTACCCCCAAAATCCACGAATTGCATTTAACTGTAAACTAATTGGCAAATTTCTAACTTCATTTTCACCAAATGCCAACGATTCATGCTTAGAAGGTTTAAACCTTTGTTGTCCTCATTTTCCTTCTCTTGTCATCGTTATTGTCACTAGTTCTTAAATTAAATTTTTTTTTTGAAACTGTCCAAAATGTCGGTGTCATTCGGATATTCAGGTACTGTTACCATATAAACAGAGATAGGGAAAATTTATGGAAATACGCGGATAACACACTTCCGCAAAACAACAGATGATTATTTGTCGGAGTAAAAGAAAATCACTCCCTCCTCATTCTCGAACGGGGTGCTTACAGTTGATTCACGAAGGTGTCCAACTTACGGCCCGCTTGGAAAGTGAACTAAAACAGCATTTTAAATTTTGTTAATTATGAAAAAAATTCTCATTAAATGTTTTGTTCAGTACTTTTTGTACTTCATAAAATTTTTGAATATTTTCAATTTTACTTTTACATGCAACAAGATATGGAAAATGTAACACACTAAAGAAATCTAGTGTGTTACATTTCCACTTACACCCCTTTCATGTGTTGTGAGCCCACACATGAAAGGGGTGTAAGTGGTGTCCAACCTTTTCCCTGTATGGGAAAAGGTTGGACACCACTGCAGTAGAAAGTGGCCAGAGCCCATTGGGAATACCCCTTGATCTGCTCACTGCTGACCAACGCGACTTCTCCGTATATGGGACAGGTGGTCAAATAGTTTTTACAAGGTACCACTAAGTTGTAGAATGGTAATCCCTTTAGCTCTCTTAATTCGCACAGCAGCACTAATTGCCTGAAGGCCAGAAATGTGAACAGGGCGTACCAAGTTAATTCTCTCCTAATCCATTCGCTATATGAAAATTTTCTCGCTCAACGGAAACTATTTTAAACGTAACTTCCAGGGAGAATTCAAAATAATTAAACAGATGTCCGACTGAGTAATTTAGAATTTTAAAAATGGTTATACAGTTTTATATAGAAAATATCTTAACAACAGATAGTGAAAAATGTAAATTTAGTTAAATAATTTTAAGCTTATTTGAATAGTAGATAAACATGTGAAAAAAATTTATGGAATATTACAAATTTCAAAGTGCACTTGCATCCAAATGTCACACGTAACTGTTAATAAAGGTGCCGGCACACTGTACCGTTGCGTACCGTCACAAAAAAAGCACTGTACCTATACAGGGTGTCTCAAAAATATTGGTACAAACGTTTAAGGGAGGTAGGTAACATCTAAAGGAATGTGAATCGCATAGGAACCCATAACCGGAAACGTCACTTGAAAGTAGTAGCAGAGGCACAAGAAGCAGAAATGACACAAGACAGTAATTAGTGGCAAACATTTATTTGACATAATATTAACAATGGAGTACGAGATGGATGCATTTCATGATGTTACAGCAGATGCTCGAAGGTTCCACCATGAGACGCGATGCATGCGTGACACCGACGCAGCATGGATTGGCGGACACGGTTGAACACACCTGGAGTTTCTTTGACAGTAGCAGCAGTGCAGACAAGTCTCACCACGAGATCCATTTCCGTCTCCTCAGGCAATTCATACACAATAGATTTGAGGGCCCCCCCACAGAAAGAAATCAAGGCTCGATAAATCAGGTGAGCATGGGGGCCAAGCAACGGGTCCACCACGGCCAATCCATTGACGCCCAAAATGCCTGTTCAAATGGTCACGAACACACCTTCCATAATGGGCAGGCACCCCGTCATGTTGAAACCGAATGTTGCATCTCACATTTGCTGGAACATCGTCAAGTAACCCTGGTAGAACTTGTTCAATAAAGATCCGATATTTAGCAGAGTTCGTGCGGGATGGTAACAGGTATGGGCCGACTAAGCAGTCGCCGACCATACCTACCCACACATTTATTGCGAAGCGATGTTGTGCCACATGGGGTTGTCGCACACCCACAAGGTGTGCCACATGGGGTTGTCGCACACCTTGTGGGTTGTCGTGAGCCCACATGAGCATTGTGCTGATTGAATAAGCCTTATCCGTGAACAAAACATAGGCTGGAAAATTCAAGTCTCGAACACTTTCTTGGAGAAACCACTGCACAAAAGCCACATGTGCGGGTGATCTTGGGGGAGCAGTAACTGAACCCTTTAGAGATGAAAGGGGTGTAAGGAATCGTCGTGTCAGACACGCTGTACACTGCCACGAGACACTCCTAAGGCAGAGGCAACGGCACGTGTGCTGGTAGTAGGATTATTCTGGATGGCATTCAACACACTTTCTTCCATGGTGGGAGTTCGTGTCGAACGTGGTATGCCCGCACTACTCCTGTTACCTCTAAATGACCCATAATCGCACAAATTTTGATGCACATGCACAAACAAATAGTGGTCCGGTACATGTCTGTCTGGGAAGCGTTCTCCATAAATTCGTTGAGCGGCTCTTCCATTGCCCTCTGCTAATCCATACACTAGATGCATGTCTGCCAGCTCACAGTTCGTATATCAGTGCATGCTCTTCGTGCGGCGACTACTGTTTGAATGAGTAAACCAGAAATTTTCCCTCTCGCGAACTGATGAACAGTACCGTGTACCGACTTACGGTGACGTTTCCGGTTATGGGTTCCTATGCGATTCACATTCCTTTAGATGTTAACTACCTCCCCTAAACATTTGTACCAATATTTTTGAGACACCCTGTATAATAACTTTATTCTTTATATAGAGGTACTAAATAAAGATCAATTACAGATCACCACAAAATTAAAAAGATACGGTACAATTACCCTTTATATTGTACCCTTTTTTATAATTAAATAAATATATAAATTTCAAAAAAAAAATAATAGCTTTAAGTAACTTAAACCTAAATTACATGGCACCCCAAGAATGTTGTTGTGGCACTCTAGTGTGCCGCAGTACCCCGGTTGAAGACCACTGTTCTAATCTCTCCACATTTCTTCAAAACAGATCAGTCAAGCTCCTTGCCGAGAACAGAGTGTATGAGATGCATCCCATCTGGAGTCCCACAAAATGTTTCTCCCTGGCTCCCCTGTTCACAGCACTCATCTCCTCACTAGTTAGCAAAGGATGGATCTTGTAAGTTATTCTGATGACTGATATCAAGATACTCATGCCTCTCACAGCCAGTGATAGTCCTATCCAGACAATACATTCAAAGTTCTGCTTGACGTTGTCACTTATCTCACACGATTTGAACTAAAAATTAACCCCAATAAATCTGAGTGCATGTCCTTCTCATTGAGGCAAACCTATACCACCAATCCAGCCTATGCATTATGGAGCCTCCTACCACACTGATTAGTGGTCAGGGTGGCTGAAGACAATACTTTGATAAATAAATGTCCATTTATACTCTAGACAGCCGATGCCAGAATTGTAACTGTTATATTGGCTGCAATAAAACAACAGTGCAGATGCTAACAATGGGCTGTGCACTTTTTGTGTCCGCATTTAGGCTTGATCTCGCAACGTGTGAATTTACATCAGTACACATTACCCAAGGACTACAGCCAGCGCCTACATTCAACCACATTCACTGTCGTTTCTCCACCTCTTTTATATGGAACTGAATTTTATGTGTCAGTTGCTTCCACTACAATCATTTGAGCAGCCAGAATTCCTTGCATCAGAGTACTGGCTGCTCAGTCAGAATGTGCTATTTACAAGAAGAAACTTCTTCCCCAGTGCAGAACTCTGTTCTCCCACAAAACTTGACTCCACTTTTCAGATCATTTTCAGCCAGCCCAGATGTTTCCACTTGTCTAAGTGATGGATGCTGACTTCAACATGTTTGTAGAGAACAGAATATATCAGAAATGCACCCCCTCAATCAAGTTGTCTTTCGACCAAGGTCTTAATGACGAGTTGCCGCCACATGTGCCAGTGTCATCAATCAAATATTTTTTTCAGCTGTGTATAATGTAATCATCTGTCTATCTTTGTCAAGATAAAACATCTCTGACTGATTTGATTCTATTGACTGAGTTTCAAGGAACTGTTCTGTTATACATAGTTTCTTTTATTTATTTTATATCTATTTTTTTTTTTTTTTTTTAACTTACGATATAAACTCCTTTTCCTTTGTTGAGCACCACTCCACTGATTCATCTGTCTCAATTCCTGTAAAATCTCTGGCCTTTTGGTTTTGAAGGGTTAAACTGCTAAATATTGTACTTGTTTTATATGTACAGTAGAGCGTGGATAATTTGAAGCTGAAGGAGCATCAGAATTATTTCCAGTTATTCAAATTGACTTTGCAGCCTTATTGCCTAAGCTGCCAATGTGCCATAAAAAATTAAACCAACCAGCCAACCCAACTAAAACTTTAAATTTAATAATTCTTTTTGATAGAATAGGAGGTTCAACCAGCAGAAAAATACAGTGAAACCTTTAACAGACACCTCTTGTTGTGGACACTCAAGCTGGGTCCTGGCCATAAGTATTTGAAATTGCATGTTAAGCGGCCTCTCCAAAGCGGACACTTTGATAGCTGTCGTTTTTGATTTTTCAATCTACTTGAAGTGGACACTTAGATTTTTTTTCAAGGGTAACATTTTGGATGAATGCATTCATTGCTGATGACACATGTGCATTTTCATTTAGCCACGATGGCAAGTGAATGTCAAGGTCATTACAGTAACAGTGACACTAATTAGACTTCTGAATAGTCATAGATTATGGAGTAGATTGAAGAATGTGTTGTTAATATGCTCATCAGTGCTGGTATAGAATTTACCAAATTTAATTTTGTCTGTTTGAAGCAGTTCCACCGGCACACACACACGTCACTTAGTGAGGCAATAAAATTGTAAACCTGAGTGATGTTGCAGAGAGAGTGAAAAAAGGGGAGAGTTTTAGTGTGAATGCAAGAATACAGTACTGTACAGTAAATTTATTTTAAAAAATTAACACTACAAACAGACTCTAATGTATTTGCATTAGTCCTCTACAGATGTGTGCTGCATTAATAAAACTGTCAATCAAACGTAATCAGAGACTTGGACTGAAACTTCTCTGTAGTCTATCACCCCCTAAACATGTGGTATGTTTAGAACAGAGAAGAACAACTGACACCTGACTCACATATCTGGAACTAGTGTCTATCTATTCTGTAATACTCAGTTCATTTCCTCAGAGTGTGATTGTTACAGCACTATAATAAATTTCAAGTGGACAGATACTGGATGATTTTGAAATTCTGTACAGAATTCTAGGTCCAGGTATGAATTTACAGTTAGACACTCATACTGTACTACAGTATGTCTCAAAAGCAGTTAACTTTGAAAGGAAAAGTAGAAGTGACAGAATATTCTAGAAGAGGAAAATGTGGATTGTGGAGTTCATAAGTTAGTTGATTATTTCAAAAATTGGAGACTTCAGCAGCAATTATTAAAAATCAAGAAACTTTGTTAAACACTAATGGGGAAATGGAAAGCAGTATCATACAATTTCTTATGGTAAAAAGGGGCTTTGATGGATAAATTGACATTTGAGTGGTTTAGTCAGTATGCACTCAAAACATTCTCATCTCTGGACCTATGAAACCAAAGCTTTAAAAATTGCTAAAGAAATTGGCACCATTTACTCGAAAGTGTCTAATGGTTGGCTAGGTAAGTTCTGTAGATTTCCTTCAATGCAATTTGTGGGGAGTGTAGTGGTGTTAATTTGAAAACCATTGATGGGTGGAAAAAAGGCTGCTGTGAATACTTTTTGCATAATCACCAGAAAACATTGAATGCTGATGAAAATGGTAGTGGTTTTTTTTTTTTTTTTTTTTTTTGCACAGTTCCAGATAAAACATTGTACTTTAGGAGGGAAACATGCTGAAGCTAATTTGACAATGGAGTGTCTAACTGTACTTTTGTGTACAAGCACTGTGAATTACCTCTTGTTGTAGGCATATATATGAAACCAAGGTGTAAAAAAAGTTTGGATTTATGCAAACTCAGTGTACATTGGAAATCAAGCAGTAAAGCTTGGATGGTTAGAGAGATAATGACAGAATAGTTGATCTAGTTGGATAAAATAACATTTCCATAATAGAAAAATTTTGTCTTGACAATGCTACCTCTCACCCACATATTAAACTGAATAATGTTTAAATGGTGTTTTTTCCTCCCAATGTCACATCTGCTTCTCAACCAATAGATAGAGGAAAAATTGCAAACTTTAGGTGAAATATTGACAGATGTTTCTTAAACACTTGATTTCAATACTTCATGAAGAAAAAAAGTCATTCAAAACTTTGCAAAAGTATAGATGCACTACAAGCTGTAATCTAGATTAGTGCAGCATGGAATGCAGTGAGCCCCTCTACGATTAAAAACTGCTTTCACAAAGCAGGATGATTTGAGTGCTAGTCAGATGCCTCTGTACTTAATGGCTTGCCTTGGACACTAGGAAAGTCTTTACTGAGCAGTGATGAACTTGTTTCTGTAGACTCTAATGTAGTGGTGGAAGGCATAAACACTGAACTAAAAGATGTTGTAAGTGAATTTATGAACAATAAAGAACTTCTAGAAGAAAGTGAAGAACCTGAAAAGGTGAGCAGCAGCATGACCCCAAATTAAAAAAATACGCAAATGCATTAGATTACCTAAACACATTAAAAGAATTCTCTGTGAGTAAAAATGATGAATATGGAATATGGAGTAGAACTAGTGAGCGATCTAATTATCCACCATGAAAATGAAATACTCTAAACAAAGCAATTTATAAGTTAATGATGTTTTATAATGAATAAACCAAGTAAAAGTTTATTTATTAAAAATTAATTCTTTATTAAAAAATTAATTGAAACACAAATATATAACGATAAGCAATAAAAAAAAGTCTGTGTTAAGTAACCAGTTATGGTGAATTTCATTTTTTCGAATTATTGAAACTGACGTGTACTGACCTCAGCAAAGTGGACACCTTCCAAGAGTGGCAGACACTTTCTTCTGCCCCAGTGGCATCCGTTATGGAGAGGTTTCGCCAATATTTCATATTATCCAAGTTCCATTGTAAATACAGTATACAGGGTGTCTCAAAAATATTGGTACAAACGTTTAGGGGGAGTAGGTAACATCTAAAGGAATGTGAATCGCATAGGAACCCATAACTGGAAACGTCACGGGAAAGTAGTAGCAGCGGCACAAGAAGCAAAAATGACACAAGACAGTAATTAGTGGCAAACATTTATTTGACATAATATTAACAATGGAGTACGAGATGGATGCATTTCATGATGTTACAACAGATGCTCGAAGGTTCCACCATGAGACGCGATGCATGCGTTACACTGATGCAGCATGGATTGGCGGACACAGTCGAAGACACCTGGAGTTCCTTTGACAGTAGCAGCAGCCCAGATGAGTCTCGCCATGAGATCCATTTCCGTTTCCACAGGCAATTCATACACAATAGATTTGAGGGTCCCACAGAAAGAAATCAGGTGAGCATGGGGGCCAGGCAATGGATCCACCACGGCCAATCCATCGACGCCCAAAACGCCTGTTCAAATGGTCACGAACACACCTTCCATAATGGGCAGGCGCCACGTCATGTTGAAACGAAATGTTGCGTCTCACATCTGCTGGAAACATCATCAAGTAACCCTTGTAGAACTTGTTCAATAAAGATCCAATATTTAGCGGAGTTCATGCGGGATGGTAAGGTATGGGCCGACTAAGCAGTCACCGACCATACCTACCCACACATTGGCGCCTCCATAGCCAGGTGGGCAAGAGCAGCAGTGCGTAGCACATGCTTCTTGATTAGACTGGGGTTCAAGCCCGTGAGCCACCAAATGCGGAGGATGCGGAAAGGTCAGGGAATGACCACCGCATATCCCCGGAGAAATATGGCCTTAGTTGCTAATGCTCCTAAAAACCAAATAACAACAACAACAACAAACCCACACATTTATTGTGAAGCGATGTTGTGCCGCATGGGGACGCACACCGTGTGGGTTATCGTGAGCCCACACATGAGCATTGTGCTGATTGAATAAGTCTTCCCGAGTGAAATAAGCCTCGTCCGTGAACAAAACATAGGCTGGAAAATTCAAGTCCTGAACACTTTCTTGGAAAAATCACTGCGCAAAAGCCACACGTGCAGGATGATCTTGGGGGAGCAGTAACTAAACCCTTTGGAGATGAAAGGGGTGTAAGGAATCGTCGTGCCAGACACGCTGTACACTGCAACGAGATACTCCTAAGGCAGAGGCAACGGCACGTGTGCTGGTAGTAGGATTATTCTGGACAGCATTCAACATACTTTCTTACATGGCTGGAGTTCGCGTCGAATGTGTTCTGCCCACACTACTCCTGTTACTTCTAAATGACCATAATTGCACAAATTTTGATGCACATGCGCAAACAAATGGTGGTCCGGTACATGTCTGTCTGGGAAGCGTTCTCCATAAATTCGTTGAGCGGCTCGCCCATTGCTCTCTGCTAATCCATACCCTAGGTGCATATCTGCCAGCTCACAGTTCGTATATCAATGCATGCTCTTCGTGCGGCGACTACTGCTTGAATGAGTAAACCAGAAATTTTCCCTCTCGCGAACTGATGAACAGCGCCGTGTACCAACTTATGGTGACGTTTCCAGTTATGGGTTCCTATGCGATTCACATTCCTTTAGATGTTACCTACCTCCCCTAAACATTTGTACCAATATTTTTGAGACACCCTGTATATGCTTGTAGTATTGTATGTATTTCTGCCAATTAAAAATCTGTCTCACACACACATACCTCTTGATCCAGTATCAAATAAGGCTGTGCAAATTCTACAGTTCCTTCACCAACAACAGAATGAAAATATTTTTTTCTTTATACACATTTCACTGCCTTTTTTGTTACTGTTTCCTTTTCTTCTTTTTTAATTTACATTTTTAACATGTTTGTAATTTTTCTGAAATTGCCTTATAGTTTTTAAGCTAGATATTAGCATTAGCATTAGTAGAGGCATATGATGCAAGAAAGGAAGCTTATTCAGCATCAGCCAAAAAAAACAAAAAAAACACACACCACTCCCATTTCACCCCTCCGTTCGTTCGAAATACCTGTCCAGTTGAGCTTTAAATTTATTTAGGCTATCAACTTCAACAACAAGTGATGGAAGTCGGTTCCACCAACCAACCACCCGCTGGCCAAAGGCAAATTTCCGCACATCTATCCGACATCCATCCTTCCTCAATTTGAATTTATGCCCTCTGAGGTGATTATTCTGAGCAAGATGAAGAATCCCATTGGCATTGAGCATGCTCAAACCATTCAAAGCCTTATACACCTCTATCAGATCACCTCGCCGGTGCCTAGTCTCCAGACTCTGTAATTTGCAAAACTTAAGCCTTTCTTTGTAAGAGCAACCCTTTGTTCCATTCACTAACCTTGTTGCCCTTCTCTGTACCCGTTCCAGCAGCTCTACATCCTTCTTGAAATGAGGCCTCCAGACCTGTATACAGTACTCAAGATGTGGCCTAACCATTGCCTTATACAAGGGAATAATCACCTCCTTATCCCTGCTAGAAAAATTCCTGTATATCATTGACAAGACACCATGAGCTACTCTTGCAGCTCGTCTGCTCTGCTCAGAGAACTTCATTCTCCACCACTGTCAGTGTAGTACCGCAGAGTTGATACGTTGCTCTGGGGTTACTGTTTCCCATATGTAGTACTTTACATTTGTCAATGTTAAACTTCATTTGCCACCTCTCAGCCCATCTGTTCAACCTTTCCAGATCCTGTTGCAGCAATATAAACTCCAAATATGGTGGAGTTTTCTTAAAGATGTAGTATTAGTTTTTTTATGGCTTTAAAAAACAAAAACTAGAAGACAAAACTTACATCCTACAGTGTTCTTAATTAATTGTTGTTTTGATTAATTACTGGTATATAATGAGTTATAGCCTAAAGGTTGCTATAACTAGTATTATATACAAGTAATTAATTTGTTTTACCAATTCAGTATTAAAAACATAGAGAGCTCCTTATAAAGTAACTCGCCTCATTATCTGTTCTGTTAAACGATCATCAGAAAAGAGATGGAAGAATTTTAAAAAATTGTATGTTGGAATTATTTAAAAAATAATTTGTTCATCCATTTCATATCAGTTGATGTGATTTTGTTGTTCCATTCTGAATTTCACAATATTTAAATATCTTAAAAATGTTCAAACAGAAAAAATATCACCGAACACTTCAAACTAGACTATACTGTCACATGACCAAGTACTGACAATAGATAGATAAATTATTCATTACAGTAGGATATATCCTTACTATATGAGAACCAATAGCACACAATGGTAATAATATTAAGTCCAAATGCTGGCAAGGATTCGAAAGCCTTTCTTGGTAAGAGCAACAGTTTTTTTACCCTCATCAATCTTGTTGCCCTTCTCTGTATGCTGTCCAGCAGCTCTACATCCTTCCTAAAATGAGGCCCCCACACCTGTATGCAGTATTCAAGATGTGGTCCAACAATTGCCTTATACAAATAAATAATCACCTTCTTATCCCTTCTAGCAAAATTCCTGTGTATCATTGACAAGATCCCATGAGCTGCTCTAGCGGTCTGCACTGATCAGTAAACTTCATATCTGACTGCACAATTACCTCCAGGGCTTTTTCATTCTCCACTACAAAGTGTAGTACCACATGGTATGTTTCTCTGTGGTTACTGCTACCCATATGCAGTACTTTACATTTGTCAATGTTAAATTTCAGTTGCCACTTCTCAGTCCATCTGCCCAACTTTTCTAGATCCTTTTGCATACTGTCATTAACAACCCTGGCAGTCTTCGTAGCATCTGCAATTTTGACATTGATGTACTTTCAGTATCATCGATAAATATAGAAAAAAAAACAATGGGCCCAACACTGAATCCTGGGCTACTCCACTGATAATATTAGTCCACAAAGAGCAGTGTCCATTGATTACCATTCTGTCTTCACCCACTCAGCTACCCTTTTGTCCATTGTAACAATTGCCCTTAATGCCATGCTGCTCCAATTTATACAGTAGTCTTCCGTGGCGCCTCCGTAGCCAGGTGGGAAGGAGCAGCAGCAGTGCGTAGCACACGCTTCTTGATTAGACCGGGGTTCGAGCCCGTCACCACCAAATACGGAGGATGCGGAAAGGTCAGGGAATGACCACTGCATATCCCCAGAGCAATATGGCCTTAATTGCTAATGCTCCTAAAAACCAAATAACAAAACAAACAACAAGTAGTCTTCCGTGTGCAACAGTATCAAAAGTTTTCTTGAAATCCAGGTATATGATATCAAAATTATTTTTTGCATCCAGTTCCTTTGTGACCACATCATAGTATGCAATCAACAGAACCCTCACAAGTTGTTTTAGAAGCCTGCTGGCATTGCTCTGAGAACTTTCTTGGGCTGTACAGTTACCCCAAGATATTTTTCTTATCAACTTCCGTGAGTTTGGGTCTATCTAAATGTTATTCTGGGATTACTGCAACCCAAATCCAGTAACTTGTATTTATCAACATTAAAACTTCATTGTCATATTTCAGGTCATTTGCTTAACTTATTTAGATCTTGAAAATAGTATATCCTGGTTAATGTCATTAACTTCTCTGCCCATATCTGTACCATCAACATACTTGAAATATTTTTATCAGTATCATCATTAAATATTAAAAACAGTAAGAGACACAATACCGATTTTATAAGTGTACACAATTTTATAAGAGGTATCCCACTTATAAAATTAGATCATGAGCAGTGGCTATTTATAACTATTCTTTCTCTCCTGTCACTTAACCATCCCTTTATTTATAGTAGTAATATGCCCTGGCACCATATTGCTTCAGTTTATTTAACAGTCATTCATGTGGAACAGTAACAAATGCTTCAATGAAATCTAAATTTATGATATCAGAATTATTCTTTTTGTTACTGTTCCGCATGATTTATCTTGCAGTTTCCTTTCCTTTCCTTTATCATAAGATCATTAACTCCTAATCAGTATTAGATAGATATCTGCTATCTCCATGTGTAAAAACGTCTTCATGTATGTGTGATAAATAAATGTTCTCAGTAGATGAAATAGATAGATAAAAATTATTTATTCACTTTATCTGCAGTCTATACAGGATCCATCAATGATTATACTATTCATATTGTGTGGACCATTGTGATTCATCCCTTATATTGACAGTAATGCATTAACCAAAGCAAAGAATTCCTTGTTCTTTTGTATTTTTAGCCAAAAACTTTTCATAATCTGCCTTAGTATGCCTCTAACCCTCTGAGTTATTTGTTAACTGAGTGATTTGTACTTGCTATGGGATTTTTCGCCCCTTGACAATTTATTATCATCCCATGAATTTTTCTTCTCTGTTGTTAAAACTTCAATTTATCCGACATCAGATTTGCTCAAAATTTCAAACAGTATCTCTTATTATGAGTACATTATCACTTTTGTAAAACCAAAATTCCCTCTCTACATCCTGAATAGTAAATTCCTTCCCTGTATCCTTGGTATGTTCTTGAATAAATCTTACATCAGTACACTATGATCGCTGCCACCTAGTTCCTTTACTTGAAAGTTCTTTTACAGTGAAACACTGCTGATAATCAGATTAAACTATTTTCTCCTTAGTATTTGTGCCAGAATATAAAGAGAACATTTACGTGCTTGCATGTGCTTCATTTATTATTTGAATTTTAAATTTGCTAAATTTTGTAACAGTAGTGATCTTAAAAACCTCGAGCACCTTAGGGGCCCTTAATGACCTAAACATGCCACTATTCGTGCATGCTTAATGTTACATTTTTCTATAAATTTTAATTTCATCGTCTTTATCTCCAGTTGAAGCTCTGTACAAAGTTAGACAAGCAAGCATCAGTGGACTTCATCTACCATTTAAATACAGCTTTCAGTAAATTTCCCTGGCCTTCATTTTGTCACCATTTCAAATACATATCCAATTATGATTCTGTAGGAATCGCTTTTTCAAAAAATATTTTGTTATGCGTAGCATATTTTATATATTACAGTGAAATATAATGTTTAACGGTTCGGTACAAACATTATCGTGATGTTAAATAACAAAAAAAAAAAAAATTCTAACATTCTAAAATAACTCCAGTCATATTTGTTCTTTCTGTAAATGTTGCATTTGCAGTATTCAGATTCTGCATGCCCAGTATGAAAATGTTTCTGATACTGGCCTATAATTTCTATAACGTCGCCATTATGAAACCATTATCAAACTTATTTACTATGCTCCTAACATTAATGCATAACGAGCATGTGTATGTGCCTTTTTCGGCTCTTAGTAACCCTAACACAGGTCATGTGACAATTTTCAGAGGTTTTATTTATCTTCCTTTTTTTTTTTTTTTTTTTTTTATGAATGTGGGTATGCTGATTCCGAATTATGACCTTGGTTTTTGTTTAAGCATCAATGGTTTGTCCTGAAACGAAAGAAAAGTAAATATGCAATACAGTATTAATTTTTTTTTGCTTCTATTAGGCAACAAGCTAAGAAAATCACAAATTAAAAAGTATAAACCCTCCTCGGGTTAATCAAAAAAAATCTTAATAAAATATATTTGAACATCTATGTCTTTTGTGGTTACTATGATCATCTTGAACCAGATGTAGTAATCCATCATAGCTTTGTCCCTCTTTCATTGATGTTTTTGTCCATTGACTGTATGCCCTTCTGGAATCTCTCCCATGATGATCAGTTATCCAGATTTGGCTTGGAAAAAGTCCAAGGTGGGAGCACAATCATTGTAGTTAGTTATATAAAAGGCATACTCAACTGGAAGGGATTTTGGGATTACATGCAAAGGGAAAACAGCTGCTGCCTCTACATGTGATTGGGATTTAGAGCCTTCCGTACAGACTATGAGTTTCCCAGTGTGTTCTGAGGTATAGTTGGCATGTAACTGTCTGATATTAAGTGGTGGAATGGTATTTTTTGACCATTGAGCGAAGTATATATCAATGTCTATATCACGTCTATCTTATGGAGGAAAAGGCATATTTCTACTTTCCGCAATCTTATTGAGGTTGATTTTCCACTTCTGATTTACTTCTTGAAGATGTATCCCAGCAGGCCTAGGTTCATTAGACTTGAATTTGTAGTGTTGGCCAAAGAGGTTCATCGAGGTATATTTCGGCAGAGCAGGCATTGTCTTCTAAGATAAAGCAGAAGGTCATGTGCTTCTATGTACAAGCTCTGTACTGGCGAGGTTCTGTAGGAACCTAGTGTGGATCGAAAGGCACTGTGTTGGATGGTGTTCAGAGACCATAAGATGCTGTTTTTAGCTGAAGCATATACTGTAGCTCTGTAATCTAATCATGACCGGATTAGAGCACGATATAAATGCAGCACTGACTGCCTGTCAGCACCCCAAGAAGTTGAAGATATTGCACGAAGAATGTTTAATTTCTGAAGGCACGTAGTTCGCAGGTAGGTTATATGCTTATGAAAATTAAGTTTGGTGTCTAAAATCAAACCCAATAGTCTTATGGAGTCTGTGATCGGTATTTCTCTGCCTTTCAGTTTTAATACTGGTTCTGGATGAAGCAATCGTAATTTACAGAAGTGTACTGCTGCTGTTTTCCCCCTCGGTTAATTGATAGTTATTACATTTTGTCCAAGTTTCAATTTTGGTTATTGCTAACTGTAGTTGTCTTTCAATGGTAGCCATGTTTGATGATTGACAGGAAACAGCAAGATCGTCTGCATACATATAAGTTTCCACCGGAGCTGGGATATCTCGAGTAATGCTACTGGTACATAATGCAAAAAGTGTGACATTTAAAATCGATCCCTGAGGTACTCCTTCTTGTGTGTGTATAGCTCATTCTGGAATCTTACTTAAAAGGTCCTGAGATGAAGAAAATTCTGAATGAATCTAGGCAGGTTACCTCTCAGCCCAATGTTGTATAAGCCTTGGAGGATTCCATATCTCCAGGTTGTGCCGAGTGCTTTGGCAACATCAAAAGTTATCATTACCATGTGCTGTTTTTTGACAAAAGCGTTTCGAATGTGAGCTTCGACTTTGATGTGGACATCAGTTGTAGACCTTTTACAGTGGAAACCAAATTGGTAGTGTGTTATAGCACCTTGATCTTCAATAATCCAGACAAGTCTCCTGTGAACCAACTTTTCTAGTACCTTTCCTAAACAGCTGGTCAATGATATAAGATCAATTTTGGGGGAGGAAGCATCTTTCCCCAGTTTTGCTATGGCTACCACTATTATACCATGTATCTGGGTAAACATTCTCTTCAAAGGTTCTGTCATAAAATTTCAGTAGTGTAGATTTTGAGTTTAGGTGGCAAAGCATTATGTAGAAAATGCCATCTAGCCCAGCAGAACTATTTAGAGAAATCTGGAGAGCTTCACTGAGTTCAGTAATAGTGAACGGAAGGTTATCGGAATATGATTGGTTTGTCTTGAAATTAATTTTATACTTTTCCGCAGACATTTTTGTGCAACTAAATGAGTCTTCATAAGACTGAGAGGATGAAGTGGCAGTGAATGTTTCAGCTAGTGCCTCTGCAATATCAGTCGGAGAAGAAATATCCATTTCTTTCCAAGACAGGATGGGGTCGAAGTTTGTTGAAATTTTCCACTGAGGATACGGATCTTTCTCCAGTTTATTCTGGGGTCAATGTTTCTGTAAATGATAGAAATGAATCAATCCACGCATCCTGTTTTGCTTTCCTACGAATTCGGCATGCTTCAGCTTTCAGTCGTTTATAATTTATAAGATTCCAAGGCGAAAAATGTTCCAAGCTTTATTTTGTTTTATTATGGCAAGAAAGCAATCTCTTGTCCACCAACCATTATATCTTTGTTTAGTAATATTTGATTTCGGTATTGCAGTAGCAGCAATAATTCCAAGTAGTTCTATTATATGCCTTGCGGCATCATTAATAGATGTAGTAAGTATCAAATTGGATGGTATTAGAAAACTGTTCCGTTTGCTCGATGAAAATTGCACATAATTCATTGGTTGGAGGCCTAGTTTGTATGTCTGTATTTTGCAAATTATGGGAAAGTGATCACTTTTGTGAAAGTCAGTTAATACTGTCCACTCAAGGCTAGGATAAATGGATGTGGAACGTACAGACAGGACAAGAGCAGAGCTTGATCCTGTAGATAGGTGGAGTAAGTATTCAGAAAGGCTAAATGATGATTATCGAGTAGTTTCGATCATCCACCCTCTCCAATCTATGTTTGGGGAACCCCACAAAGGATGGCAAACATTTAAATAGCCTAGAAGGCATATAGGGTGGGGCAGTTGATTTAGAAAATGGTCTAGTTCTGTACTGTAGTGGAACACGAAGCATTTGGTGGAATATAAATGGACATGAGTGAGAGTAATGTCAAGAACAATGCGAACAGCTACTGCTTCTAGAGTGGTGCAAGGCTGAATAGGTTTGGATGGAACATTTCTACGAACTAAAATGGCTACTCCTCTTGCCAGAGATTCAGAACATCTGTCCCATCTGTATAGAGTATATCTTGATAAGTGGGGAGTATGATTTGATGATAAATATGTTTCCTGTAGACAAACTCTTACAGAGTCATGCTGGTGCATCATATATTTTAGTTCATCTATATTGCTTCTTAGGCCTCTACAATTCCACTGAATGATTTTCTGCATTATTAGGATTTAGGTTAGGTAGACTGGTCTGACCTTTTTGTTTTCCCTCGATCCTGTTTATACTTTTTAATATGGAAAAACTGGATGAGCAATATCCATCTCATCATCAGCATGTAGCAGGAGAACTGCATCTTTATTATCCGACTTCTCATCAATTTCCATAGTTTGATCAATTGATTTATTCAGTGTAAGATTTGTGTCTTTCTCCTTTGTTAAGGTTCCGGACTTGGGGGTATCATCTTGTTGTGGCTTGGATGGCTTTGTATTAGTAGAATTTGATTTACTTTGGTCTTTGTTGCTGTCAGTGTCTCACCATCCATCAGGATGGATCTGGCCCATTGGACAAGAGGTAATTTAGGAGGATTTATAATATGTCTGTGCTAAAACCTCTTTAGTGTTTTTAACTGCATTAGAGTATGATTTGGAAGGTTTAATATCTGTTTTCATGCTTCTTGGTATAAGACATTTTTCTCTACCTTATACTTCAATATTTTCTTGCCCATCTTCCATGATTCACAAGTTCTGGAATATGCAGGGTGAGCACCATGGCAGTTTGGACACTTTGGTGTTACTGCTGTACATTCAGTTTTGGAATGGTCCAGAGAGCCACACAGAGGGCAAATGGCCTTTCCTTGACATGCTGTTTGAGAATGACCATACTTCTGGCATTTAAAGCATCTAAGTGGATTTGGAATGTATGGCCGGATCTTACAGGAAAGGTAGCCAACTTTAACTGATGCAGGGAGATTTGGAGTGTTAAAAGTAAGAATTACATTTCTTCTGGGTGTAAGGACATCATCTTGTTTGGTCATAATTCTTTTAGCACTGTTGGCATGTTGTGCCTTAAGTTCTTCAGCAATTTCATCCTCTGGAACATTAAGGAGGTCCCATTTGAAAATGATCTCTTTTGAGTTGTTTAAAGTTCTGTGTGGGTTACAGAAATGGGAAGGCCTCCAAAGGTCATTTGCTTCAGGAGCTGCCTAGATTGATTTGTGTTTGATGTTTCTACAAGGGCTCTCCTGAGAAAAGTTGTTTGACCATTTTAGTTGTAAATCAGGAGACAGTCCGGCTATTCCTTGAGGTTTCGTAACAATGTTTGTTTTCTGGGTTTAGGTTGTTAGCCCCACGCCCAACCCCCAACCTGGAGGACCAGGGTATCTCTCTTACTCTGAGTCATCACCTGTAACCTGTCCGGCACGGGAGGCCCTAGTGGTAGTTAGACTACCGCCATTTCAGCTCACAGGATCATTTGGCCACACAAGTCCCATCACTATGTCAAAGTTGAGATACCTTTGGGGGGGGGGGTTGCAAATGATGTAACAAAGAAAGCTTATACAGCATCAGCCAAAAAAAAAACTCATTTCACCAATTCATTCTCTCCAATTGTTTTTCAAGTTTTCCCTTGATTTTATTTAAACAATCAACCACCCTTTGGCTAAAGGCAAACTTCTGCACATCTATTCTGCAACTGCCCTGTTGAGTGTGATCTGAGCAAGAGGAAGAATCCCATCAGCATTGAGTTGATCAAATCTCAATCAGATCACCTCACAGGTGCCTAGTCTCCAGACCCTGCAATTTGCAAAACTGAAGCCTTTCTTGGTAAGAGCACCCCTTTGTGCTGCTCACCAATCTCGTTGCCCTTCTCTGTATTCGTTCCAGCAGCATCACATCCTTCCTAAAATAAGGCCTCCAAATCGATTGGTAAATCGTTATCCCTGCTAGCAGAATTTCTGTATATCATTGACAAAATCCCATGAGCTGTTCTGCAGCATGTCCGCATTGCTCAGAGAACTTCATATCTAACTATACAATTACTTCCAGGTCTTTCTCATTTTCCACTACTCTGAGTGTAGTACCACACTTTTGATATATTACTCTTAGGTTACTGCTACCCATATGCAGTACTTTGCATTTATCAACTTTAATTGCC